>NW_004443972.1:5134855-5148705 GCF_000243295.1 Trichechus manatus latirostris | reverse complement strand
AGGGAAACTGCAGAAGCTGCACGCCAGAAATTATCTCAATGTCCCTAGCAATATTCTGGAAGCAGGAAGGAAAATTCTCAACCCTAAGCCGTATCTTTTGACCTCTGTGTCTTATACAGCCATCAGAATGGAAGCCCCAAATCTCCCAGTTTCAGCTTTTAGGATAAAAGCCAACTTTAGTGCTCATATAACTCCCAGGGTTCCTGGTTTCTCTTTGTTTATGATGCCCATGATTTTCTTACTTTTATGCTGGCTTGGAAGGTTTTTTTTCATTTTGCTTTTAAATCATCCAGAATTTTACTTGGTTTATCAGGAGGCTTATTCGAGGTATTTAATTTGTCACCCTGACAAAAATAGATGTTTTCTATACTAATTTATATGGTTTCCAAACAAAGTACCATCTTGCATGATGCAAATATTCAAACATCTTGAATAATTCAGTCCTGGAGATGTAATGGAGCTCTTGCTGACTCACGAAGCACCTGTTCCTTGCTCCACAGCTGTCCGGAGCCCTTTGTGTTACTGACCTCCTTCCCTTGGCACTCTTTCCTCAGGCTTGAAAAGAATGAGGTTATTTTCATACTTGTTTTCTATGACAGGGAATCAACCACACATTTATGATGGGAATTGCCTGGAAAAAAGACTGAGAAAACAACATTTTAACCAGATGATGTCTGAGTAACTCAAATTACACCGTGATTTGATGAAAGCCGAGGTAAAAAAGAGCTTAGGAATGTTGCATCCTCTTTTTTGCCTCTTGAACAAGGCTTTCTTTCGGGACCACCCAATTTTTCAATGTGTTAAGCATTACAGTTACATGTAAGATTGTGTAGCACCACCCTCAGTTCTTGTACAAATGTAAACTCTACAGCCTCTTGGCCAGACTTTCTCATAGAGAACTTCTGAGCACTTATTACATTTTTTTTTAATGGCTCATCAGCCCCTATTCTAGATGGTTTCTTTTATTTCCTAACAAATAATTGTGCAACAACACTCTTTTGCATCAACCACACTGTATTTAGCATGGTGTTTGAAAACCTATGGAGCGCAGTTTTACTCTGACAGACATGGGGTCACCACGAGTCAAAGTCTACTCCACGGCAAATTGTGGTTCTAAGAACACAGACTTGGGCCCCAGATGTATGTTGAAATCCATACTCTGTCATTGCAGAGCTATGTGGCCTTGGGCAACACATACTTTTCTTCTGAGTAAAATGGAGATAATTATGGTGTGTGTAACTCATCAGATTTTCAGGAAGTACAAGAAGATAATGTGTGTACAGTGTTTACCTTTGACCTAATACATAATAGATGTTCAGTAGATGGGAATTGTTTCTATTGTGAATCACTTTTATTTATGTGATATTGTTGTAAGAGTACATAAAATACTTTCCAGTGCTTTTCTCCTGACTATTCTTTGCTAGCCTTGACAGCTTCTTGTGTTTGAGTGATCTTTGTGTTTCCATGGAATTTAGAGCAGTGTTTCAGGAACTAGGATCCCAGCTCCAGAAGAGCAGAGGCTTTGTCTGCCTTATTCTCCTCGGCCACCCTGATCCCACTGCAGTGCCTGGCACAGCATAGACGCTCAGCAAATATATTTGTTGAATTCATAAATAAATGAATGCATTAGAAAGAATCAAAAAATGTGAATGGACTATGACACTAGGTAGAAAACATTAGAAAATCAGGGACTGTAGACTAAACTCCATTCTAAAAAAAATTTACCCTTTTTGAGAATTTTATACACTAGAATATTAATTTATTCTAACAGTTAACACTTTATAATTTAAAGTACTAAATGTATACAAAGTATGCAATGTTAGCACAGAGAAAATATTTCCTTCTAGCAATCAATATTCAATCACTTCTTATTTGAATAATGTTTTGCAATATTGTTTGCTTAGAAGGTTCTAAGCGTGTGGTTTTGATTTTGATCTGTACAGTAGCAAATGTCTATGTTTTCTTGAAATGGACGAATGATTATGAACAGAGCTTTTTTTTAATATTATGACATTTTAAAATTTGATTTCTACTTATATTTCTAAATTTTCTTTTTTGTCTTGAGGAGTGAGTTTTCGAGAACTAAAAATTAGCATTTCCTATTATGAACTAAATTCACCATCCACATTAGTAAAATTCTTTAATCATGAAATCTATTTGACGTTGTTTGAATTTTCTAACTAGTGGAGTAAACATCATGACATGAGTTGGTAATAGTTGCATAGGCAATTGTTCTATGGAAAACAATCTTTTATAAGCAAAAAATAACCATAAAATGACATAATAGGTCACAGATGCATCTCATTTCCTCTCTTGGTGGGTACCACCAAAGGAAGTCTTGTGAATAATTGATGCATTGAAAAATAGCATTTTTTTTTTTTTTTAACTTCATAGAAACAGTACATACTGGAGCTTGCAAATTACAATGAATACTGGAAAATTCTGAATTGTTTTTTTTTTTTGCTATGTTCCAACTGTGAAGGATTAGAGAAATCCAGATATGTCCTAGAGAGCTTTTAAATGTTGTGAAAGTCAGACTGACTGGAAAGAGGGTTTGCTTATTGGGCACATATTATGTGTCAGGCAGCGCAGTCTAGCACTTTCCCTACTTCTTCTTGTCCACGTACTCTGCCTAAATCTCACATGATTGTCATATAATTGATTTTAAGACCCTTGAGGGCAGGGGTGCAATTTTATTGCCCTTTGTCCCCCACACAATATCTAGCATGTCATTTATAAAACGTACTCATGTACTAAATATTTTTGCATCTCTAGAATGTTAGTTCCAGTTTGAGATAGCGAAGATATGGTCATAAATTTCCTTTACATTCAGTTAGCAGATAGAAGGAACAAGACTGCTTCAGGTGATACATTCACCCTTTGTTAGAAAATGAAGTACGTGAGGGCATGGACAAAATTTTATAAATTGCTTCTTCTTGCCTTCTTATAAAACATAAAATAAATCCATTAACTAAAGGCTAGAGGAATCTTGTTATTAATCATCTCTAAATAATAGTATCTAACATTTATTGAGTGCCTACTTATTTAACAAACATCATTTTAAGTGCTTGACAAAAATTAATTCATTTAATCCTCCAAAGAGCCCCATGAGAAAGGCCCTATTATTATTCCCATTTTACAGACCAGGAAACTAAGGAACAGAGAGTTGGTGTAATTGGCCCAAGCTACGTAGTTACGAAGAGGTTGAGCCTAGGTTGAAACTTCCTGCATTCCAGCTGTCAGCTCACATACTCGGCTTCTCTGTGACCACTAAATGCTAACTTGCTCATCTTTCTCCCACCAGTAACCAGAATCTGGATTTTTTTTTTTTTTGCTGCTTTTAGTTCAGCTCTATCTCTTAGAACTCAAATAGTTATTTAGAATATATGTGTTGATCATCTCTTTAACACTATCATCCCTTCCGTATTGCAAGATATCTTTTTCCATTTGAAGTCCTGGATGTCTACACTGTTTTGCTCCTCTTCTCTAAAAGACCCTGGACTGGCTTTTATAAGCACGCACACTACGTATGTGAACTGTGCATAAAGAAATGGATGCCATAATCATTCTATGGTTCTTTAAGGCCCTTGTGTCTTTTCCTGCTAAGCTTATGCCTTCTAGACTTTCTGCATCTTCTATCAGTGGTTTTTGGTTTGCTCCCCTGGGTGTCTTCCTAGCATTCATGCCTACTAAATCAAACATACTTTTGACAGATCATTTGTACAGTTTATTGGGATGGAGGAGCTTCAAAAATGTCTGAATCCCCAGCGACTTGGTATAAACTAGATGGTGATGGGCCAGAAAATTATTCTCCCAGCCCTGCAGAAATCATCATGTGGCTCACACCAGGAGTAAGCTGGAGGTAGCTGAAATGAAGCATTTGAATCTTAATACAGTTTGCTGCCAACTCATTCCAAAATAATTATAATAACCTGCAGGTTTGAAGTGTACTCTGTCTAGTGGGTGGCAGATCTGTTTCTAAACAGATTTTTTTGTGGAGAAGATTCTTAGCAGGGTTTGCATTTCTTAATTATTCTTTGTAGTAAACATCATCCTGCAACAGTTGTATTTGGGTGTCAATAGCAAAAGTTGTGTGTGTGTGTGTGAGAGAGAGAGAGACAGAAAGAAAGAGAGTGGGTGGAGAATGGAAGCATCTATGTAGTTTCATTTTTATTGTACCATCTGAGATTCACTCAACTTGCAAGAATCAGTGACACAAAGCAATACATAATCAAGACATTAAATAATTATTTAGCTAATTTCAGGGAAAACTTCTGGTTATCTGGTTCATTCATATAATTTATAAAAAAATAAGCTACATGTTTTTGGTTTTAATTATCTGGATAATTGCAATTACCCATGTTACAATTCAAAAGTCCTAAAAAAAAAAAAAAAACAAAAAGATGTGAATTTGGGAGGTATGGGAACAGATGGGTTGACCCTAGTATACATTAAATTAGAAGAGTCTGGGGATAAAGTAAAAAATGTCACTTACAATAACCTTTAGGTCGTTCTTCTTTTGGTGAATGCTTCTTTCAATTATTTTTCTAAACATTTGGAAGGTGTAGACGCCATGATGTTTGGCCTCTACGGTATCTAACGACATCAAAATCACAAGTATAAGCAGTTGTATTGTGGCTCTGTGAAAAGTTTCAGACAATAATAAAATCTAGGCCAATCATGATTTTTTAAAAAAAATCATCCATCTAGGTATTTTCTCAGCTTCCAGGACTTCAGAGGTGTTTCATAGAGTAAAAGCCCAGTAGGGCTTCTGAGATCATCAGACCAGAGGCATTTCAAGAGAAAACAGGAATGGTCTGTGGAAAACTTAAGATGTTATGAACCTGTTTAACTTTCTACGATTTGTTTTTTCAGAGGGTTTGTTTATTATTTTCCATCTGATTTTCCTCAGAATGTAGCAGTGAAATTCTAAAAATGAGAAGGGTCCATTATATTTATCCCCAACCCAGGAATCCCCTCTAAGTTCCAGATGCATAAATACAGATGTCTATATGACATGTCCACTTAGGGGACTCTCAAGTATTCTAGTGCTCACACACCAGAATAGGTCTCTTGATCCCTTGTCCCATCCCTGAGTCTCCTTCCTCCCTGTAGCCTCCCCAGCTGACAGCGAGGCACTGATATGCACGCAATTAGCAAGCCAGAAACTTTATTGAAACTTGTTTTTATTTGATGTAACATATGGAGTATAAAGAGCATTCAATGTATGTATCTCAAGCATACAGTTCAGCAAATATCTGCTTGTGAATACACTTGTGTAATCACCTCTCTGATAATTTTTAAGATCCAGAAGATTTCCTTTTAACCTTCTAAGTCATTGATTCCTCCTTTTTTCCATATCCAAACCTTCACCAAGGGCTGATGAGTCTTCCTCCAAAATTTACATTTTTGCGTTTCTCCATCTCCGCTGCTTCCCTCATGATTGTCTCTCACCCGAGCTACTTCAATAATGTGTCTCCTCACTTCTGCTTTTGTCTGTTCATTATCTCTACAGAATTATTCCTTAAAAACCATAAACCTGATCAATGCACTTCCCCTCTTCATTGACTTCTTTTTACATTGAGAATAAGATGAAAACTCATTATGGAAACTTATACTGAATACCCTTAAAAATCGGTCGTTTGCAACCCTCCAATCTTTGCCTCACTGTGTTCCAGGCGTCCTTTTTTTTTCTGCTGTTAATAATTTCTATAGAACACCATTAGACCCTTTGCATATGTCGTTTCTTTTGTATGAATGCCTTTCTCTTCTTCCCTTACCTTCCCGCCCCCAAGCCTCTCTACTTCACACCCACACCTACGCCTATACAGTCTCTTCCATTTGCTAGTTCTTTCTCATTCTTTCTTTCTTAGCTTAAATGTCACTTTGCCTTAAAGCTTTTTCTTGTCCCCAACCTAAAGGACAGCTCCCTGATCACTCTCAGAGAATCACGTTCTTTTCCTTTACATCACTGACCACAGTTTGCAATTTATGTATTTAAGAGTTGCTACTAGTTGCTTATTGCCTCACTTCCCTGCTAACTGAAGCTCCCTGAAGAAAAGACCAAGGATATTATTTCATTTTCATGCCCCTAATGCCCAGCACTGTAAGGACAACTGAGAGGAAACAGAGGGTAGTATGACAGCCTCTCTAATGAGAGGTTCAAGCTGAGAAAGGATTTTTCCCCGTAATTGAATGCATTTCAGAAATGGATACTGGAAGAGGCCTGTTTCCTGAGCTAAGCATGTCCTCCCAGGACACTCTTGGAGAAGAGTTCAGCTAACACAGCCAGCTTCTCTCCTAGCTGACTCATGCGTCCTTCAAACTGCTCCCCCCCGCAAACAAAAGCAAAACCTGTTGCCATGGAGTCCATTCCAACTTACAGGAACTCCATATGTTTCAGAGTACAACTGTATTCCATAGGATTTGCAATGGTTGTGATCTTAGGGAGGTGCACCCTGGATGGCACAAACGGTTAAGCACTGCGTTGCTAACTGAAAGGTTGACAGTTTGAACCCACTCAGAGGCAACTCCAGAGAAAGGCCTGGCAATCTGCTTCCGAAAAGTCACAGCCGTGAAAACCCTACAGAGTACATTTCTACTCTGAAATACACAGGGTTGCCATGAGTTGGAATCCAGGGCAACTGTACTTTTTTGTTATTTTTAAATCTCATGGGTGGATTCGAACCACTAACCCTTAGGTTAGTAGCTAAATGCAAACCATTTGGGCCACCCAAGGTCCTCCTTTGACAATCCCCCACCCTCCCACAACATACACACACAGCCCATCTAATTCCATTGGGTCTGGCACAAACTGGGGGAAGATTTATGCTGATGTCTCATTGGTTCATTTCTGAAATTCCTAAATAGAATTGGTAGATGATCTGAATCCCAGAACATGGTAGCAGGCTGAGGTCAGAGGGTGGGGCCAGGCGGGAGGGTTGAAGAGAGAGATTATAGGAAATCTTTTGGGGAAAAATATGATGGTTGGCTTCTAGGTGCAGTGATTTTTGAATTTTACTTTTTTTTTCATTTCAATTCACTTCTGATATTCCCAAGCGTTAGTAAAATTTTATTAAATACCATAACCTGGTATCTGTTGTGCTTTGGGGAATTCAGGGAGAATATTGGGTTAATATTTAGTGCGTAGGCATATATTCAGAAAGCAGCAGCCTGGAACATTGTTATGATATGGAAAGATGTTCAGAACAGCAGATGAGACCAAGAGCTGAAAAATTACTACAGGATAGGTATGTCCAATGTGTCAGCATTCCTCAGGAGTAGCAGAAATACAAAGGGGACAAAGCTGACTTTCCATGGTTGTACAGGATGAGGTACATTCCATATCCAAAACCAAATGAAACCCATTGCAGTCAAGTCAATTTCAACTCATAGCAACTCTATAGGACAAGTAGAACTGCCCCATACGGTTTCCAAGGAGCACCTGGTGGATTCAAACTGCCAACATTTTGGTTAGTAGCCATAGCTCTTAACCACCAGGGTTTCCCACATTCCATATCAGTTGGTATTAAAACAGTGGGTGAACCCTGAAGCCTAGAGATATTGGGGACATTTGGGTTACAGTCCTTGGATGGCATTGCTTAAGATTCTCTCACTTAGATAGTCATACTTCAAAGTAGACTTCAACTCAAAAAACAAACAAAAAAACACTGTATTTTGTCCTGAAAGCTTCTTGTTCGAAAAAGTAAGAATAACTGACTGGATTAACTGGGCCACCAATCAGGTACACTTGGACGGAGTTAGCTGGTTTTTGTTTTTTTGTTTTCCCTCAATCCACCTAAAACGATTGGTTGACTTATGAAATTGGAAATTGAAGGGGTCTGCAGAGGAGTGATGTAGGGAAAGGTCATTTTGGTCCCTGGTACTCTGTCAAGGAGTATGAGGGTGACAGGGTTTGGCTTTTAGAAATCAGAGTTACAAAAAAGTGCTAGATGCTTGGGATCTGGAGTAGTGGAAGAAAACTGGAGAACAAGAGGTGAGGTATTACCAAAGAGAGATTCTGCTGCCTTTGTAATATTGCTTCTACTCTCTTCAGTCGTCTTTAAATAAGCCACAATGTAATCAGATGCAGTTGTTAAAATAGCTCAGATAAAATAATCAGCCCTACCATATTTAAATACTTTAGAGAAGTGGGAGAGAAAGAGAGAAAGTTTATAATATGTGGCCTTATTTCCCACACCGCTGGTTGAGACTGCTCAACAAGTTTGACGTGGTTGAAATATGAGCTCGGTTAAAACAGGACCTAACTCTACGTTCATGATTTAGAACAGTAGCCAACATTCATCAGGGGTTTGCCTTATGCCAGTCCCTGTACTAAGAACTCTACCTGCATATTTCATGTTATCCTCACAACAACTCTTTGAGGTAGGTACTATAACTGCCCTTATTCCAAAGATGAGGAAAGGGAAGCACAGAAAGGTTGGTTTCCTGGTCTACCCAAGTCTTTGCTATTAGCGAGGGGTTAGTGCAGGAATTGGGCAGGTCTGTTTGAGTTCAGAGCCTATGCTCTAACCACTGTGTTATACCGTTGCTGCAAATCAGTAGCAGTAGCCATTACTACGATTACTTACCATGGACACGTGGTAAGATGATGAAAAGAACAAGAAGGTCTTTAGGGTTGGAAATATTAATCAAGTGGACTGTAGTTCTTTTCAGTCTCACATGTTCAATCTAATTTCTGTATCTGACTGTAGCGGAGGCGTGGTAGCCTAAGCCTGGAGTCAGCACCCCTAGCCTCGCCCTGACTCCAACTGGGAGTCCTTGGACAAATCACTCAGGGCCCCTGGGCCCAAGTCTCTTCTTCGTTTTTAATACGAAGAGATTAGATGATTAAAAAAAAAAAAGTAGTTTTTCCAGCTCTAACATTCTAAGAGTCTACAAGTCATATGAGAATAAAAATCTTGCCGCTTTCTACAGCACATGAAATTAATTTGCAACATGTTCTGTGGCAAACTCTGATGTAGCCAGCCCAACGTAGGTCTCGTAAATGGACTTAGGCCAAAGGAAAAGAAAAATGTACCAGCTGGCCACTTGGCAGCAGAGAAGAACTTGCAAAACGATGGACAAGAAAACAATTTTCTACCAACGCTCCAACGTGTTTTTCTGTGATGTGCCTTCTCTAACAGATTGTCTCAAGGAGCAAGCCTCCAGGATTGCTAGGCGGAACCTGTATCTGATCAGTCACACCCCTAGTGATCTGGTCCACTCTTGCTAGCAATTGCCACAGGTAAGAGTTTGCTAAGAACTGCGAAGTGCAATGTGTATGTGTATGCATTTATTGACTTTTTAAAAAAATTCTGAGATATGGGGCCTGATTCTCTCATAGATAATGTTGCCAGATAAAATATAGGATACCAAGTTAAATTTGAATTTCAGATGAACAGGGAATTTTTTTAGTGCAAGTATATCCCCGAAATTACGTGGGACATACTTACATTAAACAATTATTCCTTGTTTATCTGAAATTCAGATTTAACTGAGTGTCCTGTATTTTCATTTGCTAAATATGCAAGCCCTACTCATAGGAGGAAAAATATTTTATTTAGTTATTTGGGTGGGATTTAGGTGATAAGTGTTATAAACTAGAACACTGTCCATTTGGACTTATATTTATTTCTTTGCCCATTTCAATACTCCAGGGTGAAGCATCTGCCATGCTATTAGTGGGTTTTCAGTGGGTGTATTTGCATTTAAATCTTTCAGGTTATAAGCCTCTCCTTTTTTAAGGAAAAAAGAAAAACACAAAGTTCATTCATAAAATCAAAGAGATCCACACAATTGATATGAGGACTTCTAAAGGATAGAGTGCATTTTGGCCCACATCTGTGACTGTGTTCTTTGAACTAATTGGGAAATATTGTATGCTGGCAGGCTTTAATTGAGAAATATGTTTTCCCTTAAGGGTGATTTGTTTAATTGGCTGTAGAAACGCTTTTTCTCTGCTTCAGAAAGCTTTCTCTCATTTGCTAATGGTACAGCTTTCTCTCCCACCCCCACCTCCAAAGGCTTATGCTACTCTGAGCTCATTGAACTCTGTTCTGAATTCTGTGATTAAGCTAGGCAAGCTTTCAGACCTGAATATAACCTGAAACAAGTCACTCTACTTTTCTGGGCTACAGTTACCTCTTCTAGAAAACGCGTTAGAAGAGATCATCTCTAAGGTTCCACAGTCTTCCTTTTACTGAGTGGGTTTAGGAGTGGAAAGAGGGTAAATTAGGTATAAACTTGAGTTTCAGTTATGGTTTCTTTTCAAAGCTTCTTCTTCCCTGGCCCTCTGGCTATAATAAGACCAGGTTGCCCAAAGAATTTTTATAAATATTTCCCCATTCAATAGTAAGTGCTTTCTGGATTCCAAAGAGCTTAATATTTTGCTATGAAAGTGTAAAACTTAGCTGTAACATTACAAAGTCAAAAAGTTATTTTGTTTATATGGTCCTAAGTATCTAGGATTTGAATGCATCTTAATGACTAAGTAAAATTTTCACTTTGATACTTGGCAAAGGAAAGGTGAAATCCATGAGGTCACACAAATGAGAGAGAGAAGCTAATTCAGGTACCTGTATTAAAAATGGAGAAGCCAGACAATTGGTTAGGTCAGGAAGCCAAATGAATCATACTGGCTCATATTTCTGAAATATTTCCGAAACATTGCAAACACAGTACATGTGGAAGGACTATGTGTATGATCTGTTCTCAGACTTGGTTCATTTCTAGTTTCATAACCTTCACCACCCTGAATGTCTTAGACAAGACAGTGATGTAATCAGCAAGATGTTATGGAACGGGTGAAAATAACATTAATGTCCTTTCTCTCCTTAACAGTCTAATCGCAAAGAAAGGAGAAGGTGTGAGTCTGATTACTTCCTTTCAAAGGGTGAAATCAAAGTTATTTCATTATATTTTCCAGATATCTGTTTTGGTGAGAAAATTGTTTTGCTGTCAGACTCAAAGGGACATGTTTAATTCCATTACAAAATAATTGGAGGTACATAACTAGCCAGTTGCTGTCAAGTCAACTCCAACTCATGGCGACCCTATATGTGTTAAGAGTAGAACTGTGCTACACAGAGGTTTCAAAGGTTGTTTTTTTGAAGGTAGATCTCCAGTCCTTTCTTCTGAGGTACCTTTAGGTTAGCAGCCAAGTACGTTAACTATTTGCACCACCTAGGGACTCCTGAAGGTATACGTTGTTAGCTGCCATGGAGTCAGCACGGTGACCCCATGTATTTCAGAGTGAAACTGTTACATAGAGTTTTCTTGGCTATAACCTTTATGGAAGCAGATCCGTAGACCTTTCTTTTGCAATGCTGCTGGGTGGCTTCCAACCACCAACCTTTCAGTTAACAGCCGATTACAAACAACTTGCACCACCCAGGCTCCTCCTAAAGGTATACAAAAACCAAAACCAAACCCGTTGCTGCCGAGTCGATTCCGACTCATAGCAACCCCGTACAATACCTCCTAAAAAGAAAGGGGAGTCCTGGTGACACAGTGGTTAAGAGCTATGGCTGCTAACCAAAAAGTTGGCTGTTTGAATCCACCAGCGGCTACTTGGAAACCTTATGGGGCAGTTCTACCCTGTCCTATAGGGTTGCTATGAGTTGGAATCAACTCAATGACAATGGGTTAAAAAGAAAGATTCTACATGTTTTATTCACTAGCAGCATGCCATAGATTGAATCATGTCCCCCCAAAAAATGTGTGTATCAATTTGGCTGGGCCATGATTCCCGGTATTGTGTGATTTTCCTGTATGTTATAAATCCTGCCTCTATGATGTTAATGAGGAAGGATGGGCAGTAGTTGTGTTAGTGAGGCGGGACTCAGTCTACAAGATTTAATTGTGTCTTCAGGCAATCTCTTGAGATATAAAAGAAGTGAACAGAGAGACAGGGGGCCTCATACCGCCAAGAAAGCAGTGCCGGCTGCGGAGTGTGTCCTTTGGACGCGGGGTCCCTGACAGGGGAAGCTCCTAGTCCTGGGGAGCATTGACAAGGCCAACAGAGAGAGAAAGCCTTCCCCTGGAGATGACACCCTGAATCTGGACTTGTATCCTACCAGACTGTGAAGAAATAAATTTCTCTTTGTTAAAGCCATCCTCTTGTGGTATTTCTGTTATAGCAGCACTAGATGACTAAGATACAGCATGATTTGTAACTCACATTTTATTTGAAGACTGAGTCTTTTTTTCCCCCTAAAAATTGTGCTGCTAGATATCTCACTGTATTTGCAGAAACGTAAAATGATACTTAAAATGTAAACCTTTTGGACAAAACCATTTTTTTCCATCTGGTGAAGTCTCAAATATTCCTTTATTAAGAAGTGCATGGAGTATATCTGACTCAGCCCACTGCCTAAGAAGAGAGGAGAAACGGAACCCATTGGGGGAGAGAGCGTTCAGGGACAAGCCACATGCTAGGGTGGACAGGGTTACTGTTGGTAACAGAAGTATCTCTGAGAGGCTAAAAATCTTCCTATCTTGGCCCTTCTGGGTCTTTGAAGTCCTTTTGGATTGAGATTTCTCTAATTTTTCACTTCCTCTCTCTTCTTTAACCTTCACTGAGAATAAAAGATGAGTGATTTGAAAGGCATCAAACTTGCCACATCAAGAGGAGAAAAATCCTCTGGGCCATTCCAATAATTGTTTATCAATTACTAGCTGGGTGGTTTGCTGTTTTTATAATTGTCTTATCTTTTGTTTTTAGTATCTCTTGGTTATTTCCTTTAGAAAGACAAGCTAAAAACAAAAAAGGAAATGGCTGATTTCCAGATAAATGTATTCCTATGAACTTTTCCTGTTTCATTAGTACGCTAAAGATTTGTCTAATGTGGTTTTTAAAAATGCAGTAAAAAAAAATAACTTTCTGGTATCTGATTTTGGGTTCATGCTGAATTTTTGTCTTTGAAAGATGATTCCCTTTCATAATACCCACATTTTTAAACCTAATCAACCTAAGCAAAAATAAAAGAAAGAAAGTAATATTGCATTTTGGCCTTTTTGATCTTTTCTGGTACTAGTTGTCAGCTTCAGTGCTTCACCAGGAAGTAATGTTTTTTTATCGTTGTCACCAATGAACTTTGTTTAATGGATGAAATTAGAAACACTCACTATGGACAGAGTTCTTCTACAGCTGGGATAGTTCAGGAATCCTTAGAGAAACAATGACCTTGTTTCCAGGGTTTATATTTGAGTAATTTAAAATTGATGTGGTATTGAACTTTTAAAGTATGGATCTGTATATTCTTTATTAGCTGAACCAGTCATGGATATATATTTTTAAAATCCAAAATCATTCAGTATGAGTCTAATAGAAGAAAAACCATAGCATTAAACCTTATCTTTTTATTTTATGTTTATTCAATATTCCTGGACATCAGTGTTTGGTGATAGAATTCTGAGGTTTACAGGTTTTTTGTAAATAAAACAGATTATTAATCCATAGTAAATAGAAACAGAAAGTAAAGTATTTTAAACATATGGTAATATTAATATTTCAAAACCGAAAGATAGCCCAACTAGCAGAGATTTATAGCTTTAGACTTATTTTTGTTTTACACATGTTTGTTCTTCTGATAAAAAGGGATGGTAAAAGCTAAACAAGCTGCTAGAGAAATAATTATATTGGTCCTTTACCAGCAAGGTGAAATGGAAAACTAAAATAATTATTAACATGAATCAACCTGCCCTATATTCCACCTCCAAAAACAAAGATAAAAGCAAAAATAACAAAAGTTAGACCTCAGTCATCAAACATTCCAGCTGATAGCTATGTTTTTTCTTTTCATTGTTGTGATTTAAGTGAAAGTTTACAATTCAAGTTAGTCTCTCAT
>NW_004443972.1:5130663-5133065 GCF_000243295.1 Trichechus manatus latirostris | reverse complement strand
TGTGATTGTTAAGGTTGTGTGTCAACTTGGCTGGGCCATGATTCTCAGTGGTTTGGCAGTTATGATGTAGTTTGGCAGTCATGTAATGATGCGATCACTGTCATGATGAGATTTGATATGGATGTGATCACTGTCATGATGAGATTTGATATAACCTTCATGATAGGATCTGCTGTGAGTAGCCAATTAGTTGAAAGGGAGTTTCCTTGGGGGTGTAGCCTGCATCAAATATAAGTGGACTTTCTGGAAAGGCTCACAGACATTTGCTTGCTCTGGATCCTGCAACTGGCTCCTGTTCATCTGACCTCTGGATCTTGGGACTTGAGCTAGCAGCTTACCTGCTTTCTTGCCTGTGAGCAAGAGTCCTGCTGTCTGACCTGCCGATCTTGGGTTTCCCAACCCCTTTGGCTACATGAATCAGGAGAAGCCACTATACTGACCCACATAGTTGGGATGTTCCAGCCTCTACATCCACATGAGCCATTTCCTTGATATTAATCTCTCTGCATATATATTTATATGTATACATGCTTTACTAGTTTTGCTTCTGTAGAGAACCCAGCCTAAGATAGGGGTCTGGGATTTGAAAAATAGTTTCTTCTTTCTGATTATAAAAGTATTACATTTTCAGTATAGGATTTTGAACATACTGGGGTGGGGAGGGGCTTATGCTCAATCTTACCATTAGAGAAACCACTGTTGAAATATTGTTCCAGTGAGCAGCCATCTAAGATACTTCACTGGCCTCACCCTGCCTGGAGCAAAGGAGAAAGAAGAATATCAAAGACACAAGGGAAAGATTAGTCTAAATGGACCACAACTACCACAGCCTCCAGCAGACTGAGTTCAGCACAATTAGATGGTGCCTGGCTACTACCACTGACTGCTCTGACAGGGACCAAAATAGAGGGTCCTGGACAGAGTTGGAGAAAAATGTAGGACAAAATTTTAACTCACCAAAAAAAAAAAAAAAAAGACAGAGTTACTGGTCTGATAGAGGCTGGAGAAACTCCAAGAGTATGGCCCCTGGACTCCCTTTTGGCTCAGTAATGAATTCACTCCTGAGGTTCATCCTTCAGTCAAAGATTAGACAGGCCCATAAAATAAAACGAGACTAAATGAGCACACTAGCTCAGGGGCAAGGACGAGAAGGCAGGAGGGGACAGGAAAGCTGGTAATGGGGAACCCAAGGTCGATAAAGGGAGAGTGTTGACATGTGGGATTGGCAAACAATGTCACAAAACAATATGTGTATTAATTGGGTAAAGAGAAACTAGTTTGCTCTGTAAACCTTCATCTAAAGTAGAATAAAAAAAATAGAGCTGATTTCCCTTTTCCTAAAAAAAGAAATATTGTGCTATTTCCCTTATATGATAGATTAATTTAAAAAGCACAATTATTCTAGATATACAGTTTTGTATCCTGTTTATTTTTTTCTTTTAAGTGTTTTATGATGCACATTACCGTTACATACTCTGCAAGAACATGTAAACCCTGCGATACCTGTACTATCTTTCATTTAACCACATTAAGAAATTTAAAAATTCACTCTTCTCCCTAGGAAAATAATTTCTTACATGTAGTTGTCTAAAAGCCTTTCAGATAATTTACTCAATTTGAGACTCTCAAATGATTGAGGAGATGTTATTGTCATCTCCATTTCACAGATGATGAACTGAGTCCTGAAAAGGTTTATATTCCTACCACAAAGTCAGAGGGAACTGGACCAAAGCCCATGGGTTACTACTTCTCCATGGCTCCTGGTGTTAGATGCAGTCAAAGGGAAGCAGGTAACTAGTGTCAAAGAGTAAGAACAAGTACTCTGTTAAATTAAAAGCAAAGAGATTTATTGAAGGCTCTACACAGTTTGAACCGGGGACCTCCAGATCTCACAAAATGGAAAATAGCACTCTGAGGAACGAAGGTGAATAGGCATGTTTGTACAATGGAATCAGGGATGTGCAATGTGATTTTTTTTATTGGTTTTCAAGCTTTTAGGGAAATGGGAGGTGGGATATTTGAAGCGGACATCTTAGGTGATTGGTTTAAGGAGATATGTGGGCTTCTTAGATTGGTTATTATTGAAAATTGCAGAGGTAAATGACTATAGTGAGGTTTACAGGGTGGTTGCAAAATAATCACAGGACATTCTTTCTGAAGAAATTCTGTAATTTAGTGGCACAAAGGTTAGTGAGAAGGTCCAGGTATAAGCCTTTCCAGCAAGGCTCTAGAGAGTCTTTTAACTGATGTCTTTTCCAATAAACATAACCTCCAGGTTTAACAGGAAGTAATAGGGATGAATCTACTTTCTGATTGTCAAAAGCCAGTCTCATTTGTGAGGAATGCTACTCATAGTATCAGGTTAAGGACAGACAATATTTCATCAGGCTGGTTTGAATTAA
>NW_004443972.1:5128251-5129751 GCF_000243295.1 Trichechus manatus latirostris | reverse complement strand
GAAGGATAATAAGAAGTATCCTGTTGATCATGATCATGAGATAAAATATCTCAAATTACAGGAGCTAAAAGGTTATATTGAGAACAAGTAGAACAATGAGAAACGTGTTCCATAGCTCCAGAAAAATCTCCCCAACAATACTCTTGTAATAGAGTAATCATCTCATCTTGTCCTAAACGTGCATGTTCATGTAAGTTTTGAATTGTGGGAACATGCAAAAATTTTGGTAGGATAATGATATCATGAGGCCCTACCTATAACTTTGTTACTGAGTTTTGGTAGCAGCCAGATTTTTCTCAAGTCTCAGTTACATCCTTTAAGGCTATTTGCTGGTGCCTGAACAGCAGCTCGAAAGCCGCATGAACGTCATGATTGTATCCAGTGGTTTTTGGTGAATTATATCCCTCATTTTCATCATGGTTGAGATTAGGACCTTCACAGTCATAGATAGAGATATTGTGGGGTATGTTTAAAGCAAGAAGCTGTTGAGAAACAGCTTGTTTGTCTGCACTACCAGCTAAGTTGTTTCCTTCAATTTCCTCTGTTTGGGGTATTCCTTTAGGTTGATGGACTTGTATTTTAATCACAGCAATCTCAGAGGGAAACAAAAGGAATTCTAGGAGGTCTGTTACTAAGGGGCCATTTTTAATTTGAGTCCTTGAAGAGATGAGAAACTCCTGTTACCATAACTTGCCAAAATCGTGGGTAACACCAAGTCCATACCTCGAGTCCATGTAAATAGCTACTGACTGTCCAGACGCCCTCACGAACAAGATCAATTCAGCTTGCTGAGCCCAAGTAACTTCAGGGAGGGCGCCGCTTTCAAGAACTTTAGTGGAAATGGTGACAACACATTCTCCCTGGTAATTAGAACTGGTGGATCAGATCTCAAATATGACACATCTACAAATAGAACTAGATTTGCGTTAATGAAGGGAGTCTCCTGTAAGTCCCTCCTGGGGGGACAAAAGTTGTTCTGTTAAATCTAAACAGTCATGAGAGGGATGGTTATCATCATTTGGGAAGGGAAAAAGAGTGTCAGGACTTAAATCAGCTACAATATGTAACCAAATGTTAGAGGCAACCAGGAGAAAGACTTTATAAGAAGTCAGCTTGCTAGCTGACAGATGCTGTGTAAAAGTGGAGTTAAAATAGCAGATACTGCATGAGAAACATAAATATCCAGGAAATTCCCTAAAACTATACCTGCTGTTGTTTCCACTAGTCAGAAAGTGGCTGCAACTGCTCTAAGGCAAGGAGGGTAACCCCTGACAACTGAATCTAGTTGGAGGCTATAGTAGCCAACTGGTCTCTGTTGTCTTCCATGTTTCTGAGTTAGGATCCCTAAGATATTCCCGGATAGATCATGAAAAAAGTAAAATATCCAAATCATAATTAGGAAATCCTAAGGCTGGTGTGTTGATTACTGATTCTTTTATTTTTAATACGATCTCTTTGCCATTCTCTGAAAGTTGAAAAGGATCAGGCTCTGAAGCCTTT
>NW_004443972.1:5125952-5127729 GCF_000243295.1 Trichechus manatus latirostris | reverse complement strand
TAGGGTAGATCCGTGGGCAAATTGCAAAGGCTGCAAATCTGCATGTAAAATCTGAGAAAAGTAAGTGGGAGACTCAGTGAAGCCTTGCGGCATCACAGTCCAGGTATACTGTTGGTCTCCCCAGGTAATGGCAAACAAATATTGGCTGTCAGAATGTACAGGAATGTTAAAAAATACTTTAAAAAAAAGCACTGCACAAATCAACAACTGTAAAATGAGTAACCTCAGAGGGGACATTAGAAAGGAGAAAATGAGGATTGGGGACCATGGGGAATCTAGGAATTATAATGTAGTTAATGGCACACAAGTTTCGCATAAACCTCCATCCCCATTGTTAGGCATTTTTACTGGGAAAACAGGGGTATTGCAAGGGCTAGTGCAAGGAATAATTAAATCCTTAGCAAGGAAATCTTGTATTATAGGAATAAGCCCTTCCTTTGCTTCCATTTTTTAAGGAATATTGAGAAATTTTAGGCAAAGTTTTGTAGTTATCAATTTGAATCTTAATTGAATCTGCAGACAGTACCCAGCTAACATCTGTAGAGGTGGAGGCAGAGAAAGTTTCTGGTCCTGAGGAAAGACAGCCTAAAGGAATGAGAGGGGCAGTAGAGTCACATTCCTCAGGGGTATAATAAGTGCTTGTAAATAGCAAAACGCTTTTTTTCCTTTGAGATCTCTTCAACTTTGTGATGGTTGCTAGGGAGTTCTAATAACATCTCCCGTTGTTCATTAAATTGTATATGACAATTCCATTTAAATAACAATTCTTTTCTTATTAAATTAACTAGGGTATTACTGAGTAAAAAGGGATGTATATCCTCTATAGGACCAAGGGATATGGGAACAGGTTTAGAGTGGATTAAAGTCTATTTTTTATTAGTTACCCCCACTACTTTGAATGTTTTGGTACTCTAGGGCAGAGGCTTCTGTAGATATGTGGGATTTATTGTTGACAAGGTGACACCTGTGTCAATTAAACATTTGCAAAGTTCTCCATTAACTTGAATAATCGTTTCTCCTTGAGAATTTAAAGCTCCCATTCGAAAAGCTCCCATGTTTTCCTTGCAGCCCCTTAATTTCTGTTTAGGTTGAGCTTTGTTGGGGCCAACTATTCAATTTTATTTTTAATTTTATATAATCTTTCTTAAAATGTCCAGGTTTCTTACAATAGTAGCAGACAATAGTCCCAGACTCATTATTTCTTGGGATTTTCTATGGGCCTGGGGTTTGTAATTGCTGCAACTATAGCATCATGAATTTGTTTTGTTTAGCTTGTGCTTTTGTTCTAATGCCTGTTTCTTTTGTTATAATGTTTGGACTAACTTATAAGTCAGGTTAATTAATTCTGAGATGGAATGAGTCTCCCCGTCTAATCTATGGCATTTCATCAGGTCAGACAACTCTGGGAGTAGCCTATTTATAAACATGGAGTTAAGAGCTATCTCTGCTCAATCTTTCTCCATGAGCAACCCAGAATGTTCAGCCAAAATTTTAGTCAAGCAATCTCAGTAATTGTAAACTCTTTCATCTTTTTCTTGTTTTCAACTTTGAACCTTTTCCCAATATGTTTTCTTAGGAAATGCATTTGGCATTGCATCTAAAAGGTCTTTAGATGAATTCTTTGTCTGATTTAGTAATTCAGTTCCAGAAATATTTGTTCCCCATAGCTAAAGATTTGTCAGGGTTTTTCCATCTGTCTTCTTCCATCCATAATTGGGCTTCCCCCAGTTGTACTAACATATTGATTAATTTATATAAATCTGACAATGCAGGCTCT
>NW_004443972.1:5124116-5125852 GCF_000243295.1 Trichechus manatus latirostris | reverse complement strand
AGGCTTCTGTAGATATGTGGGATTTATTGTTGACAAGGTGACACCTGTGTCAATTAAACATTTGCAAAGTTCTCCATTAACTTGAATAATCGTTTCTCCTTGAGAATTTAAAGCTCCCATTCGAAAAGCTCCCATGTTTTCCTTGCAGCCCCTTAATTTCTGTTTAGGTTGAGCTTTGTTGGGGCCAACTATTCAATTTTATTTTTAATTTTATATAATCTTTCTTAAAATGTCCAGGTTTCTTACAATAGTAGCAGACAATAGTCCCAGACTCATTATTTCTTGGGATTTTCTATGGGCCTGGGGTTTGTAATTGCTGCAACTATAGCATCATGAATTTGTTTTGTTTAGCTTGTGCTTTTGTTCTAATGCCTGTTTCTTTTGTTATAATGTTTGGACTAACTTATAAGTCAGGTTAATTAATTCTGAGATGGAATGAGTCTCCCCGTCTAATCTATGGCATTTCATCAGGTCAGACAACTCTGGGAGTAGCCTATTTATAAACATGGAGTTAAGAGCTATCTCTGCTCAATCTTTCTCCATGAGCAACCCAGAATGTTCAGCCAAAATTTTAGTCAAGCAATCTCAGTAATTGTAAACTCTTTCATCTTTTTCTTGTTTTCAACTTTGAACCTTTTCCCAATATGTTTTCTTAGGAAATGCATTTGGCATTGCATCTAAAAGGTCTTTAGATGAATTCTTTGTCTGATTTAGTAATTCAGTTCCAGAAATATTTGTTCCCCATTGCTAAAGATCTGTCAGGGTTTTTCCATCTGTCTTCTTCCATCCATAATTGGGCTTCCCCCAGTTGTACTAACATATTGATTAATTTATATAAATCTGACAATGCAGGCTCTTAGATTTCTGTCAGAATTCTAAATTCATCCTAAAATTTTTGAGGGTCTTCATTCAGGCTAGGGAATTATTTTATTATAGTGCGAAGCTCAGCTTTAGACCAATTTGTGTAGGCTCCTTTGGCTCCTCCAAGTATCTTATTTTAAAAGGTATTTCAAGAAGAGTTGCAGTGACTTGTTTATCTACTTGTTCTGTAGTAGCCTCTTCAGAATAAAAAAGGAGTTCAGAGAGGGTGTTAGTGTAGGAATAAGAAAGCAGGGATGGATATAATGAAGAGCCAGCCAGGAGAGGAAGAGAGGGAATGGAAGTAGGCACCTGAAATTGGATTTCCTTTTGTTGTTTAGCCAATTTTGAAATGCTTTCTTGCATAGAAGCCATTTTACTAGCTAGTTTATTTTCCTGATGTCTTTTAGAGGCTTTTAGGTAACACTCAAAATAGGAGTCTGATTGCAGTTGTCAAATTCAGGAGCTTTTCTTTTCTAATTTGCTGCACAGAAAAACTAGTTTGTCCAGTTCAAAAGAGCCTCCCATTGACCATTGGTTTTATAGACTATCTTTAGTACAGGCATGCCAGTGATCCAGAAACAAGCAAGTGTTGGCAGGGGGGAGTTTTTGTTCATATAAGTACCCAGGGTGCCTGAAATCGGTCTTTCTGAGTCTTTGGAAATGGCACTCCCCATTTTACCAAAGCAGTGAATCACACATGCTATTTGAAAACCTAGATGTGCACTGAGAACCTGAATGTACACCAAGACTTAAATGTGTGCTCAAACCTGAATATGCACTGAAGGAAAGATGAATTCAGACTTAATGGCCTGAAATCCCTGGCTTTCCTGAGATCAGATCAGAGCCTTATCAGGGATTTGCTGCTAGATGTCAGT
>NW_004443972.1:5122340-5123694 GCF_000243295.1 Trichechus manatus latirostris | reverse complement strand
CCACACTGGTACCAAAGCTTCCAGGTCCTCGAAGTCCCAGGGACTCCTGAAGACAATGGACCTTTGAATCCCATGTATCTGACATTGGAAATGTCAAAGAGTAAGAACGTACACTTTGTTAAAGTAAAAGCAAAGAGATTTATTGAAGGCTCAACACAGTTCGAACTGGGGACACACCAGATCTCACAAAGTGAAAATTAACGCTCCAAGGAACTGAAGGCGAATAGGCATATTTATATAATGGAATCCAGGGCTTACAATACAATTTTTCTGATTGGTTTTTAAGAATTTGGAGAAGTAGGAGGCAGGATAATTTGAAGCAAGAATCTTAAGGTGATTGGATTAAGGGACTACGTGGGCTTCTTAGATTGGTTATTATTGAAAATTGTAAAGGTATGTGACTAGAGGGGGATTTACAGGGTGGTTGCAAGACAATCACAGGACATTCTTTCTAAAGAAATTTCTGTTAAAATAGCTTTTTCGAGAAAATCATTTCCTGGGGGTAGCTCATGCAGGAGATTTTTGATATGCCATTTGTGTTAAGACCCTCTGAGAAAGTTCTTTCAATATCCCTTCTTAACTCAGTCACGGAGAAAAACATTTTCTTAGCTGCATGATTAAGTCTGTTCATAGGTTAATTGTTGCTGGGGAAGCAAACACAATCTTAAGATGGAGTTGGGGCTCATACCCAGGCTAGTCACTTTGACAGAACTAAGTGCTTTAATTTTGGATATCTCTCACACTAGTAATCCTCCAAAAGATAACCAAACCTAAAGGTTCACTACTCTTTCCACCCCATCTGAACCCTGAGTCAGTTATTTCAATATAAGCTCTCCTTCCTATGCTCCAGAAGTTTATTTTCAGTAGCCTGTAATGCATCTGTATCTGAATGTCCTGTCCAAATATTTTTAAATGCACTCATGACCTCTCTAAATCTCACTCTTTCATGTTCCCTGCTTCTGTTAATGGTGCCTTCTAGAATCCAAACTTTGATATTATCTTTAAGGCATCCCTCTCACTTATCCCAATATCTAATGTTAAACTGCCAGGAGAAGGAGCTCTTCATTGCCTGCAGAAAAACTCTAAACTCTGTGACCTGGATTCAAGGCTGTCTGTGATCTCAACCCGCCGTCAATCCCACATCTACCCACTTTACACCAATGCAAGTTTTTCTCAAGGTATGAATTGTGGTTCCTTTGTAACAGAATCACTTTGGAATATGGTAAAAAGATAGGTTTCAGGACCTCATGTAGACCCACTGAACCATGATTTCTGGAGGTGGACCCAGGAATCTTCAACTTTAAATAGTTTAGGATTCTTAAGGATGAGCATCTCAGCTATGTGCCAGACAAAA
>NW_004443972.1:5114218-5120931 GCF_000243295.1 Trichechus manatus latirostris | reverse complement strand
TAATTAGGTGAACAATTATTAAGTGTCTATTTCACTACGTGGTACAAATGGTGTGTGATTGACTACTAATCTAAAGACTGGCTGTTGGAACCTATACAGCAGCACCACAGAAGAAAGTTTCAAAATTACAGCCAAGAAAACCCTGTGGAGCAGTTCTACTCTGCAATACATAAGGTCTCCATAAGTCAGAATTGACTTGAGGGTTTGGGTGTTTTTTTTTTTGTTTTTGTTTTTTTGGTATTTCACTAGTCTACTTAAGTAGACTAAGGATAATATTTTTAATAAAATAGATTAAAACTCAGAATATTTTCACATTTCTCAATGTTCTCTGCAGAGCATCCAGTTAAGTAACACCAGGATCAGTTTATTAACAGATCTCCAAGGACAAGGAACTTCAGTCTGGCTGAAATAACTTCTGTCTGCTCTTCTCACCTTTGAGAGGAGAGTCACGGTGTTCCTTTTGTACCTTTTAAAATCCTAGAATCAAATTGGTTGATTTTGTTTGCTTCCTTTGTCTCATCTTTGGGCCTGCCACATTTTTCACAGAGGGCTGAAAAGAGGAAGCTTATATTCCTCTGGACTCTTTGAGGTGCCAGAGCTCAGAGCACGCCTTTAACTACGGGTGAAAGGCATGGTTCAAAGCCTCTGTTTTCCTAATTGTTAACAAATGTCCCCCCTCCCAGGAGGGAGACTGAGAAACAAGGAGGAAGTGTGAGAAATAGCTCCTAGCTGGCCCGGGACCTCAGGCCTGGGTGCACAGCAAAACCAACACCACAGAAGTTTCAGTGCCAAGCTTTGCTGCTCTGAGACATTGTCCAAACGCCTGGCTGCTGAGGTGAACACTGGCCAAGTAGATCCAAAAATCTCATGGGAACAGCATCTGCTGCTGCTGCTCTTCTGTGGCTCATTCAAAACCCTGGTACATAAAAAGGGCACAAAAAGATAACCTTTGAACCACTGGAGTAAAGTGTTTGTCTTGAGTCTGAGATAACAATTCAAGCTACATTGTTTTTTTTCCCCCAAAATTTCTATGCATAAAGAGCTCAGCCCTTTCACCTCATTCACTCATTCTTTCAACAAATATTCTTAAGCACCTCCTATTCCAGGAATGCTGGCATGTGACTGTTCTCTGAGTCTGTGGCCACTGCAGTGGCTACTGCTGGTGAGTAACTGTTTAAGCAGTCAACCTAAAGAATATCTGCTTCGACCACACGTTTCAACTCCTTAGAACAACAAGGGTACATACAACCAACTGGACATTAAGCCTGGATTAGTGGTTTTCAATAAAGCCCCACAGAAGAGTGTTGGGGACCACAGGGAGAACTGTGGAGGGTGACAGAGTTCTGGAAACCCCACTTTAATCAGAACAGCTGTGTTTTGCCCTTTCACAATTGTTGCCATCATTGCTGTTTTAATATATATTGAACTTGGCTGTGAGGTTTCATTTGAACAGAAAGAAAAGTCCAGGCAAAATCTGAGCATTAAATTAAAAAGTTATAACCCCTATATGAAGTTAATTGACCACCTCCCAACCCCCTACACTCTACAAATGATACACTGCTGTATGAGACAAATGAAGATGCTTGGAATTGTTTATGGTTATTTGGAGTTATTTGTAGTTTCTCAGGTTATCACCTGTATGCCGATCACTACCAAAGCAGTATCATCAGTCCCAAATCAATTCTTCCAACACGGTTGAGTGCTCGCTAGGTGCTAGGCACTGGGCTAAGTGCTGGGAACAGAAGAAAAACACCCACTTAGAATCACAGATGCCTACAGGATATTTCTACTTGCATTGTCCTAGTCTAAAACCAAATTTGTCCTCTTCCTCACCTTCCCTTTTACCACCCCAACTACAACTGCCCCCTCTCCACACATATGTTATTGTTGTTCTTAGGTGCCATCGAGTCGGTTCCAACTCACAGCGACCCTATATACACACATACACACACAAAACTGGCTTTCCTTAACCATATATCAAGGTCTCAATTTTCATTATCATTTTAATGCAGTCTTTTGTTTTGGTTTGTTTACTTCTTTCATTCATTGAGTCACTTCCCTCAGATTGGCTTCTATTCCATCCTTGCCCTGATCCAATACTTTAGCCGTTTATACCTGGATTACAACGGCTCTCTTTTACTTTTTATTCAGAACAGAGAGTTGTGAAATGGACAAAATGGTGATAACTAGGAGGGGGAGCAGCGTGTAGCCTTCTCTGAAGAGTGAGATCCACCAACCCAGAGTGAGAGGGGAGTCCCTGGGTGGAACAGTTAACGCACCGGACTGCTAAACGAGGTTCAAAGTTGGAGGTGTGAGTCAACCCAGAGGCGCCTTGGAAGAAAGCCCTTGCAGTCTACTTCTAAAATCAGCCATTGGAAACCCTATGTATCACAATTCTATTCTGATACGTAGGGGGTTACCCTGAGTGAGGATCAACTTGATGGCAACTAGGAAAAGAATGAAAGGATCCAAGAGTCCCCTGTGTGGGAGCAGAGAAGAGTCAAGATGCCCTGTAGGATATGTGAGGCCAGAGGACACACTACTCCATGCCAGGAATCCCTCCAACAGCCAGAAGTAATTTGATGAGAATTTAGTGTTTCACAGTTTTCGTGATAGGAACCAACACAGAAAGACAAATGTTTTGACACTTTGACCCAAGTCCTCACTTGTGCTAGTTCCAGTACCATCCTTCTTGTATCATCCTTCAAAGCTCTGCTCAAACTATATTTTCTCAGTGAAAACATCCTCTCTGATGTGTACATTTTCTGACTTCTTTTCCATTCACTATCTGCTCTGCCAAACGACGTCCTAGTTCACACTGCTTTAGTCTGTTTTTTTTTTTTTTTTACTCTACATTTTATTATGTTGGCATCTTAGTTTGCTAGTGCTGCTGTAACACACACACACAAGTGGATGGCTTTAAAGAAAAGAAATTTATCTACTCAGAGTTCTTGAGAATAAAAGTCCAAAGCAAGGTCCTAGCCGTGTCAATTCCTTCTGTAGTCCCCTTTCCTAGTTTCTGGTGTCTACCAGCAATCCTTAGGGTTCTTTTGCTTGTAAATGGGTCCTCACATGGTGTTTGTCTTCCCCTTGTGTGCATATTTGTGTCCATTCTACTTTTTTTATAAGACATCTCTCAGAAGGGATTAGATTTAGGACCCATCTTATTCTGGTATGGCCTAATTAACATAACGAAAGACAATCCCTATTCCCAAACAGGGTCACATTCACAGGTACAGAGTTAGGACTTCAACATAACATTTTGGAGGACGCAGTTCAACCCATAACAGTTAGTATTTAATGCAGTTTTGAATTGTTTAATTGTCTCTCAAGAAAATCTCGCGAGCAAGGTCCTCTCTTTCTCCATCTCTCTTTTCTCTTCTGTGTTAGGTACATAATAAATATCCAAGGAAATGTGTTGCTAGATTTATTTGTGATCAACCCATTAATTTAGGGGGAGTGACTTAGAGAGACTCTGGCCCTTGACACTTATTGACTAATCCCATGTGCATATTAAAAAATACTGGAAAGCTCTTCTGTAAGTTGCTATCAGAGAGAGCAACACCTGTTTAAAGATTCTTCGTAAATATGCTTTGTTGATTATAGTTTACTTAAAAAATATTTACTAATTTTGAGTCTGTGCATGTGTTTGTCTCACTGTTTCTCATAGTACTCTGGAATAGTTTCTTATGAGAATAAAATCTTAGAAACACTTATCTTCCCTTTGAGAGTATTGACAAAGTCATCCATCATTTTTCTTTATGTTTAAATCTTATTTGCTGCAAGTTGAATATGAAAATCCTGTCACTGTTGAAAAAATATAAACAACTTTCCATGGCTTTGACTTCCTTCCACAGGATGCCTAGGACATCACAACAAAGGGACAGCCATGACCTTTAATGTTTCTCTTTAAGGGGGTGGAGGGTGGGAGGAATTCCAGAGAATGATATGCCAAGTAATTCCCATTGAGAGCTCTGAACTCATTGAGTTTTTGTAGGCTTTCAAGTTAGGTGACTCTCTTTTGTTGACTACAAAACAATCTTACATTTATTTACTGCCAAAAAGAAAAAAAAAAGTCCTATGTGAGAAATGTGACTTGAGGACTTAATCTGCAGTCTAGAGCTGAAAGAAGGAAACTCTAATGTGGGTTTAGTGGGTTCAGTTGTCTCTTTGGCTACTCCCAAAATGCTTCAGCCACGTAGGCTTAAGATGATGGTCATCAGGCCATTCTATTCTTCACATTTCTGGGCAGAGATAAATGACAATACACTTCCCTGCTGTGCAAACATTCTTTTTATTAACACTAGTGAACAAGAATGTAAGCACATTTGGCTGCAGAGAAAACTAACAGAACTGGAAATATAGAGTATTAAAGCTCAGAGTCTAAGATCAGGCTTTCAAAGTATAAGTGAATAAAAAGAAAAAAAATACAGTATAAACAGCAGAGCTGAAATGAAAATGGATGAACATATTAAGACTGCAGTGTTAACACGACTGTGTTTTACCAGGCTGCCAAATGGCCAAGGAATGTAGGAATCGTTGTATCTCCCCAGAAATGAGGACAGCTCACACTGTCTCCAAAGTACAATATTTTATTTGAGCCCATACTCCTCATCTGAACCCATAACATTCATTGTTTATGCAAACATTTGGCAATGAAACCTCCAGTGTCTTGTGACACATATTACATGTTCTCACATATCCTAACTTAACTCTTAAATTATTGCTTTAGTTAATACTTATTTACAGCATGTCTTCCCATTTAGAGTCTAAACAACTGGTGGTCAAGGACTGTGCCACATTTATTTTCATAGCACCTAACATAATTCCTTGCACATAAGAGGCACCAGTACCATTTTATTGTAAGCTCCAAGGGATATCATTCACTTTGCATTAATGGTGCCCCTTGGAGTTGTACAATATGACTCTGGTAGGCCTGCAGTGGATACTTGTTGATTTGACGAAATCCTGGGAGGCTTGGTGCAATATAAACACCCCTTAGTACTGCTTCAGTGGTCTGAGGAAAAGGGAAGTCCCTAAACCTTAGTTAAATCCAGTGCTGCCTTTGAATAAAAGCTTTTCGGATTCTAAAACATTGAGAAAAGTCATACATGTTTCCACTTCTGGGTACAAGTTAGTCTCCATTTTTATACTAACTAAAGACGTGAATGTGGAGTTGCCAACCAGACTCAGGCAAAGAAACAGAAGCCTAAGAGGGTTCCTCAGATTCAGAAGAGCTTGTCCTTTTCATGAAGGAAAGTGTATTTAGCCAGCTTCTACATTACTAGGCCAGTCTTTCTGCATTACAGACCAGCTGGGGCCCAGTGAGAATTAGATTTAATATAGATTCAATGGAATAACTATTGTATCAGGGCAGAGATGGGAACATATAGGTCTCTAGGTTGGAGAATTTGTCCCATTTTTCATTCAGACACTGTCTGGAGCTTTGGAAGCTTCATTTCATCAATGAGAAATCAGATGAATTCCTCTATGGAGCCATAAAAACGTATAGCTCCTATTAAACAACATTAAACATAATATCTTTGAACATAGAGCTCATATTAAAACTGCAAATGTCTACCTGTAACCATGGATTTTAAAGATATAGTTACTGATGGCATTGGCTTTCTAGGAATGAAGCAAAGTGTTCAATGCAGATCTTGTAATTATGAGAATGTGCTGTAATCACAATCTATACTGAGAAAACTGAAAGAGAAAAGGGACCACTGGGGGAGAATGGTCTTCTCCTTTTGATCTTGCAGAGGGCTAATAATGCTGGCACAGTTTGACTGCTCCAGGCTAGAGAGTGACCAATACATCAGCAGTGCTGATGGGCTTTGAAGAGGGGTTCCTGAAAAGAAATTAATACATAGAAATAAATTAAAACCTTAAACAAAACTTAATTTCATAGGTCAGATATCTGGGTTTGAAAATACGGCTCTACCTGATCATTCTCTGTGACCATTTATCTTTGTTTCTTTGTTCATTTTCCCCTTCCTGCTTTCTTTTTCATCTCTTTTTAAAAATGTTTCCTCTTTGTCATATGCTTCTCAGAAGAAGATTTTCATCTTCAAATGCCGCATTTTTTAGAAAACGTTAAATTTTTAAAATACAATAAGCTGATTTGCAATCAGTGAAAGCAACCAGGTAAAGGACAAGCTTTGAATGGTGCTCACAGTCCACTGATGTGAATGGAAGCACGCAGGAGCCCCGGTCTTTGTAGACTTCCTGCAGTACAAGAAGTAACAAAATAAAGAAAGTCTCTCCAGGAACAGTGTGATCCGTGAAGATGAGACAGAAACCCCAGGCTCTGAGTGACTGTAAAATATCCCTAATGAACTCGCTCACTCCGTTTCCTCTGAGCGCCCATCCAGAGCCCTGAAGACTACAAAGCCAGCCATCACACTGGAAAGTGCAGCTCGTAGGAAGAAGAAAGACAAAAGTCTGGGGCTGAAGGGAGATTCTGAATTAGTGATAAGCTGCTGCTTCCCACATGCAGAGCCTGCTTTCAATTCCTGGGGAATGTGTTTTATTAAACACGCCACGCTCCTTTACGGTGTCCTTCATTAACTTTCTTTCTTGCTAATATGGTTGCTGGAAACGAGCAGATGAGTTTTCTGTTTATCTATATGCTGTGTAAACAGCTACTACAGGCCAGTGAGGCAAACAGCAGGGTTATATTTGAATAGTCTTGTTATATTTATATTGTATCC
>NW_004443972.1:5111247-5114118 GCF_000243295.1 Trichechus manatus latirostris | reverse complement strand
GATACTCACCCTTGTTCTCCCTCTCTGTAACGTTCTCCGTCTTGTGCTTCTGATTTTATTTTGTTTCCTCTCCAGCAGTTCTTATACAAAGATGAAATAATTATTTAATTGTATCAGTTCAGGCTGAAAATATTTAAATTGACTGTTTAGACTCACGTAACCAAAAACAAAACCAAAGAAACCACCACCACCATAATCAAACTAAGCATTTCACTGGGTTTTACTTCATTGATAGTTGTGTTTCCGCTACTTGGGAACAACCTTTTTCAAGCGTAAATTTTCAAATTCAGATTTGGACCAAAATGATCAACCTTCTTGGCCAACAGCATTCAAATAGACACTAGCATACAATGAGCCCCCCTCGGTGCAGAAAACAGACCCAGGGGCACTCACTGGAGGTAAGACACTGTAGCCAGCGTTCCTGCCATTAGGATTTGAGTGTCTAATGGTAGAGAACTGACAAAAATCGCAGGAGGTTACATTTTATTTTTTGCAAAATAGCGAACACATAAGTACAGTGATTTAGAAAATGGATTATTCTTGATAATCGAATATCTTGCCTAACAAAAATTTTGGCAATTCTCAATTTATTGTTGCAGAGCCTTAATATCCAATACTACAATGCTGCTGAACATAATTTAGTCCCTCTTTCGTGAGTCTAAGGCCTGTGAAAGCTTTGCAGTGTTATAGGTTCAATGTCAACTTTCCTATTTATAGCTGTGGAAACTGGGGGAAGTTATACAATCTCTCTAAGCTGTTTTCTTATCTGTAAAATGAGGATAATCGTAGTCCTTACCTCATATACACGGTGTAACTATAAAGTTGCTGTTGTCGGATGCTTTTGAGTTGATTCTAACTCATACCAACCCCATGGGACAGAGTAGAACTGCCCCACAGGGTTTTCTTGGCTGTAATCTTTGCAGAGAATTATCAGGTCTTTCCACCACAGAGCCACTGAGTGGGTTTGAGCTGCCAACCTTTTAGTTAGTAGCCGAGCTCTTAACCATTGTGCCATCAGGGCTCCTTAAGTATTAAGTAGGGTTATATAAAAACAGCATAGTGCCAGGCACAATTTAAGCAGTCGATGCGTGTTACTATTGTTAATATAATTTTGTAAAATCCTTTATTAATAAAGAATCTGATTGTCAAAGTAAAATGACATTAACTTAGTGGGTTTTTTTAATGAAGATTTTTATTTTGGAATAATTTCAGATTTACCAACAATTTGCAAAGATATTACAGCGTTCCAATATACACCTAACCTAGTTTCTCCTAATGTTAACATCTTCCATAACTGTGGCTTATTGGTCAGAACTAAGAAATCAACATTGGCACGTTACTTTTTACTAAACTCCAGACTTTATTTAGATTTTACCAATTTTTACCACTGGTGCCCTTTTTCCCTTTCAGGATCCCATCCCAGTTACCACACTGTGTTTAGCCCTCATGTATCCTTAGTTTCCTCTGGTCTGTGAGAGTTTCTCAACCTTTCCTTGTTTGTCATGACCTTGACAGTCTGAATAATACTGGTCTTTTGTAGACCATTCATTTCATAGAATGTCTCCCAATTTGACTTTACGTGATGTTTTTTCTCATGATTAGACCATAGTCATGGGTTTGGGGGACGAAGACCACCAAGGTGAAGTGTACTTCTCATTATGTCCTGTCAGGAGGTGCTGGATATCAACATGACCCCTCGCTGGTGATGTTAACATTGATCACTTGATTAAGGTAATGTCTGCTGGATTTCTCTGTTATTATTATTTTTCTCTTTCTATACTCTGTTCTTAGCAAGCAAGTCACCAATTTCGCCCAAACTCAAGGGGAGGAGAATTAAGCACCACCTCCTGGAAGGGGGAGTATCTACACCTATTATTTAGAATTCTTTCATAAGGAAGATTTGTTTCTTTTCTCCCATCTAAGTATTTATTTATTCAATGATTTATTTATATCAGTATGGACTCATATGTGTATTTTTTATACTTTGGGTTATAATACAATGTTACATGATTTTGCTGCAGAAATAGTCCTAGCTTTGGCCATTAGGAAAGTAGTGTTAACTCAGAAAATTTCAGCAAACAAATAATAAAGGTGTCTTTTGTAGCATGGCTTCAATAATGGCAGTAATTGAAGCTGAGTGCAAAAAAATGTTAAGTAAAATTCTTTAAAAGGAATTCCCCGTCAGGGTGCAGGGGAGGAGGTTTCACAACAGGTATAGATCTGTGGTGGAGCAGAATTTCATGGTGATGATTAGACTCACTAATGAAGGTAATAAGAAGTATGATATTTTATGCTGGGAGAGTTGATTCTGCTTGGCTGCATCTAATCACTTTAGAAAGAAGCTTTCTGTCAGCTGATGACAAGATTGTGTTTAAGACAATAGTCTTTGGAGATGACATCTGTCTAAATGGTTCAGAAATATTAAAACATTTTGTAAATTTTTTTGTTACTGTAACTCATTGTAATCTAGTGAAAATCAATAAAATTTTTATCACTGGGACAAGGGAGACACTAAACTGTAACTTACAGCCCTACATGTGAACTTCCAGCTGCAAACAGTGAGCTCATTAAGTGTGGAAAATAGGTCTTGTAAATAATGTCAACGCTTTGGTCTTTCTAAGACGAAAAAGAAAAGAAGTACAGATAGTAGAATGGTTACTGAAAGTAAAAATTATATCAAGCGTTACCAAGGAAGATGAACATTAACTGCCAAAATGAGACTAATTTCAATAAAAAGTATAATGTAACATTAAGTTTTATATGTACTAGATGGACATTTATTTTAATTAATCCATATAGAATACTTGCATCCCCTCTCCCCCATTTCAGATGTCCTTTGTCCAAAGTCTTAATACAGCCTTGTTTTGAATG
>NW_004443972.1:5102782-5111147 GCF_000243295.1 Trichechus manatus latirostris | reverse complement strand
TCTTTTGCTTCAAAGATTTTACCCCTGTTGTTTCTACACCTGGAAGGCTCTTGCTCATTCTCTTGCTCTTTTGCTGCCTGGCACCTATTTATTATCATTCAGGCCTCGGTTCAGTCCTTGCTTTTTCATTAAGTCTTCCCTGGCCACTCAGTCTTAAATAGGCTACCTCATATTCTGCTCATACTCCACTGTTCTTGGCCTTCATGGTGTTTCCCACAGTTTTAAGAATTTGTGTAACGTTGAACTTCCCTACTAGGCTGGAATCTCTTTAAGGGCAAGAACTTTGTTGTTATGAATGGAATTGTGTCACCCCAAAATATGTGTTGGAATTCTAAGCCTTATACCTGTGGATGTAGTTCTGTTTAGGAATAAGGGTTTCTTTGTTATGGTAATGAGGCCTTCTCAGTGTAGAATGGTCCTAAATCTAATCACCTCTGAGTTATGAAAAGAGGGGAATAGATGCAGAAGCAAACACATACAGGGAAGACTGATGTAACCAAAGAGTGAATCAACATGGCAGACCCTCTGATTTGGACTTTTAGTCTCCAAAACTGTGAGAAAATAAATTTTTATTCTTTAAAGCCACCCACTTATGGTATTTGTATAACAGCAGCAGTAGGAAACTAACACATCTGTCAATTTTTCCCCACCATATACATGACACTTAACATAGGGTCTGGCCTCATACATTTATTGATAAATGTATTACTGTGTTAATAACATTTTAATAAAGAATGCTTTTGTGTACATTGAAATAAATAGTCTTTGCTTCTTGAAGACCCTTGGAATAGAAGTGAGATACTTTGTTGGAGAAAATACTGATAAACTTTAAATTGTTTATACTGAAAAAACTACTTGTAATGTATAACTTTTATAAAGTGCTTTAAAGTCTATAAGAAATTTTATAAGTATATAAGTTCAAACTTCCCCAAATTTCTCTAAAATAGGTCTTTCATTTTTCGAAAGAGGAAATTGAAAGAGATTTCAAGAGGTAAACCGAACGAGCCTAACAACAAAATACTTAGAAGACCATTGAGGAACTGAGCAGGGTATTCTGGTTGGACCTTTAGTCAACCTACAGGGGCTGTTGGCATCTGGTTTACATGACTTATCAGGAAGTGACTTGATAATGATGAGGCCTCATGGGTGTCATCCCTGAATAGGTCTGTAGCTTTTTTTTTTTTTAGGCTGTGATTTTAGTTTTATCCCTAAAGTCAGAGACACATTTTTCAAGTTCATGCTCATAGTTACTAGAGGCAAAATTTCCCCTAACTCATACTTGATCACATCTCCTTCTGTGGTCGCAGAATACGTCATAATTCATGGCAGTAGAAATGACTTTGCTATGTTATAGTTATACATTTGCATGTATAACATGGTTCACAAATTTATTCTTATAAAAAATACTTTTATACTTTTTTTTCCTTTTAATCTACTTAAACTCTATTCTAAGCAGTCATCTCACCAGCCAGTGTGAAGTCCCATCTCATTCCGCAGTGGAAAATCCTCCTTTCTCATTAGTGTGTGATTGTCCCCAGGTTATATACCCCTCAGAAGTTTCAGTATGGGTTCTCTGATACTGGGTTTTTTTGTTTTTTGTTTTTTGTTTTTTTTACTCTGCTTAATTCCCCAGGCCAAATGATCACTTCAGGTGAAAGAACTCTTTTATTTCCAAGCTGGGGTGAAGATGGGTGCCTGGCCTGGCTGCACCACAGATCCGTTTGCCCTGAGATCTACCATCTACCTGAAGCACTGCCAAGAAAGGGGCAAGATCTCCACTCCTACTCGGAATCCTACTTCTCCCGCACACACTTCCTCCCAGCTGTAGGAAAGTGTCTTCCTCTTTTTATTTCCTCAGAGGAACACCCTTTCTCGATTTCCCCTCTAGGACACGTACAGTATCCCTCCAATGTGTTTAGGTCTTTGCAAAAGGCAAGAAGAAACACTGACATCTGCATTTTCTATTCTCTGCCTTGAAAAACCCCCCAAAGCAATGAAGTAATAAGGAATGAGTAAACTATATGAAATAGGGGAAGGGAAATATTAGGAGGACAAATACAAGTTGTTTTCAATATAACATTCTGTTGAAGACATCTTTTCTCCACTAGATAATGAGCATCTTGGTGGCAGGAAACATGTCTTTTTACTTTTGATATTGAAGTGTCTAGCATAGTTTCTGACAAAGTAGATCTTTACTTTTTGTGGGAAAAAAGGAAGGAAGAAAGATAGGAAGGAAAGTAGGAAAGAAGGGGAGAGGAATATAATTATGTATCAATGCAATAAGCATTCATTGAACACAGAGTGTATGCTAAGCATGTTGCTAAATACTATTGTTGATGTAAAAATGCATCAGCTCCCCAGGAGCTTAAAAATTGGAAGATGACACAAGTACATACACATATGTATATACACACAGTCCATTTTGCTTGTTCTTCGTAGTTACGTTCTATAAAGTTGCCATGAACAGTGAATTAGTGAGTATTGAACCATCGCTGGTGGCGCAGTGGTGCAGCGGCACAGTGGTTAAGAGTTTGGCTGTTAACCAAAAGGTCAGCATTTTGAATTCACTAGCTGCTTCTAGGAAATCCGCTACGAGTCGGAATAGACTTGATGGCAGTGGGTTTTTTGGGGGGGTTTAAACCATTGCTGCTAGAGGAAATACAGGGCTAGGGTCCTGCAAATCTTTGCGTACAACCATTTTCATCAACCATTTAATGCATAGGCTTGTGTGATGTGTGTTTCTGTTTAAAGACACCTTACTTAATACATATTGTTGATTCATTAACATTGAATTCATGGCCAACAGCACTATAACTCACGCCTGAATGAAGCTTATCTAACGCACGTGTTTTCCTGTAAGGCACATCACAGCCTGCTTATGCTTAAAACAATAGGCAGCACTTCAGCACTACACCTGGGGTCCAATTTAAATAGCAAAACCACCAACGAAAAGCAAAAAAATACAAAAAAGTGGCACTAAATAGATTGCGAAAAGGACACTGGATTACGGTATGAGAGCTGAAACAAGAAGGCAGAGGCTTATTCAACCTCAGCTTGCTCCATGCGGGTCAGGTGACTCAAATTTTTTGCCTCTCTGTGAATGACCACAAAAGCATCGTAAGTATTGATCTGGGAGTAAATTTTAGACAGTACCCTTATTATTAACTCCATTTCTTATTAAGGTAACTGTTTGGGGTTTTCTGTTCCTTCAGCTGAAGATTTAGACTAAAGCAAGAGCAATAACAGAGCCCAGGCAAAAAGAGTAAGATCAAGCAATTCCTTGTCCCTCCTCAGAAACAATGGTAGAAGGTATGCCCAGGGATCCATAGCCCAGAGGCCCTTATCTACGACTGACCCACAAAGTTACTTGTGGAACTTTAATGTACATTTTAAATATGCTGAGGCCTGGAAATTCTGATAAGTCTAAAATCAGAAGATCTAAGGTATACTCCAAACATTCACTTTTTTACAAAATTACTGGCGATTCTCAGAGGTGAGAAAGCAGTAGTAACATCTTTGCATATGAAAGAAACTCTTTACTAGAGCTCCAATATTTGCTTTATTTTCTGACCTTGGAAAACCTACAGTCCTTGATTCTTTCTTCTGAGTTCAAAGATGTATCAGGAAGTGAATTATTTTTATGTTAATCATGTGGGTAGCTATCTATACAGCCCAACTTTTGAGCCACGGTTATTTTTAATTATCTGCGTTACTCAGTATCCCCTTCTCTTTTCTTCCTTTTCTTTTTCATTTACTGCCTGTTTACTATGTACCAGGAATTGAACTTGCAGTCGAGCTGTGGGGAGGATGATATGTGTAGTTGCATAATTACTAGTCAGAGAAGTAGGTGATACACACCATAAGAATGATGGCAACTTCAAGCTAATTGTACTGAAGCTGCAGTGTAATGTGTGGTGAAATGGCTGATTTCAAGATCGCATGGTTTCTAATTTTTAATTTTCTCTTTATGTTCTCTCCTCTTCCCCAAACTGCTGCCCTCTGACCTGAACACTGGTCTAGTGACGAATACGACATTTTCTCCACTCATAAGTATTTTCAGAATTATTTTGTCATCAAAATATTTACCTACAGTCATTGTAATTTGAATAACAAAGGACAATGATATGCATTATTTTTTTACCCAGTCCAATAGGAAGCCATGGGCAAAAATATCACATTTAGGTGATAAGGTATCCTTGGAAACAGGTAATAGTCATATCTAGTCCTGATTCAATTTGGTAAATATTATCTGACTACTCAAAAATCATGAGACATATTGTAGCAACAGAACAGCATGTCTCCTACAATAACCTTTTTATTTATTTAATCCAGCTCATTAATAAAGATCTTTTTTTCTTTTTCCTGCTGTACGAATACTCCAAAACCACAAGCTCACATTTTGACAGCTAATTTTGCAGGATATAATTTTCCCTCTTAACCCAGGAGGAAAAAGAGACGGATGATTGAGATTAATCATTTGTAAAATTATAATTCTGTCACAGATAATTCTTTGCAAGATCTTTCTCTTTTCTGAAATCCCCAGAATGCACTATAAATTGTCACACTTTGTAACAGAACGTGTAACACATTAGGGGACTCCTAATAAAGCAAGTCTGCTAGAAAAACAAACCAATTGCCTTATAATTGGCGTGTTTCTCATGTGACTATTCTCCAGTGAAGGAACAGTGTGCCTGGGGTGAAGAAGGGTTTAAAAATTATTATTCAAGAGGTGGTTAACTCCCTCTCTTGTCATCATTTGTGCTGTAAAATATGGTATTTCTTTGGGTTGGGTAAGCTTATTAGAATATATAATTATGTACCCAGAAGGAAAAATTGATCCCTTGTGGAGAAGTGAGGAAATTCAAAAAATTTTTAATTATTTTCAGTAAAAGGAGACTATCAAAATGGACTTATTAAAATATTGATTTTTTGAGAATGTCTGCATGCATCCAGGATGGACAGGGGGTGCAGTTTTCCTGGCAGTGCTCTCTGTAAACTTTATTTTCTAAATCCTTTTTATAGGAACTTCATACTGTTTCAACAACAAAGGCAAAGAAACCTCAAGGATTTTACCTGAGGTTGGCAGATAATACAAGGGGGGACAAGGAGCTCTGTAGTTTCTCGGCCAACGTTTAGCTAAATGGCTTAGGGCAGAAGTTAATGAGATCAGGGTCATGAATTCAATGCCTGTGTGGGCCAGTTAGCCTTGCTCTGTTCCACATCCACACACAGACTGCACTCAAATCCCACCACTCTCGGGAATACATGCCGCAGAGGTCCAGACAAGAGAGGTTTTAAATGGTTAGGATGTACCCACCCCTAATTCTTATTCAAAAATAATGCCTGAAGATCTATTTTTCCAATAATTGACCATTTCTTACCAGCCACACGGCCACCATTTTGGTCTGAGCCACTACTATGTTTTGCCAGAATTACTGCAGTAGTTTCCACCTCTTTTTCCCTGTTATTTTCCTCTTCTCCCGTCAGTCTGTCTTAACAAAGAAGAATATGTCAGTCTTTTGCTCAAAACCCTCTAGTAGCTTCCCATCCAGTTCCAAGTACGAGCGAAAGTCCTTGAAATAACCTACAGGATCCTAGACAGTGTGTATACCAGTAAACCAGCTGCCTTCGAGTCAGGTTGACCGCTACTCATGGTGACCCCATGTGTGTCAGAGTAGAACTGCTCCATAGGGTTTTCAATAACTGATTATTTTGGAAGTAGATCACCAGACATTTCCTCCAAGGCATCTCTGGGTGGACTTGAACCTCCAACTTTTTGGTTAGCAGCCAGGCGCATTAACTGCTTGCACCACCCGGGGACTCCAGAAAATATGCACCCTCTCAGTCTAGTCCCTCCAGTCTTTCCTCACCTCCTACTCCCTCTGCAACATCTTGCATTCACAACATACAGGGACATAGGATGTTTATCAGAGAATTTTGCTTTTTGAGAAAGCACCTGAGGAAAGAAGGACAAAAAAAAGAGAAGTAGCTTCCTTCTTGAAATTTGGAGAGAGAAAAATAGAGAAGAAAAATAAATAGATTCCATTCATTCTGTTTCTTCTACTACAGTAAAAGCAAAATGCAAATGAAAATCTCGATATCCCAATAATATGAATTATCCTAAACCCGTTACTCATAGCGACCCTAATCAACAGAGTAGAACTGCTCCATAGAGTTTCCAAGGAGCGACTGGTGGAGCAACCCTATAGGACAGAGTAAAACTGCCTTATAGGGTTTCCAAGGCTGTAATCTTTACGGAAGCAGACTGTCACATGTTTCTCCTGCAGAGCGGCTGGTGGGTTCTAACCGCCGATCTTTTGGCTAGCAGCTGAGTGCTTAATCACTGTGCCACCAGGTCTTCTTCTACACATAAAAATTAGTACCCTGATTGCCTGAAAGAAAGACAGCACTTTCCTAAATCTTTATGCAGCACTGGTGCAGAGTATGACACAATGTAGAACAGGAGGTAATTTAAGGAAATTTGTTTTGATCCTCGGTGTCATCTTAGGGAGGACAAAAAAACCCAGGACCAGAATTAGGGTCTCTAGAATTTTTGGAAGAGAGTTATACAAAACTTCCTTGACTATGTATTAGAAAAGTTAATGAAGGAAGTCACATAATGGATTTAATTTAGCAGTCAGCTCTCTGATTAAAAAAAAATAAAAAGCAAGAAAAACAATGGTTATATTTATAACCAAACCCACTGCCATCGAGTCAATTCCAACTCATAGCGACCAGCTCATACAATATCTCATTTGAACATGTGGTATACGTAAGATACCCACTTACTCAAAAAATATTTAATGAGTACCTACTATAAGCTAAGCACTATTCTAAATGCTGGTAGTAGGTCAATGAACACAATAGAGAGAAGAGCCCTGCCTTTTTTGGGGCACTCTGCCTGCAGAAGGAGCAAGCAAGAATGAAGGGTCAGGTGCCCCGTGTTCTGTCATCACCCAGAGATTATCAGCTCAGTCTCTATGGTCATGCTCTTTATATATGTTTTTTGAAGAGACACAAAAATGATAAATAAATGTGTGATGAACAAATATGTGGCAATATTTTATTAAGGTGTGGCATTTCAAAAAAAGGTCCCTAGGATTTCTGATTTGCTTTAAATGTTTACATTTCTTGGTGGAAAGTGTTGTGACTGTGTCTTGAAAATGTGTATGTAAAGACTGTTATCAAGTGAATTAGGCAATGAAAATAGGATGCCTACATGTTAACTGCCTTTCTCCAAAGGAAACGTGGTACAAAGCAATCCAAGCAAGGCAATTAAATTAACCACGATATAGGGTTAGTAACGAAATCCCAAACATTTTTTTTTTTTTCTGATTTGGGCTAACATCTCAGAACATTTTAGGGTTTATTTGCTTTAAGTAAGGGAAAATTGAAAAATGCCTGGTGTATGGCTCAGAGTCCTGACCTTCTATGCTATGCAAAAATGATTTGAGCAAACACACTTCAGATGACTGTTTTTCTATAAGCATTTGCTTCTCATTGTTGCTTTGCTGCAGCTCCCCTGTTACAAGGTTATGAAATACGCTTGTTTCTTTATAATCAGAGACCTGACTTAACATCTGGATTTCTTGGACAGTTGCCTGAGACCACTCACCACTCCCAAGAACCACCTTGCCACCCCTTCAAACACACATCTAGCCCTGCTCAGAGTTACTGATACACTGAGCTATGAAACTCTTCATAGGCTCCAGAGTCATGCGCCTGAAGGCCGTCAGATGGGTCTAATGGAAAAACCAACGATCTTTGCTACTCCTATCTACATCTTCTTTGTTTGGACTTCCTAGAAATCTGTGTTCCTACACTGAAAAATGAATCCATGCCTATACAAATCAAAATAACTAGCTGAAAACTGGAGAATTCAATCAGCCAGTTGGTTTGCCTATATAATCTCCTATGATGAGTTTGACTAATTGCTTTCACTATGGTGGTTCCTTTCTTTTTTTATGATTATTTTAATGATTATACAAAATAATGTGTATATTCATTGTGAAACATATATATAATACATGAAAGTACATTTGAGGAAAATTTAAAAAAAAGAATTCCTATATTTGTTAACATTTTTGCCTATTACAAATATTTTTAAACAGTTCCTTATCTATCTGTGTGTGTGTTAACATGTACTCTGTGTACTATTTTGTAATCTGTTTCTCTTACCTAAAAATATTCATGATTGCTTTCCTAGGTTATTACATATTATTTGACAGCATGTTTTTTAATTGTTTAATGGCACCATGATTTTCTTTAACCAGTCCCCTCTTGTTGTACAGCTAGGCTGCTTCTAACATTAAAGTTACAAATACGTAAAACACTGATGAACAATCTTGTGCATAAATTTTTGTGC
>NW_004443972.1:5085809-5102682 GCF_000243295.1 Trichechus manatus latirostris | reverse complement strand
TATTTGTTAACATTTTTGCCTATTACAAATATTTTTAAACAGTTCCTTATCTATCTGTGTGTGTGTTAACATGTACTCTGTGTACTATTTTGTAATCTGTTTCTCTTACCTAAAAATATTCATGATTGCTTTCCTAGGTTATTACATATTATTTGACAGCATGTTTTTTAATTGTTTAATGGCACCATGATTTTCTTTAACCAGTCCCCTCTTGTTGTACAGCTAGGCTGCTTCTAACATTAAAGTTACAAATACGTAAAACACTGATGAACAATCTTGTGCATAAATTTTTGTGCGCATGAATGAATTTTTGCCTGAATAATTTTGATAATATTGACTAGTAACTGGGCATGACATGAGAGAGCCTCAGGAAATTTGCTAAAAAGTGATTTGTATTATTTTAGTCCAGTGGGACAAAGAACAGCAGAATAGTACTGTGAATAATAAGACTTGACTGTATGTGTGTGTGTGTGTACGTGTGTTTATAGTTCCTTGGTAGCACAAAGTGTTAAGCGCTCAACTACTAACCAAAAGGCTGGCTTTCAAACCCACCTACAGGCACCTCAGAAGACAGGCCTAGCAATTTGCTTCTGAAACGTCATAGCCTTGAAAACTCTACGGAGCAATTCTATTCTGCACACATGAGGTCACCATGGGTTGGAATTGATTCAATGGCAACTAACATATATATATATATAATTTTGCTTTTTTTTGTAAGCTCCTGGGCAGCAGAATAATACTATCATAAAATTCTGTAGTGACTCATATCCATTAAAGTACTTTTACATATAATAAACTCTTTTTTGATAGTGAAATTTATATCATCTCTGTGGGCTTGGTAGGAGAAAGAGGAAAGAGACCAGCACTTCCTGGCACCGTGTTCTGTGCTAGTCTTTGCATCCATTATCACATTGTGGTAGAATTTAAACAAGTGGTGTAGATTTGATTAACATATTGCTGGTAATCGGCATATTAAATGCTTCTTGATCAGAGGCAATTCAGAGACAGGGGTATCTGAAGCTGTATCTTCTATTGAATGTAAGTCTGAAAGGAGATAGACCATTAATGCCATAAGAGTTCTTGTGTTAAAAGTTCACTAGGACATTAGTTGGTTGACCTATTATTACTACAAAGGAATCAGAATTTGTGTGGGGCCATAATCAACTATGTGCCTTTGCATTCTATACCAGCCTTTGTGTATGCCTTATTCCCTCTTGGCCATACTACCCAGATCAAGAGGTATTTCTCTAGGTCACTGCCCTTTACAAGGTATAGTGGTATGGGGCTTTTGGAAGGTCTTAGTTTTCTAAAAGTGCCATAAATAAAAAGTAAATAAATACCACAAGGAGGTGGATTTAAAGAACAGAAATTTATTTTCTCACAGTTGAGGAGGCTAGAACTCTGAATTCAGGTTACTGGTTCTAAGGGAAGGTCCTTCTCTGTCTCGTTTAGCTTCTGGTAGCTGCCAACAATCCTTGATGTTCCTGGCTTTACAGATGCATATGCCTTCATCTTCACATGCCATATTCCCACCGTGTGGGTCTGTCTCTCTGTGTCTGTACTCCCCTTTTATAAAACACACTCAGAAAAAATTAGGCTTATGACCCACCCTGTTACTCCATGATCTTATTAACATAACAAAAGAAAAACCCTATTTCCAAACAGGGTCACATTCACAGGTTCAAGGGTTAGAACTTCAACATATATTTTGTGGGGATACAATTCAATCTATGACAAATAGCATCCATTTGAGCATCAGTTACTAGATGTTTCTTGGGCCTTAGTTGAAATAGAACTCAGAGAGATACGAAGTCCAAGGCCCCCAGTCAATATTTCTTTTCTTAATTTGGTTCCTATAATCTCATTACTTCTGGTAAAGGCTATTACTTTGCAAGGCTGAAGTTATAATTGAACTTCACTAGAATCACCCTGCACTTCTGCATTCTTTAGTACTGGAATTCAAGACTTTTCTTTTTGGTGGGAAGTAAATGATTTATACTATATTTTAGCCCCTTATGCAGAGATCTGGAGGAGGCAGAATCTGTGCTGACAGCCCATTCTGGAGAAGGCTGCATATGGAGATCAGTCATGGACTTCCAATATATGTTCATGTAAAATAAATCATGTGCTTGGGCATTATCTGTAGGCAGAGAATAGATTGTCTGGAAATACAATCCATTATGGAAGAGATCAAATTATCTTTATCTTATTAACTACAGAAATAATCAGTGGAATGGAGCAAATGCTAATGATAATTTTTCTACATACAGCCTAACTAAGACTAGATAAATAGTATGAAAACAGGATAAAAAAAGTATATGCAACGATATCTAATTATGCAACAAATATTTCTATTACCATGGCAGAATATTCGGTAGTATTCCTTGGATACTACTTTAAGTGGTATTTTGAATGGTGAAGACCTCGAAGAAATTGCTTTTTTACACTTCTGATCTGAGTCATTTGGACTATTCCAAGGAGAAACAAAGACTCAATATTTTGAGCCTTTATTAAGCCCTTTCAAGACCAAAGAGCGTTAAACATGTAAAGCAGAAAGATAGTTGAGATTTTTTTCAAGTTTCTATGTGAATTCAAATGACTTTTTAGGAATTAAAGCATGCCGTAATTGCTCTGAGGCTATCTGACTGGAATAGGGGCCTTGTTCACTCTAGTACTCAGTAGGGGAATTGGGGGAACCAGTGAAGAAGCCTTTGGTCTAGTACCCAATACACTCACACATTAATATACACTGCAGTAGGCAATTGGGCTACCCAACAAGTCACCTGGGTACAGGTAACCATAGGAGTGATGAAAATTGGAAACTTTCTTCAATCTGAGACATGGCATTCAATTTTCAGGCCCATTAAGGAAGAGGAATTAGCAATAGCTAGAGAATGAATAAGAAAGACTAAAAATATGCCTTCAGATTTATGAGATAATCTTACATATAACCTCCGAACCCTGCCAAGTGTTACACTGCCCAGTGGTGTTACACTGCCAAGTGGTGACCTTTAGGCAATTTTTACCAATTTCATCATGTTTTCAACTCCCTAAATTGTTATCACTTCTCTGTATACACCAGTAGCTACAGTTGGTTTGTTTTACTGGTCCAACCTGTGAGTCTTGGAATTCTGTTTATTGCATTTGTTGTTAAAAACAAAAAACAAACGAAAACTGGGATTGCTTTAAGGGACACTAGCTATCGTATTAGACCACTGCTTTGAACATAATAGAAGACTATACAGTTTTAGTATCAGATCTAGTAATTACATGTGTGCTGTTTTAATTAAACCAACTAATGTTCTCTCAGTGCCCATTGGAGCCTAGAAAGCTAGGATGCTCAAATTGATCACACTCTGCTAGGAAGGAAGATAGCATACCTCCAAAGGAGGGTATAGTATTTGAGTATGATGTTTATGATGGCCAGGAGTGTCATCCTTGGATCCAAAAACTTAGGTGATTTGACACATACTTCAGTTTGTGGATAGTCTTAATCTAAAGCACAGAACAGAACAATCTTACCTGAAAATGTTTAAGAAGCTATTACAACAAGGCAAATATCTATTAGTAACTAGAGTAATACTTGTGAATGGTGGTCTTGAAGTTGAGAGGCTAAATAAACTTATGCCTAGAAAATTAAACCTTGGCTATGATGTAGCTGACCCAAGGAGCCCAAAATATAAATGCATTATACTTTAAAGAGCACTGTATGCATCTATTCTCAATGAGTAGAAATGCTGTATGTAAGTTACACAAAGGAAAGGAAATGAGCATGAGCTATTCTTCAAAATATGTATATCTTGCTCTGCGTCGTGAGAACTTTTGCATGCTGGCTATTCATTATACTTCTGTTGGAAAAGAGAAAAATGTTCTCATCTCAGAGCCTCATATAGGAAATGAAGAGATACAATTGGATGTCATTACTGTCAATCATCTGAAATACATAAGAGGGAGGTGGGTCCTCTAGCCCCTAGGGGAATAGAGACCAGAAAAACCTATGTCGCTCTGTGACTGTCCTTCAATGCTTTAACTTTTTTGATGTAATTCAAAGAGAGAGACCTCCCAATAGCAAAATGGCTGAGAATTCAGTGTGGAAAATATGTGATTGATGCTTAATCTGGAGCAGAAGCTGAAAGGAATTGTAGAAAATACTTTTTGACTCATCTTGGAGTTTTGAATTTTTCCCTCAATGTCTTTATGAAATGAGCTGATTAATTAATTTAGGGCCTAGCAATGAGAAACAAATCTCCCCTGATTTTTGGCCAAGAATTCCCCTTAAACATTTCCCAACAATCTGGCAAGGTAGGCATTATATCATTATTCTTTTGCAAACAAGGAAAATAAGATTTAGAAAGACTAGACAACTCTTCACTATCACCCTGCAGGGAGGTAGTAAAACCTGAAACCTCGTCTGCTGGCTCTGTCTAATGCTTTTTCAAGAGAAGAGTGAGAATGGCTAGAGACATGAAAAATATAAGGGCAAAGAATGTGAATTAAGTTGATTAAAGAAAATAGTTGATTCAAAAACTGTAGGTAAAGTGACACATGTCACTGTCATAAACCCCCAGCCATCCTGAAGGCAGAGAGGAGTCATTTGTCATTCAAAAGAAGGAAGAAACCATTTTTGGACTAGAGATAAAACTCCTAGGGTTATTTCCTTACTCTATAGTAAATCAAGGTGGTAATACCTCCTGAGAATAAGGCTATACAATAGAAAATTACTGTCTGAATTGCTGAAATAAATGTGAAGTTGTTTAGTTTTCTGCAGTTGACTTGTATTGGGTCCCAAGAGCCAAGTTCTTTCTGATTGTGCAAACCTGTCAGGCTTTGGTGAGCCATGAGCCTTTTATTACTAATGCTAACAGAAGTCTAACGACTTCAGGAACCTCTCTTTGGAATCAGCTTCAGGAATCCTTTCTGAGCCAGACAAGATAATTACTCTCATTATATTGCAGTCAACCATGTCTGATTATTTAACAACAACAAAAAATACTATTAATCATATTGCAAATCCTCTGTAGATCCCAGAATGGTTTCAAATTATTTTTATCTTGTAAAAAATTTGAGACCTTCAAAACACAAATATCTGAACCACTAATAAATTTTGGGGTCTATACATTGCCTTTTCTTGTCTCTTTCTATAAGTGAGGTCATATAATATTTGTCTTTTTTTGATTGACTTACTTGCCCGGCATAATGTCTTCCAGCTCCACTCATATTGTAGCATGTAACAAGACTTTGTTTCTCCTGTTGGTTGAGTAGTATTCCATTGTACGTATGTACCATATTTTGTTTATCCATTCATCTGTTGACAGGCATTTAGGTTGTTTCCACCTTTTGGCTATTGTGAATAGTGCTGCAAAGTTTATCAGTGGTAACAAGAGTTGGGAGGAAGGGGAAAACGGGGGTGGTGGTTAACGGTGATGGAAATATCATTGATTAAGCATAGGGTTGCATGGTTGATTGTTTTAATTGCTGTCAATAAGTTGTACACCTGTAAAAAGTTGAACTCACAAAAGTTGTGTGATAGATATATTTAAAACAATGTCAAAAAAAAAAAGAGTAGTCACTGAGGCTGTTTATATACAACAAAAACGTCATGGGATTTTGTTCTTTGGTTTGGAGGTTTAGCGTCAGGTTTCATGGGACACCCCAGTTAATCGGACTAATCTAATAACATGTTTAATGCCTCTGTTCTACCTCCTAGTTCGCTGAGTAGAGACTAGAGTCTTAAAAGCTTGCAACTGGCCATCCAAAGCACAGTAATTGGTCTCTATTTGCCTGGAGCAATAGAGGAAGAAGAAGAGTTAGGAATGGGAGGAGGTTATGGAATGTGTGGCTAATTGCCTCCATAAACAACTGCCTCCTTTGCCATAAGACCAGAAGAATTAGATGGTGCCTGGCTACCATTAACAGAACATGTTGATCAATGATTCTATAAAAGAATCCTGATCAAAAGGGGGAATATGCAGAACACAATTTCAAATTCTCATGGACTCCAGACTTCCTGGAGCCATGAAAGTAGGATGAACCTCTGAAACTATTTCCCTGAGATAATCTTTAAACCTTAAACCAAAAATATTCTCTAAAGTCTTCTTAAAACCAAGTAATAGTTTAGCTTAACTAGCAAAAAATGTTTGCCTTCAGTATTATGCTTTTTTAAGAACCATCTATATGGGAACAAATTGATAACAGCAACTCAAAAGATTAGATAGGAACCTTAGGTGGCAGTGATTTATGTTAATGGAAGAGAAACAGCTCAGAGAAGAAAGGTGAGAACGCTTGCACAATGTGAAGAATGTAATCAGTGTCACTAAATGGTACCTGTAGAAACGGTTGAACTGGTGTTTGTTTTGTTATATATCCTCTCAATAACAACAAAATAAATAAAAATTTAAAAAAGACAAATATATGAACCCTTAAGGATTTTCAAAATAATATCTAACAGACTAGGAAGGCAGCTTCCCCTCCGACCCACCAAAAAAAAAAAAAAAAAACCCATTGCTTTCAAGTCGATTCCAACTCATAGTGACCCTACAGGACAGAGTAGAACTGCCCCACAGGGTTTTCAAGGAGCGGCTGGTGGATTCGAACTGCCTAGCTTTTGGTTAGCAGCCCTATCTCTTAACCACTGTACCACCAGGACTCCAGTTCCTAAAAGGAGTTCCAAAAATTAGAGAGCAGTGCCAGCATAATTACAATAGTGGCCTCCAAGGTAACTGCTTAAGTGAGTTCACTCATTTGGATGTTTGAGTGCAGAAATGTTTGTATAATTAATTTAAGAATCCTTCTTAGTAAAGTTTTCTTTAAGAAACTGAAGTCATTAATTTTAATAGCAACTTCCCACTTTGATTATACATTATTAGAGTTCGCCACCATGACTCTTTCTAATTGAGGTATTGTTATTGTTGTTGTTAGTTGCTGTCTAGTTGGCTCCAATTCATGGCAACCCTTTGTACAACAGAAAGAAACATTGCCCAGTCCTGCACTATCTTGGTACACTCGAGTCCATTGTTGCAGCCACTATTTTTTGAGTGCCTTCAAACTGAGGGGTCTCATCTACCAGCACAATATTCTGTTGTGATCCATAGGGTTTTCATTGGCTGATTTTTGGAAGTAGATTGCCAGGTCTTTCTTCCTAGTCTCTCTTACTCTGGAAGCTCTGCTGAAACCTGTCCACTGTGGGTGACCCTGCTGGTATTTGAAATACCAGTGGCATAGCTTCCAGTATTATAGCAACATGCAATCCACCACAGTACAACAAACTGATAAATGGATGGTAGTATTGAATTATACCTTATAGTATAGGAAACAAATCTTAAGTGTATAGCCTAAAGAATTATAATATATGTCTGCATGATTCCATGCATCCCACACCAAAATCAAGCTACAGAATATTTCAAGCACCACACAGGATCCTTTTTGTTCCCTACCAGTCAATACTTCCTTTTCAGGATAATCACTGATCTGAACTCCAATCACAACAGATTAGTTTTGCTTACTTTAGAGCTTCATGTAAGTGGAATCACATAGCTGTACTCTTCAGTGCCTGACTTAACAGCATGTCTATGAAATTCATCCATGTTGTGTGTGTAACAATTTTCTGTTCTTTTTGTAAATATCCCATTCTATGATTATTCCACAATTCAACCACCCAATCTACTGTTGATGGACATTTGGTTTACTTACAGTTTGGGGCTGGCATGAACACTCTTGTACATGCCTCGGGGTGAAACTAAGCACTCATTTCTGTTGGGTATTTCGCCAGGAGTAGAATTGCTGGGTCATATTTATGTTTAGCTTTAATAAGCACTATAAAATATTTTTCCAAAGTGTTTGCACCAATTTACATTCCCATGATTCTTAAACATAGCATTTTGTTTTTTGAGCAATTTCTTTTCCTGTATTTATCCCTAAAATATTTTTTTACGTAAGCTATTTTTTATAATTTTATTGTGGTAAAATATACATAACAAAAATTTACCATTTTAATCATTTTAAAGTGTAAAATTTGGTGACATTAGTTATATTCACTATGTTATGCAATCATTACCACTATCTCCAAAGGTTTTCAGCATCCCAAAAAGAAACTCAAGTACCCCTTAAGCAATAACTCCCCATCTCCTCCTCCTGGTAACCACTAATAAACTTCAGTCTCTATGCATTAGCTTATTCTAGATATTTAATAAAAATGGGATTACACAATATTTGTCTATTTGTGTCTGACATTTCACTTAGCATAATGTTTCAAGGTCCATCCATGTGGTGGCATGTATCAGAACTTCATTTGTCTTTATGGCTGAGCAATACTCCATGATATGCATATATCACATTTTGTTTATCCATTCATCTGTTGATGGACACTTAGGTTATCGCCACCTTTTGGCTGTTGTTGTGGACTGAATAGTGTCCCCCCAAAATATGTCAACTTTGCTAGGCCATGATTCCCAGTTTTATGTGATTGTCCTCCATTTTGTGATCTAATATAATTTTCCTATGTGTTATGAATCTTAATCTCTGCCTGTGGTTGTTGAGGCAAGATTAGGTTAAGTTAAAGAGTATTAGTGTGGAATGCAACACCCTTACTCCGGTCACAGCCCTGATCCAATGTAAGAGGAGTTTCCCTGGGGTGTGGTCTCCATCACCTTCTATCTTACAAGAGATAAAAGGAGAGAGAAGCAAACAGAGAGATAGGGACCTCATTACCACCAAGCAAGAAGAGCCAGGAGCGGAACGTGTCCTTTGGACCTGGGGTCCCTGTGCTGAGAAGCTCCTAGACCAGGGGAAAATTGATGACAAGGACCTTCCCCCAGAGCTGACAGAGAGAAAGCCTTACGCTGGTGCTGGCACTCTGAATTTGGACTTCCAGTCTTTTAAACTGTGAGAAAATAAATTTCTGTTTGTTAAAGCCGTTCACTTGTGGTATTTCTGTTATAGCAGCACTAGATAACTAAGACAGCTATTGTGAATAGTGCTGCAATGAACATTGGTGTACAAGTATCTGTTTGAGTCCCTGCTTTTAATTCTTTTAGGTATATACTTAGGAATGGAATTGCTTGGATATGGTAATTCTATGTTTAAATTTTTAAGGACTATCAAACTGTTTTCTGCAACAGCTGTACCATTTTACTTTCTCACAAACAATGCCTAAGGGTTCCAATTTTTCCACATTCTCACAAGCACTTGTTTTTTTTCTGTGTTTTTTGTTTTCAAATTATAGCCATCCTGAAGTTGTATCTCACTGTGGTTTTGATTTGTGTTTCCCTAATGACAAATGACTTTAAACATCTTTTCACGTGCTTATTGGCCATTTGAATATCTTCTTTGAAGAAATATCTATTCAAGTCATTTGTCCAGTTTTTGACAGTTTTTTTTGGTGGTGTTGAGTTATATATTTGGAATTTTAAACCCTTATTGGATATATGGTTACCAAATATTTTCTCACATTTCATAGGTTGTCTCTTCATTTTCCTGATGAAGTTCTTTGAGGTACAAAATTTTTAATTTTGGCAAAGTCCAGGTTATCTACTTTTTCTTTGGTGTGCATGTTTTGGTGTCACATCTAAGAATCCTTTGCCAAAAACAAGATCTCAAAGCTTTACCCCTGTGATTTCTTCTAAAGTTTTTTTATATTTATGTTATTGATCCATTTGATTTAATTTTCCTATGTGGTGTGAGGCATGCATTCAACTCCATTCTTTTTCATGTGGAGATCCAGTTGTCCCAGCACTATTTGTTGAAGAGAATAAACTATTTTTTAAGGGAAGTTTTGAGATATTAAAGTAAAATTACTCTCCTTTTATTTTCCTCTTTACTTTCCTGGTTGACTTCTAATCCATTGGATTTGTAAAATCTCCATCTTCTCTCTTCCTATTTTCTCCAGAGTTGCAAGATGATTCCTTTAGAGCACTTTACTCTTGATTTGTATGTCCTGTGTTTGAACTTAGGGCGAATTTCTGGCAAGACATTGGGCCATGCTCTTCTCTCACTCACCTACTGCATGTGTGGATTAGACTCTGACCAGCGTCAGAGAGGGAGGGCCATGGCTTACCCTGTGTGTGAGCAGACGTGAGACACAGGAGGTTTGACAAAGGCAATGTGATATCTTGAACAGCATCTCATAAAGCTCAGAGAAGTACAGCAACAAACTCAATTCAAATCTTACAGTCACCAGTACCTGAGCCTTCATCCTGTCAACACTCCTCAGGATTTCATCATTAACTTGCCCAGATAATTACCCTTTGGTGAGGTCAAGGTTCTGATTCTTAGTCACAAAAACAAAATATCACTGGCAGCTCTTCCCAGCTGTATGTTTTAGTGATTCCAGATGTGCAAATCAAAGAAATGCTGGCAGCAATGTGGTCTCCAAACAAAAAGGAAATGAAATATGCAGACTGTTTTCTAAACATTTCAAAGACCCTGGAAATCCAGCCAGCACCAAAATCAATATTTGCATTTTAATCTTTGCTTAATTTGAAGTATTAGAGTCTGCACCAAAGATGAAAGTCATTTGAAGTTGAATTTGTTTTTCCCCCCTTATTGTTTTTTGTCCTTATTATTTTTTTGTAAAGCATTTTGGAGGAAGCAGATATTTGATTTAAATCTTTCGTTTTCAAAAGAAACATCCTTCTTTTCTGGAAACATACATTGGGAATCCCATATTGGGAGTTCTGTCCATAATACATTTGTCTTATTATGTATGGCTCAACAGTCTTTTTAGTCCCTTAAATTTAATGGTACTAATTTTATAAATGTATACTGGATGTTTGCTCTAGAATAACAAAATAAGGCTATAATATTTAGAATACTGCTATAATGTAGCAATGGTCTCTATATTTTAAAGCTTTTTTACCTCATTAAAAGTAATAATAATGATAGTAATGATAATAAGAAAAAGTTATATTATGTGATCATACCGATAGCCTATGTTAAAATGACAAAGCATTATCGGTTCATCATTTGACTATCTGATCATTTTACTCAGTGAAAACATAAACAGGAGAGATAAATTAAGAGGAAATAAATTTAGGCTAAGTAACCAAAACTAAGCCAAATCAGCTGCAGTTGAGTCGATTCCAACTCATGACAACCCACTAACCCCATGTGTTTCAGAGTAGAACTGTGCTCCACAGGATTTTCAAACTGATCTTTCTGAAATAGATTCCCATACCTTTCTTCTAAGGCATCTATGGGTGGACTTGAACCACAAAGCTTTTGGTTAGTAGCTGAGCACTTAACTATTTGTGTCACCCATGGACTCCTGTAGGCTAAATAACCCATCGCCATCAAGTTGTTTCCGACTCACAGCGACCCTGTAGGACAGAGTAGAATTGCCCCATGAGGTTTCCAAGGCTTAAATAGACATATCAAAAGTCATAACGTCATGTGCATTTTTAAGATCACTTTAGGCTTCACTCAGGGCTTATTTACTCTTAATTTTTGCATAAGCCTAACCAAGTAGGCAATAGGCTTTCACACTAATAGTGGAAGAGAAACAGAAGAAATAGTGCTATAAAAAAGCACAAGAATAGCAGTGAGAAATGATAGCTGATTGCACAAAAGCAATAGTTAGAAAAATTATAAGAGCAATAGTAATTACTTTGTTATCAATACTAAAGAAGCATAGCCTGCTGGGGCCATACTTTTAGGGAAAATAACGTAGCTATATCAGGTACATCTAGTGCTTGTTGTTTCACTCTACCAGTGGGTGCCCTGACCAGCTGTAGGCAGTTGTAATCTGAAAGCCGCTGAGCTGGGTTGAACTACATGGTTCTCCCTTTCTGCCCCAAGGCTTCTCTGCTGTTACCACCTGGGACACAAAAACAAATCCACTTAGCCATTCCAGTGTATAAGCAAACTTAGGTTTAACAATCCTGGAGGCCACCTTTGACCCATGGGGGCAGAAGCTAGCAGATAAATGTACCTCTCTTGCATCCCTTGGGCAGACAGTGCTGAAGTACATCCTCAGAGGGTCCTAGCTGAGATCCAGCCCACTTGGCGACTGTGGTGAGCAGCTTTTGAATGACAAATGAGTTGACTTTCCCTAGTTTCCACTGTCATTTTTCCAGGCTTCAGCCTCTGTTCTTTGGGATTCCTTCCCAAAATCAGGGACTTGCGTGCAAGCCCTTATCTCAGGCTCTGCTTTTCCAAGAAACCTAGGCTAAGACAGTTGGCACCTAGAAATGACCCTAGAAAGCAGACTCTCATCATGGGATTCTGCATTGCACTCTAGCTGCAGTGCAAGTGGCCCTGCCACCCAGCCTACATGAGTTCAGCACATCTGATGGTGCTAGAGGTATCCATAGTGGTTGAATTCAAGCCCAAATAAAAGAGTCATGGCAGAGATACCAAGCAGTCTGGAATAAGATTGGGCCTTCTTGGCAGACAATGACCCACTGATGGAAAAGAATCTTCTGGACTAGGAGAGACCAGGCTTCTGATCATGGGACATCAAGTACCTTGTAACCTGAGCTGTCCTATATGTTCCCAATAGATCTCTAGAGTCATAAGGTCAGGCAAGTGCAGCAACAATCCAGTGTATGATAGAAATATTACATGCGACTGGGGTCCTAGCAGGGTCTGGAGGGCACAAATAAGTTGAAGAACAGGTGATCCTTCTCCTATGTCACCTCCCTCTGTTATATTGATGCCTCTACCTTACCATAAATCTCTGGCCTCGTAGATGTTCACAGCATCCAACCAACTGATGAGGAAAACACTTGGGCCTGTAATAGAGATGGGTCAGCTTTTTGTGTTGGTGCTAGCTAGACATGGATCACATCTGCACTGTAGACCCACTCAGGGAAGTCCCTGAGACAGTGAAGAAGGAAAATCCTCTGATTTGGCAAATCTGTGAACCATGTACTTGACTGTTTCCCTTGTATGGGGCGGGAAATGGCCTAAGGTACTGATACTCATAGACTCCTGAGCAGTGACAAATGGCTTGGCTGATTAGTCAGGGATCTGAAGTAAGTAAGATTAAAAGATGGGAGGCAAGGATGACTGAGGAATAAGCATGTGAATAGACTCATGGAGGAGGGCAAAAATCGTGAAGTTTTTGGTTTTCATTTTGATAAACTACTTGCAGTTGCTCAGCCTGGAAACCCTGGTGGCTTAGTGGTTAAGAGTTTGGCTGCTACCCAAAAGGTCAGCAGTTTGAATCCACCAGGCACTCTGTCCTATAGGGTCGCTATGAGTCTGAACCGACTAGATGGCAAAGGTATAGGCCCCCTCTTCTGTCGCTAACGGAACCCTGGTGACACAGTGGTTAAGAGCTATGGCTACTAACCAAAAGGTCACCAGTTCGAATTTACCAGCCACTCCTTGGAAACCTTAGACGGCAGTTCTACTCTGTTCTATAGGGTCGTTGTGAGTTGGAATCAACTCAACAGCAACAGGTTTGGTTTGATTTTGGTTTGCAATAGCTAACAAGAAAAAAAGAAAGATAAAAAGAACAGAGGAGGGGGCAGAATATCTCAAACATGATAAAAATTCATTTCTCTCTCACACAAGGTTATAGACAGAATACTCCATGTCATAGAGTGACTGCTCCACATAGTTATTCTGAATAAAGGCTGAGAGTGGCTCTACCACTTGAGTGGCTCTACTACTTTCAACACTTGGCTTCTTGGATCCTTCTGGTCATTGTCATTCCATCCGGCATGTTGGGGGCGGGGGAGTGGAAAGAGTAGAAATCTAGGGCCAGATATGTTCTCTTAAGCAAGTGAGGCAAACGTTCCATACAGGACACTACTCACTTGCCTTTGGTAAGAGCTTTGTCTCATGACCACAGGAATTGCAAGAGGAGCTGGAAGTTCAGTCCCTAGATGAATTTGGATAGACAGCTAGTAGTCTTTATCAACTTCCCCACATAAACGCATATTATTTTGTACTATGTGGCAGGCATTATCCTAGGCAATTTTTATACCAAAATTAGGTATCATTTTGATTTTTTTTTAAAGTGACTGAGATAGGTCAAGTAATTTGCCCAAAGTCACACAATTGTTGAATGGGTTATATTCCCTGAACTCCAAAGTTCGTGATCTCTCCACTGTATTGTATTAACTATCCAGTATTATGGCGTGTATTATAGTTTCCAAAGTGATGATTCTAAAGTAAAAAAAAAAACTATCTAGTATACCAGTTATTGTTGTTGCTGTTGTTAGTTGTGGTTGAGTAGAGTCTGACTCATGGCAACCTCATGTGTGTAGAACAGAACCGCTCCAGTGGGTTTTCAGGCTGTGACCTTTCAGAAACAGATCACCAGGCCTGTCTTCCAAGGCACCTCTGGGTGGGTTTGAACTGCCACCAATCTTTAGGCTTGTAGTCGAGCATTTAACGTTTGTGCCTCCCAGGGACTCCTGTTAAGGACATTAGGTATATAATATACTTTAGAAAGATTTTAGCCCAAATGATCAAATTAAAAATTTTGTGCTGAAAGGTATGGGTCTTCTAAACTAAGAAAATAACCAACTGTTACAAAGGATATATGACCTGTGGATTCAAGGGGATCAGAATCTAGCAGGAAAGTTAAAATAATAAAAAAAAAAAAAATACGGAAATTGTGGAACACCCAATCAAAGTTAGTTTTCATCTAGACCAGTGGTTTTCAAATTACACTCCATGGAGCCTCTGGAGTGCATAATTATGCCTCAAAGTATATCATGAAGTCAGAGGAAGTCTTAACAGGTAGAGATTTAGACCCCTTTGCATTCACTATAGCAATTCCAATTTTCTATCCAAAATCTTAAGGTTTTAGTTAAAATTACGTTTGAAAAACGATCTACTACTAAAAAATAAAGTTTGTAAACCACAGATCTAGACAATTAGAAGGCTTTACATATACCATACAGGCATATCACAATCCTGGGATTCTCCATGCTCTAGAAATAACTCACAAATTAGTACATTGAGAAACTTGTTAAAACTACCAAGGATTTCTAGTCCAACAATAAGTTATTATCATGCACCAGGATCTCTGCTGTTGTAAGCTGCCCTCAGAATCAGTTGAGTTACAATATTAAAATAATCTTCTTATCTAATAATATAAACAAATTTATGTTGAGCAATACTATGCCTAAATCTAGGCTTTGACCTGGCTTTTTGTGGTTGTGGGAGTGAAAAGGTTCAGACGAATAATATTTAAAATTGACATTCGCAAAGAGTCCCATCTGCCCTTCTTTGCCTACAGTAAGAAGTGGGTTGCAGAGTTATGTTTGTGGCATTGAACTATGCTAGACAGATGTGATTTGATTAGACTGTAGGCCTTAAGTGCTTAGAAAATGCTTGAGAAAGTAGAGAGAGGAAGGTCTTTGATCTTGCGGGTGGTTATTTGGACACTGAAAGCAATGCATTGCAGAGTGTGTCTGAGCATCAAAGTTAGAGCTCCGTAGCAGGGAAGACTGTCTATGAAATGGAACTCATTTTTCTAGGCCACGGAGCAGCTCAAAAGAATCCATTTAGCTGCTGAGTAGTTTGCATGGCCTTACGGTTATTAGAAGACATATTCTAAGGTCGTGTTGAGTTGTGCAGGATTCGGGCTTATTTATTCCTTGGAAGTATTACAAGAGTCATAGCTTAACAACAACATGAAAATGCTGGATTTTTTCCAAGGCCATTTTTCTGTATTTCTTCCTCACTTCCTGTTTTGGTTACAGCTTTTCTCTAAACTAGGTGATTCCCTATTGGCTAATTTGCCCTCTAATAAGACCAATTCATTTTCTACTGACCTCTAGAACCGATTATGCTATTTTCAAAAACTCCCAAACTTAAACATTTTCGAATTCTGCTGTGAGCATCAAGTGATAAATCCCTTCATTAAATGAAACCTTCAAATATTTTTTTTTTAAAAATTCTGCCTCAAACACAAAAAGCAAAACAAAACAAAATCCTACCTGGCCTTGATAGCCCAGGCCCTTTCTCCCCAGTTGCTGAGGAAAATACAGGGATGCTAAGTAGGCAATATCTGTTCTCTGTGCTCAAGCCCCATCTGAAGCTCCTGAAAGCTATGCAGATCAGAGTTATCAACGGTTGGGTATGGGGATCCCAGGAACCAAGGAGGGATTTGGATTATTTAAGATTTACCTGTAAATGGGAAAAAATCAGCTGAAATGGAAAAGAGAAGATCATAAGTAGGTGGCGTGATAGAAATATTTTGAAAGTAAGTGGGAGAAGGGCTGTGGAGCAGTTGTGTAACATGAAACCTGGCGAGTTAGAAGGGAAAGAACTGAGGAGTGGAAAGAAAGGAAAGTTCAGTCAATACGCCGAGGTCCCTCCTTAAGAAACCTCTGTCCTTTAGCTGAACCCCTGTCTCTCAGGCCCCATTACCCTGCCAGTGCTTCTCAAACTCTGCATCTTGTTAAAATGCAGATCCTGGTTCCAGGGAACTGGAGTGGAGCCCTGAGATTCTGCATGTCTAACAGGCTCCTTCCTTCCTAGGTGATGCTTGCAAGGCTGGGAATCAAACTTTGTGTAACAAGTTTATACAACCACTGTTCCTATTTTCTTGAAATTCCTTACAGAGATAGCCAATGAATATGCACTTATAACATGTACAAACAGTTCTTTTAAAGGTAAAATGTTGTTACCTGCTGTCGAGTAAATTTTGAGTCATGGTGACCCCATATGTTACAGAGTAGAACTGCTCCATAGGGTTTTCTTGGCTATAAACGTAACAGAAGCAGACTGCCAGGCCTTCTCTTCTGTGATACCGCAGGGTCGGTTCAGACCATCAACCTTTAGGTAAGCAGTGGATCACAAACTATTTGTGCCATCTAGAAAAAACCCAAACTCTTGCTGTCAAGTGGATTCCGACTCATAGTGACCCTATAGGACAGAGTAGAACTGCCTTATAAGGTTTCCAAGGAGTGGCTGG
>NW_004443972.1:5084389-5085176 GCF_000243295.1 Trichechus manatus latirostris | reverse complement strand
TTTTATGGATATTAGCCTTTTTTACATATATAGTGTAAATATATTTTCCTCTGATGTGTTGTTTGTCTTTTGACTTCATTTATAGTTATTTTTAACCATGTAAATATTTTAATTTTTATGCAGTGCTACTAATCTTTCATTTTATGGCTTCTGGGTTTTGTGACTTATTTCACAGACTTCCAATCCAAGAAAATATAGTTTTCTTATATTTTTTCTAGTACTTGTATGGTAACACATTTTGTGATAAAATCTTTGAACCATCTTATCTATTTTGGTGTAAACAACTCCTTATCTTTATCCCCATGATTAGTCGATTTTCCATATCCATTTGTTTGATAGTTCTTTTTTATCACATATTAAATTCCCCCATGTATTAGCCCTTCTTATGAAACACCTATTCTGGAAAATTTATTATGGAATAGCTGTTGCTATTTTTCTATAATACACTTAGTACCTGGAAGATCTAATGCCCTCATTATTATTTTCTGAAATTTTTCTGACCAGTCTTGGGAGTTTGAATCAGAGTATCTAGTGCCAAAATGCTACTGTTGATATTTTGATTGGCATTGAATTAAAGTTTAAATTAATTAGAAGAGAATGTCTCTCTCATGCATTCTCAATGCAGGTGACATTACCTCTAAAGGAGCAAAAAGTGGTTCTTGATGGCAAAAACCTTACACTATTGATGTATAAAGCACAAATACACATACAGTATATAAGGACATATATAGTATACTTGTAATTTTAAAATTACATTGGGCAGTTAATTAGAAAAAAAGAAAAACGT
>NW_004443972.1:5074860-5084289 GCF_000243295.1 Trichechus manatus latirostris | reverse complement strand
CTGAATTTCAAACTATAATAGTGTTGTAGTTGTGTTTTCTCATTTTTCAGTGTTAAAATAATATCATCTACTAGTAATGATAATTTAACATCATTCCTTCTGATTCTTATGCCTCTTATTTTTCTATTTTTGCTAACAGCATTGTAAGTACTTCCAGAAAATTATAACTAATAATAGTCATGGTGGACATCCTTAGTATCTGTCTTAGTTACCTAGTGCTACTTACTGTAATGCAAATACCACAAGAGGGTGGCTTGAAAAACCAGAAAATCATTTTCTAACAATTATGCAGGGCTAACAGTTCAAATTAGGGTCTTGACCACATCAATTCCTTTCTTGTCAGTAGTCCTGGGCGTTCTTTGGTTTCTTGGCTTGTAGATGATCCTATATGGCATCTGTCTTCCTCCATGTGTGTGCCTCTATGTCCATTCTGATCTTTTTATAACTCAGAAGTGATTAGATTTAGGATCCACCACTGATGTGAACATTAACATAACAAAAGAAAAATATTTCCAAACAGAATCGCATCCACAGGTACAAAGGCCAGAAATTTCAACACATATTTTGGGAGGACACAATTCAATTAATAGCAGTACCCATCCAGATAGAGCCTTATATCTAACTTTAATGGAAATTTTTCTAATATTTTACCATTAAGCCCATGATAATTCCATGTTATAATTAAGAAAATATTAATCCATTTCTGTTTTAAAAGTTGCAAAAGAATTTTATCAAATGTCTTTTTGGCATTTATGGAGATGGCTGAATGATTTTTGTCTTTTGATCTATTGATATAGGTACATTGTGTTAGTAGATTTTGGTATATTGAACCATCATTGCATTTCTGGTGTGAACTCCATTTGGTTATGCTAGATTAATCTTGTAATAAATGGCTGTGCTTTATTTGACAATGCTTTAGTTTTGATATTTGATACAATACGAAGTTGATATTTTTATGTAGTTTTATTGTAGCATGCTAATTGTTAGGCTTTGGTAACAGTGGCTTCATAAAACAAATGTATACGTTCCTTTTTTCTATATGCTAAGAAATATTTACAAACAGAATCAGAGTTACTTATTTCTTAAAGATTTTATAGATTGGCAACTGAAAATGTCTGGATCCAGTGCTTTTAATGGTGCTAGTCCCTTGACAATGTTTTCATCTTTTTTACTTTCTATCTTTCCCAGGATACATTTTGGAAATTTATTCTTTTCATCCCAGGTTTCAAACTTGTTTCTACCGTGTTGAGCAAAGTAGTCTCCTAAAATTCTTTCAAGTGTCATTGTATCTGTGCCTATTTTCTCTATTCTAACGTATAATTTTATGCATTTGTGATTTCTCCCCATCCCCCCAAACATATCCTTTTATTCTTTTTTTTTTTTCTTTTTACTGCTACAATATTTAATCATTTTTACAATAGGTTTGTTGGTCCATTTCAATAAGGTTTGTTCTCAAAACCGTCAAAATTCTGGCTGAATTTCTCTTAGAGCAAAAGTAAATTGCTTAATTTTGTCTTCCATTGCTATTTTGTTTTTGTTTGTTTCTTCCAGAAGCCCACACATTTCTTCTTCAACTTGGTAAACCTTTTCATTTGCAGATTCAATGCATTTCTGCTTTTCATTTGACAGTTGTAACATTTCAGCTTGACGAGCTACAACAATTGCAGCAACTTGTTTTTTAAAGGCATCATCCATACTCTGAAGCTTTTCTAGTGCATTCTTTGGTATTTCAATACTTTTGTCTCTTTCTTCTTTACGTTTCCTTTCCTTGTTTTCTAATTTTTCTTTCACTTCTTTTATTTGTGTTTCAAGATGACTTAGAAGTTCTCCTTTATCATGCCACTTCTGATTAAGTGTACTATAAGCATTTCTAATTTCTTCAAGTTCTTCCATTTCTTTTAACTGTTTTAGTTTTCCTTTTTTTTCATGGTGTCTTTCTAATTTCTCAATTACAGCATACAGTTGTGAAGATTTTCCTCACGTTGTTCTTGAGCGCATTTCTATATTTCAGAGACCTTCTCTTACAGTGTTTTGATGTCTTCATCTCTTTCTTGTAAGCAGCCTTTCAATTTTCTAATGGTTTCAGTTTGGTCTTCTATGATTTTGCTCTTGATTCGTAAAGCATCACGATCACATTCATTTGCTTTTCACAGAGATTCATTCTCTCTACATAAACTTTCAATTTTGGCCTCTAAATTTCCATGATTTGAGGCCATAGAAGCTCCCTGTTATGCCAGCTCATGTCCCCATACTTTTCTTTCTGTCCTGAAGCCATGAATTAGCGATTCCTTGGCTGCTAGCTCAGAAATAAGTTGGACTTTTTCTTGCTTGAGAAGTCCTATTTGAATACTCTTCTGCTTGTCATCTTCAATCAAAAGTTCAAGAGTGTTCATTTGATTTTGTAAATTTACTGCTGTTTCCTGTTTTGATTTGGAAACTTCTGCAAGTTTTGTTTTTTTGTTCCTTTATAGGTCAGGTCTTTAATTAAAGAGGAAGATTCATTTTCTTTTCGTTGAGCCCAAACAAGAGCATGTTTGCTCTTTGCAAATTCAGTTGCAACATTTTCAAAACCATCTTTAACATCTTTAAATCTTCTGGCTTCAACAGCCAAAGCAATATGGAATTCATCTTCTACATCCATATACTGCTCGATTAACATACCAATATTCTCTTGATATTCCTTTGCATCTTGCTCATGCTTGCTCTCACGTTTGGCTATTTCTTTAACTAAGGCATTCTGGAAGTCAGCTTCACTAAAAAACTTCCTTGTTTCAAGTTCTTTCCTGTGTTCTTGTTCTTTCAATGCAAAAAGTTCATGAGACTGTTGCAATTTTTCCTTATCTTGATGAATGGAAGTTCTAAGCAAGTTTATTTTCCTACCAGCAGCTGAAGCCTTGAGCTCTACCTCTTGAATAAGTCTTATCTGTGCCATCTGCTGATGAAATTTTTGCCCCTCCAATTTTTCTAATGTTTTTTCTGAGGTTCTTAAGTCTCTAACATGACCCTGTTATTGATCTCTTGCTTTAAGTAATTCAACAGTTAGTTTAATTTCGCTCTGAAGTGTGTGAACTATAACTCTGAGTTGTACTTTAGAATTTCTCTATTTAAAAAAAATTTCCTTTTGCCTATCTGTGGTAAGTAGAGCCAAGCTATGAACACCTTTCTTTTGTTCTGCATTCTTATGCAGTTCACTGATAATAATCAATAAGTTTCTTTTCAGTTTACTGAGCTTTAATCTCTTCTCTCTCTCTTGATCTAGTTGTTCAGCAAGGGACCAATAAGTGATGTCTTCTGAGCTACTTCAGTCTGCTTTAATTATTTCAGTCCTTTGTTCTTCTGATACTGCTAAAGTATTACAGTTCACTAAAGATGATTTTACATATAATTCTTTAACGTAAAGTTGTCTCATTTTATGATTACAACTTATAAATGGGCCGTTTTTACTGTGATGCTTAATAGTTTGAGTAGTTTTGGAATAATATGGGATTTTTGATCTTCGACAAATTTTTCTATTGATTTCTTTTGTTTCCAGAGTCACTTTCAGAAGTCATATCTGTCTCTCTTTTTGGTCTGAAGTCTTTCTCAGGAACGTTATCTATTAAAGACTTAGTTTCAGTGAGAAGCTATGAAATTTGATCATCTATTTTCTGAAAGTTTCATCTCATTCTGAAAATCATTTTCATGATTAATTTTCTCTGGTTCAGAAGACGGACACACAGAATCAATGGACGTCAAAGCAGTATCTGTTGGCGTGCATGCAAACTGATCCAAGGGTATTAACTGATCAATGCTTGTTGTTACCACTGGCATACTATCAATGGTCTCTTTTTCACTTATATTTAGGAGACAATCAAAAGAAACTAAATGATCCAAAAAACCTTCCAAGCACTGTATGTGGTCTAAATTTATTTCTGATAAATTTACCGGTTCACCAAACATGTTCTTGCAATACAGGATTCTAAGCTGTGGCAAAGTCTGGAGAATAATTGCTCTGTACCATGGTATATGACAGACAGGATTATCATCTCCATTTTTTTTTCAAAATAAGATTAGTCTGGAAGTGCAATCCTATCACACATTGAAGTAAGTGATGTAAGTGAAGTAAGTAAATCTACACAATTACTATAAAGGTCAATATGTCTAAGTTTATGCTTAATTCCATGAAGGGGGATCAACCCACTAAGATCACTTATCTGGTTATGGGATAAATTCAGTTTAGTCAGATTAATTGGTTCTTCAAGTCCTTCTATTCTTGTGATCAAATTGTAGGGCAAATTCAAAGTGCATAGATTAGTCAATGTGCTTAGCCCTTTTATTTGACTGATTTGATTAGATGACAGATCTAAATGTCGTAAATTCCAAATATGATCAATGGCTTTGATTTTGGCAATATTACTGCAATGAAGATTGATGGTATGAAGGGTTGAATCTATAGATAACTTTGATATGCTCTGCAGGCCTTTGTCCAGGAGGCACAGATCCCCGCAGCTGCTGTCGCCGTCCTCATTTTCAACTTCCTCCACCACCACTGCCTCCATGGCAGTGGCGACGGGGAGCTGGGTCTTACTTAACCAGCGCCCTGAGCTGGATCCAAGAGCCATCTTTTTATTCTTTATTAGGTTAGCTGATGGTTCTCTCTCTCTCCCTTTCACTCTTTCTTTCTCTCTCCCTACTCTCAGTTTTTTTTTTAACTCTCAAAGAACTCTTGAACTCAATTACTACTCTTATTTTTATTTTCCTGTTTTATAATTTATTCATTTCTACTCTTATATTTACATTTGTCTTCCTTCTTCTTTCCTTGTATTTATTTTGTTGTCTTTTTACCACACTTTTAAAATTTGATACTTTATTCTTTGTTTTGTGGTGGAAAAACTTTTATTTTCATGAGGGAAAAAGGATTTTAAAACTACATTATGAACTGGATTCCCTGCTGTGTTCTTTGAGATTTATAAGTAAAGAAGGAAATATTTTCTTCGCTCTTGCTTGCTGGATTACTTCCATTTCAGAGTGACACAATACCAAAATCAAGCCACATAGAACCCAATGTTCATTGGGGTTTTAAGCATTATTCAAATAGAGTTTACAAAAATAAAGCTTTTTTCCGACATTTAATGACACTTCAAAAAGACTACATAGTTAAATGATCTGCAAGTTTCCTAACTCTGCTGTCCTCCTTTTCCCACAGGTCATTTGACCCTCACCTCCAGCTGAGGGGCAATTTCTGTACTTTATTATGGGTGTTTAAAGAGCTCTAATTCAACACTTACATGGCACCCAGTAGAAAGTCTTCCTCATCCTGCTCTGATCTTGTGACTCCATTCTCTCGCCACGTAAGTCCTCACCTTGTACCTCAGATCTGCAGATAGATCACTGTCTTGTTGCCTGGACTTGCATACTTCTTTTGATAATATTTCCCTTCAATCTTCATTAAAGTGGCATTCTGCCTTGACCTGCCACAGTCTTCTCCAACTTGGCCAGCAGATGTGTACTGAGAACCTACTCTGAGTCAAATAGTGCACTAGATAGCAGAGATGAAAAGAAAAAAAAAAAAAGAGTAAGACACTGTCCCTTCATTCCAGTAGTGGAAGGAGACCTACAGGTACGGACCTGTCATACTGTCTAAATCTAGTTTCTTGAGTGCTGAGTTCTGACATCCTACAACTTCTTGCTGGTTGTCCTAGCTGTTTGCCTTAACAGTCATATGTAGGCTATTTCCACCATCTCTTCATATTTTCCTTCCCTTTGTTTGACTAGATCTGCCCTTATTCCACAATGCCTGCCTCCTTCAGCTTCAGTTAACCCTTCCATGCTTGAATGTGCCAGAAGTTACATCTAGTACTTTAACATATTAACTCTGTATGTTCTTGGCTGATGTAGAAAAAGCAGCTCAGGAAAAAAAAAATGTTTTATCATTCACTGAATATATACCACATCTTCCCTGAGGTGTTTTAGTTTTATTTTATTTGAAGTATTGAACTCTAAACTCATAAGCCATTTTCCTTTCCAGAGAGAAAAATAGAAAAAGATTCCTAACATTCATAAGGGTTATATCTCAAGACATTGGAAAATTCCCAAATTTGAAAACACTGCTATTATGTTAATTTTCCGTAAGAGAAGCAAATACAACAAGTGGAGAACAGAAATGTGGCACAAAGCGGAAACACATGACACTCATATGTATCTCAGGTAAATGAATAAACAAAATGTGGTATATTCAGCCATAAAGAAAATGAAGTTCTGATACATGCTACAACATGGATAAACCTTGAAAACATTATCTTAAGTGAAATAAGTCAGACACAAAAGACAACAATTTTGTATGATCACACTTAAATGAAATATCTAGAGTAGGTGAATACATAAAGGCTAAAGTTTATTAGTGGGTACCTAGGGCTGGGAGAAGGGAGAATGGGGGTCTAGAATTTCTATTTGGGATGATGCCAACTTTGGAAATGGGTAGCGGTGATGGTTTCACAACATGGTGAATGTAAATAATGTCACTGAAGTGTACACTTAAAATGGCAAAATTTCTATTATGTATATTTTACCACAAAACAATTCTTTTAAAGAGTGGAAAAATATGTGTCTTGACAATAAATGACAAATAACTATATACTATGGCTCCTGTGGAGCCCTGGTGGTGCAGTGGTTAAGAGTTAGGCTGTTAACCAAAAGCTTGGCCGTTCAAATCCACCAGCTGCTCCTTGGAAACCCTATGGGGCAGTTCTACTCTGTTCTGTAGGGTCCCTATGAGTCAGAATTGACTTGACAGCAACAGGTTTTTGGTTTTTTATGGCTCCTGTAGAAATTAACCAATAATAGAAGCTGACTGTTAAATCTAAGGATGTTTAGGGTCTTCTGTAGACTAGAATCTCATTGTAATGTGACAAAGTAGGCCCAGGATTATTATTAAGTGGACCAACTGGCTTAGGTTTATGAGGGAAGTTATTGTTGTGAATGAGCATCCGGAATCCATCCTGCTCTTTCCCCATAGCATGATTCCCAGCGTGCATCCCAGGGGTGGCATTTGAGGGAGACTCTAGTATATTATTACAAAGTAGGGAGGAAGTAGCACACTAACTACAGTCACTTTTTAAAACTTCTCTGGGTAACAGTTTTGATGCAATGCCAAACATCCCAATGAAAACTGAAGAAAAGCAAAAACAACCCTCCAGATGTTTTCCCTAAGTAAATGAATAGGGATTACTGTACTTTTTCTTTCTTTTGGAGAATAGCTCATACAGCATGAGAGAATAAGGACCAGATGAAATGTCAAGGTCAACAAAGGCCAAGTTGAACTCTTAGCAGGTAAAGGGCACATGTGAACTGGGTAATGAGGACAGCATAAGGTAATCACCAAAGAGGAGCTCTATTTTATATCACCTATGTGATAAGATTTGGTGGGTATGACAGATTAACCTTTTAGCCCAAATAGTCACCCCTCTGCATCCATGCTTTTAGCCATTTGTTATGGGTTGAGTGGTCTCCTTTAAGAAGATAGGTCGAAGTCCTAATCTCTGATAACTGTGAACATGACACTTTTTGGAAATAGGGTCTTTAAAGATATTATCATTTAACACAAGATCATACAGAGTAGGATGGGTCCCAACCCTATTTGACTGATGTCCTTATAAAAGAGAAGAGACACAGACTGGCAGAGGAAAGACAGCCATGTGGCCACGGTGTTATGTCGTAGCTGCAAGCCAAGGATCATCTGGGTCTACCTGATGCTGAGAGAGATAAGAATATTTCCCTAGAGCTTTCTGAGAGAACACGGCCTTACCAACACCCTGGATTTAGACTTCTAGTCTCCTGAACAGTGAGGCAGTAAATTTCTCTTTGTATAATCTACCTTACATTAGGAATCAAGTGTCCACGAAGATGCAGACTACAACCTACCCATAGCTCCAGCTTCGTTGCCTAATATGCTCCATTAAAGTTTTTCATTCTCTGATAATGTCCTTGCTCCAGTGTCTTGGCTATGCCAAGCTTTTGTACACTTTAAAGAGGTCTTTTGCAGCAGATTTGCCCAGTGCAATGCATCGTTTCATTTCTTGACTGCTGCTTCCATGGATGTTGATTATAGATCCAAGTAAAATGAAATCCTTAACAACTTCAATCTTTTCTTCATTTATCATGATGTTATTTGTTGGTGCAGTTGTGAGGATTTTTGTTTTCTTTATGTTGAGGTGTAATCCTTACTGAAGGCTGTGGTCTTTGATCTTCATCAGTAAGTGCTTCAAGTCCTCTTCACTTTCGGCAAGCAAGGTTGTGTCATCTGCAGGACGCCGGTTGCTTAATGAGTCTTCCTCCAGTCCTGATGCCCTGTTCTTCTTCATATAGTTTAGCTTCTCGGATTATTTGCTCAGCGTACAGATTAAATAAGCATGCTCTTGCCTACTAACTGAAAAGCGGGCAATTCAAATCTACTCGGTGGCACTGTGAATGAAAGACTGAGTGATACACTTCTGTAAGATCACAGCTGTGGAAAACCATATAGAGCAGTTCTACTGTGAAACACATGGGGTTGCCATAAGTCAGAATTGACTAGACAACCAGTTTGGTTCTTTTGGCTCCAGGCAATGGTTCACAATCTTAACTGCACACTAGAATCCCTTGGGTGCTCTTAAAAATCCCCTTGCCCAAGCTCCGCTTCAGGCCATTTGAATCAGAATGTGAAGGGTAGGACACCGGCATCACTATTATTATTATTATTTTTAAGCTCTCCCAGAGATTCCAATGGGCAGTTACGTTTGAGAATCACTGGGTTTATAATCCCAATGATAAATTGAGAACCGAAACACCTGGTGGTATATCTACCTGGTCTTAAATATGGCCACACTTCTGCCACTGTGAAAGAGAAGCTGGCAACACGGTGGTCATTAGCACTCATATCACCATGCAAAGAGCATCAGCTGTGCCTGCTTGGAGTAAATCAGACACAAATTTAGACTGTTTTCCTCAGGAGGTCACTGGGGTAAGGATCCTTGGACGTATGTTTTCATTATCTCCTGAGAGCAGCCCTAATCCTAAAACACTTTAAACCCCTTTTCCCCGTTAACATTTGCCCTAGTTGAGCAGGAGAAATAGCAGCCTCCATTTTATATCACCTGCATGTCAGACAGAAGCATAATGGCAGGGCAAGGAAACCTGAATAAAGGCTAGGTGCTGTTTCAAAACCAGAGCAAATGCACTTAACGTCATCTGGCCTCTGCAAGCGTGCTGTCCATCTGCTGAGTCATCTGAAGCCATTCCCTCCTTTAAGACCCCAGTATCGGGTCTTTCTGTGAACAACTCCGGCTTCTCTCTGAGGCTTGGCATCCTGGGTATAAGTCCAAGTGTGCAGCACACCCGACCTTTCTTCAGCCTGTGTTGTCATCAGCGGAGGAAAGGAAAGGGAAATCAAAGATAATCAGTTCTTTAGCACTG
>NW_004443972.1:5071102-5073805 GCF_000243295.1 Trichechus manatus latirostris | reverse complement strand
TTGTAAGGTTGAGAGATATCATATGCAAAACACCTAGAATTCCGTTTATATCTGCAGCTTCCACTGGTTTGAAGTAACTATCCAGGGCCATCAAACCTGAAGCCCCAAGAGGTGTCCCTTCTGAAGCAGTTGCTACATGGATGATTGCAGGGTAAATATTCTCTCCTGGGAAGCTCCCAGTTTTGTTTCTGTATTTTGAAAGGCTCTCATTCTCCCTCTTCACTGCCTCTTTTGCTACTCCTGAAATTTTCTCACCTTATTCACATTGGAATCTGGATTGAGAAAGACATAGGTTTATCTGGGAGAAAATATTTGCAAGACATATATCTAATAAGGGTCTAGTATCTAGAATATAGAAATAACTTTTACAAGTCAACAATAAAAAGCTCAAATAACCCAACTAAAAAAATGAGCGAAGGATTTGAATAGACATTTCTCCTAAGAAGATGTACAAATGGCCAATAAGTACATGAGAAGATGCTCTACATCATTAGCCATCAGGGAAATGCAAATCAAAACCACAATGAGATACTATTTCACAGATACTAGGATGGCTATATTGCACACTTTAAGATGGTGAATTTATGGTATGTAAATTATATCTCATTTAAAAAACAACCTGCAGGTTTTCTGTAAGACATTCTTTGGCTAATATCCATTGTAAATCCCCAAGATGTAGAATTTTTTTTTATTGTTGTACAATGTATATAACACAACATTTGCCAGTTCAAAGTTTTTGGAATGCACAATTTAGTGATATCAATTACATTAATGCAACCATCACCCATAATCCAATATGTAGGTTTAAAATTCCAGTTTTCCAAATAATTCAACAAGTGGGAACTGTTTTTTTTTCATGGGGTAGCCCTAGGGGACTGCTATGGGAAATATTCCTCCAGATAATTTGTGCCAAATAAATATTCATGTAAGACCCTCCAGCCCTTGGAGTAAATGGGTTGATTCTAGATCATTGCCATATCTCCATTTCATTTTGGCTCTGTTGACACTTTTGTGAACTTGTAGTTGTTGTTATTAGGTGCTGTGGAGTCGGTTTCAACTCATAGTGACCCTGTGTACAACAGAATGAAACACTACTCCCCCTCATTATATGTTAAGCTTTTGTTGTCCTGAATATAATTGCTTCCCGTGTGGGGAATACGATTTCAAAAAAAAACCTCTTTTAAAGATAAGATAATATCCTCGAAAGTGAGCTCAAGGTAACTAAGACAATTTTAACTTAATAGGACATGTATAACTCAAAATGCACCCAGAGTTTTTTATCTAGCTAAGGCTATAATGCACAGAGCATGACATTTTAAGTCTATTAAGTCATTCCGACGAGATTAGTCTTCCAGGTTAGGTATGGTACTCCAGAAACTATTGTCACAATGTCACAGGGATGTTTATTCCTGTGGATTTTACATGCACACACTGATATACAGAAGCATCTATACCACACTAATCAGAAAAGTCATGAGAAAAATCTTATGCATTTTAAATCACACTTATAGAAAGTAATATTGATCCTTTCTTCCTTTTTTTAAATTATGAAATAAATAAATCTGTCTGGATTAAGGAAATGGCATGAAGCCAACACACAGGAAAACTGGATTGCAGTGTTGACGTCTATTATAACTTTGCGGAATATAAAAATGTTGGATTACAAAAATGAAAGAAGAGAAGGGAGGAAAAGGAGTGGGAGGAAGAAAATAAAGACGGGAAGGGGAGGGGAAGAGGTGGGAGCAATAGCACAACAACAACAAAAACAACAAAATCGCTCAACTTAATTTGTCTCCAGGGCTTGTGCATCATCATATGACTATCATGAGCATTACTTGGAATAAATGAAGAAATCTGATATATGTAGACAAATGCGATTTTTAGTTGTGTTGAGCATTAGTGATTATTTTGATCTCTACTTGCTAATAGCCATAACTGATTTTCTTTTTAGTAAACGAGAAAAAAATCTTCTTATTTATTTATTTTTTTGTAGGGATGCGAAAAGCAAAGCTTGATATCATGTGAACCAGATGTACTAGTTTGGATAAGTACAAAAAATCCTGTGGAGATTAACAGTAAATCTTTTTCTGTGCTCACACACTGGCAAAAGAATTGGCATAAAATGTGCTACTACTGAAATAAGTTATGCATGTATATTTTACTGGCTACATATGAGTGAATGACCAATATATGCTGTTCAATAAAAAGAGACTTAAATAGAGCCATAAACATTGCCCAGTACTGTGCCCTCCTCACAATCATTGCTATGTTTGAGCCCATTGTTGCAGCCACTGTGTCAATCCATCTCGTTGAGGACCTCCTCTTTTTCACTGACCTTCTACTTTACCAAGCATGATGTCCTTCTCCAGGGACTGGTCCCTCCTGATAACATGTTGATATAACTATTCAATCTTTAATATCTTTATATTGTGAGTCTCCAACCAGACTGTAAGTTCCTTGAGAATAGAGTGCATACTTTATGTGCCTTTCTGCATGTCCTCAGTATTAGAGATAAATATAATAAATGTTCAGTTAACAAGAAAGGAAATGCCCTTATATTTAGAAGAGTGTTTTACTCCCAGGGAATGGGAAAGTAAAATATTGAGGAACTGTTAGATGCCTTCATTATTTTTGTACCAAATACCTATATAGTGCTTACCAGATGCCAGCTACCAATGTCAGCATTTAAAAAATATATTAGCT
>NW_004443972.1:5055893-5070389 GCF_000243295.1 Trichechus manatus latirostris | reverse complement strand
TATTCAATATGGAATACATTTGCAAAAGCATTCCAAATGCTATTTTGCCACCTCTCTTATTAACTTTTGCTAATAATTATCATTGTTGCTTTGATACTGTCTAACCCTTACAGTGCAACTTGCAACAATGCTGCTGGGTTCCTTTCTATTTATCGTTTAGTCATTGAGAACAAGCATTCCTGTTTTGACTTGTTTAATCTATTCTGGCTAAGTGCACAGTGTTGATGCATTTTGTTGGAAAATAGAACACCAAGAACTTCTATCTTGGCATCTGTTTCAGGCCCCATAAAAACAGACCTGCATCAGGCTCTCCCTGGCGGTGCGTCATTACAGCCAAGACGGGAAATCATCATCGCGTCCTCAGTCTGCTCCCAGAAGCTACTCAGCAGCTCCAGCCAAGCTGTCCTGAAGCAGGAGTTCACCCTGACAATCTGCATCTATTAAAAGCAGTCTTTTCATGTCTCCTTTATTCTAATAAATAAAGGTCCATTGTAAAGACGTTCATGCTTGAAGCAGAGGGAGGGCATCCTATGTAAATGTTGCCGCCCGGTTCTCCTCTGCCTGCCGACCAGCCACAGGATGCCTTTCTCTGCATCCAATTGCCAGAGCATCTGTATAATGAAAGTAGAGTTGATGTGAGTCAGGGAAGAAAGGGGCCAAGGAATGGAGAACCTTTGTGAAGCAAATCCTTTAGTGTGTACCCCCTGTTGAGGGTGGAAAAGAAAAGTGATCAAAGGACTTGAAAGAAGCTACGTCTCCTCTGAGAGTATGTCTAAAGGAGGAAGGCAGTTATATTGAAATATCTGAGGACCTCTTCATGCAGTGTGGAGAAACAGATCACTAGCACAATGTCTCATGCATGAGGCCAGCCTACTTTTTCAACACTATCACATATGCATTTAGGGTCAGCCAGTCATTCCATCCATCATCCCCAACATCTAAGTGGAAGAATGATGGAATGCGTGTAAAGCTTTTGCCCACATAAGCCCTATTTCTGGTAGCCTGTCCTCAGTAATGGCACTGTCCTCAGTAATGGCTCATATGAGCACTTTCAAACACTGTCATGTTGTTTAAAATTGCTAATGGCAACCTATCTCCTTACCCAGAAATCTCTGCCCTTGAAGTTATGTGCACAGGACATAAGATTTGGAATAGACATGTCAACACATGGTAACATGGTATTCGCTCTACAAACATTTACTGAGTATATACTATAGCCGGTAAGTGAATAGGGCATATTCTGTGCCCTCAAGAAACTTCTTTCACTATTTAGTAAGAAAGACAAGAGACATAACCAGCTAATCATAATGCAATGTCAAAAATAGTGTTTATGGAAGAATCTGTTGCCAGGAAGGTACACAAATGGACAAGCAGTATACATCTCAACCTCAGGGAGGTCAAGGTGGGCTTCATGGAGGAGTCAAAGTCTGTGAGTTTACTGTTAGTGACCATATCCATTTGATGGATTCACAGTCTGGAGAAATTATGTTTCAAATAGTTAGGCATGTTTAACATCTAGTCCTTAGCATCTTGTCTGCTTTTATGATCCTGCCATTGAGACCACTCTCCTGTCCCCAAATCTGGTTCCAACTATTTCCATCAAAATCTCAGCTATAAAAGGACTAAAAATGGGCCAACACCATTATACCAATTTTCCAATTTGGAATATTCAGGCCAACTCCGTCCATCTTCCCCTATACTCAGTATTTTCTCTGCCTGGTTATCTCGCCCCACTTTTGCTTTTATTATTTATTTCTCTTTGTAACAACTTTTCTTTTTCCTACCTCATTGTTTCTTTCTCTCTACCTCTTACATACACAGACACACACACACACATTCACATCACACCTGGTGAATATACCTAGAACTTGTCCTACTCCTCTCTGAAATAGTTGTTAAATATAAAAACATTAATTAGGGGAAAGGAAGTTTCAATAGGGTTATTTTAATTTCAGGGAAAATGATGGTTCTGGAGAGCAAATGATAGTTGCATTTATATTCCAATTCTCAAATGGCTGTTGCGTTTATTAAAAAGCCCAAGTTATGGCTTACATTGTCATCTCTGAAGAGGCTGAGACGGAAACCAGGGAAAATGGGGTCAGTATAGAAAATAAATAACAAGCACAGCTCTTGATCCAAAAAGCCCATTGCTGGGCACTGTTCTAAGTACTTTACATACATTAAGATATTTAATCCTCAAAACAGCCCCGTGAGATAAATACTGTCATTAACATCCCCATTTTACAGTTGATAAAATGGAGGGATAGAAAGCTAAGGAACTATGCCTGAAATCAGGCAGCTAGGAATTGGCAGAGCCAGGAGGTGAAGTCAGTGGGCTGACTGTGAAGTCAGAGTATGGGAACACTATGCCATGCGAGCTCAATGCAGCAAGTTGTCAAGGGCTACTGATGGGGCTTCATATCACAGCCTGTTATGAGGGACTGGCGCCTTGGTCTAGGAAGGGAGCCTAGATCAAAAGCTAGGAAAAGGGCTTGTGTCCCATTATAGGACATTTCAGAAAATTCTACCAATGCCCTTGCTCCTTGCCCAGGACTGTTTTTCTATCTCAATTTACTATTTTTTTTTTTTTTTTTTTGCTTATACTAGTTGAAAGTTTTCCTGAGGGACTCAAAGAGTTAACAGAAAAGTTGGTGGTTCAAACTCACCCTGAAGCACCTCAGAAGAAAGCCCTGGTGATTTGCTTCCAGAAAAGTCACAGCCTTGAAAACCCTCTGGAATGCAGTTCTACTCTGCAACACATGGGGTTTCCATGAGTTGGAATCTACTTGATGACAGCTGGTTACTGCTAGGCTTCCACACATGTCATTTTATAAAATCAACTGCATAACGTCGGGGAAAAAGAACACAGACCGAGAGAACACTGCAGCTCTAAAGGGAGAGAGATTTGCTGTAACTGAGGACTTAATACCAGGGAACTTTAACTTAATCGCCTACTTCTTTACCTATATACCCTGGCCTGTTTTCTTAAAATCTGCTTAGAGCTCAGTGAGCCAAAGTTATGCTTCTAAATACTACCCCACCTTAAAGCTTTTATAAATTTTAAAAGGATTTTGTTGCCGTCTTCTTCAAAGTTAGGTGGAGCTGACAATTTTTCCATAGAATTTATTATATTTGGGGCCATCTTGAAAGATCAGAAAGCTTTTCCGTATATTGAATAAACTCTAAGATAGCCCTTCAAACAGCAGCTGGTACATTGTAAGAGCTCAACAAATGTTAGCTTTATTATTATTGTTAGTAAGTATGGGCAGTTCTGATTAGGTGGAATCATATAGGCATACCTTATGTATTCAGAAAAACTTTTTAAAATAGTGTGTTTCTTAATCTCTTGATTGTTGACACACCTTTATATTAGCCAGCTTTTATACCATGAGGAAAATTGTCTAAACACCGCCCAGAAGAAATTGCTGCTGGGTGACAGATGCTGCAATAAAGTCCTGCCTAATTAACCAATATCAAAATCCACTCATTCATAAACTGTCGCTGTCACCAGCAGGACAAATATGTTTCTCCAACATAATGTTGACAGTATGCCAGTCAGTAATGTTCACGTAACATGGCCTTAGCTTGACCAAAACAGCCCCTCCTCTATCCTAAGCAGATGGATCTGGAAATGCACCCTTCGAGGCCATCGGCATCCCAAACCAAGAAGGGATGCAGAACACACGGCATCTCCCAGGTTTGCTGAGAAGAAAAGAGAAGCCATTCTGCAAAGGAATTTGACCTTCTTCACATGACCTTGCTACATGGAGACAGAGTAGGACAACTAGAGTTGACTGAAGTACAAATGCAGTGTTGTTGTGTTTTTTTTCTTTAATGATCTAACAGAAATAACCCAGGAGTCTGAATTATTTATCACCATCCTCTCTCTGCCCCCACATGTCCCCACTGGCTTTGTTATGCAATGATAGTTATTATTGGGCTGGTTGCTAGAGAATCAGGCAAACAAGCTGCTCTTCTCAAAACTAGTCTGGAAAATATTAATTTCAGTTTGGGGAAAGACTTTTTAAATAGTTGTCAGGAATGCGTTTGAAGTGGAACGAACGGATGAATTGAATAGAGTTTCAATTTTCACAGTTTCCTATCAGGATAGGGAAAACAAAAGAAAACATTGTTTTCTAGAAAGCATTCTTTTATTGTAATTGTAATGAGCAATTCTGGCCTTTTCTCCCCCCACCCCTCCTGCCTGGGGTCACTTTTGTCACAGCACATTTTGCATATTAAGTAGAGAAAACAAACTAGTCTTAAATTAATAACTGCACAAAAGAAAGTATTTTTAATAGGAAAGCTATATTCATGCTTAGAGTTTATCATGCATTTAAAATGGATATTTAACCTTTACTTCTAGCCCTTTTTTCTCATGAAAAATCACCTAATACCTTATACCTTTACTTTCCAAATCTAATCGCAAAGGGATCTATATAATACAGATATGCAGACATATAATTCCATTACAACTAATGGCATTTTGGGAAAGCCTACACCACTATAATAAAACTGAAATATTGCTGGCAAAAAAATCTGCTTAAATATTGGCCACCTCAGCCAGAAATTCCACAATTCAATTTTCACAATTTGGGCTCTTTAATTAATTTATTTTAGCATTTACTATTATTGATAATAATAATAACAAATGCCATTTATGAGGCAATTACTTTGGATCAGACACCAAGCTAGGCTCTTTTCATACCCTGAATATTTGCAGTAGCCCTGCAAGATGGTTATTATTACCACTTAAGAGTTGAGGAAAATGAAACTTGGAGGGATTAAATATCCAGCATAAAGGCATAAAACAAATTGACTTTGGGTCTAGAATTATCATGTTTATTCGAATTTCTATAGCCTGCACTCATTCCTACTTCACACTGTCTCTCCTGTCCTCTAAAACAGCCTGTCAAACAAACCCTGTGATGATGGAAATGTTCTAAATCTGTGCTGTCCAATATTGTAGTCTTTGGTCACATGTGGCTTCTGAGCACTTGCAATGTGGCTAGTGCAACTGAGGAAATGAAGTTTAACTATTGTTGAATTTTAACTAATTTAATTTTAAATAGCCATATGTGTTAGTGACCACTGTACTGGACAGTGTGGCTCTAAAACAAACAAGAACTGCAAGTCAAGGGATATCTACCTTAGTACACTTAACAAGGATGGCACTCGGGCCCATCAATTTTTGATTGGCATCATCCTACTTCCATTCTTTTTCATCAAAATTCATTCATTGTTGTTGTGGGTATCATGAGCACTTTTCACCATGAAGAGGTGAGTATGCATGAGGGTATTCAGCACTCTCCTACTTATCTCCCTAAGTCTGCAAGTAGATCTGGTTGATGTGGACACATCCCCCATAAATATTCATGCTCACAATCCTCATCTGCTGTCCATTCTTGTCTTCAGTCCACAAAAAACCTGTAAACACATAAAATTAAATACTCTGCCTGCCTACACCATTGGTTTTCCAAGTGGAAAGGGGAAGACACTTCAGAACCCCCTCTCTAAGAAATTAGAGGGCTAATGAAAATGAGAGAAACCCTCAGTGAGATGGATTGACACAATTACCCACAATGGAGTCAGACATACTAACGATTATGAGGATGGCACACGCCTTAATTTCTTAATGCTTCTATAACAGAAATACCACAAGTGGGTGGCTTTAACAAACAGAAATTTATTTTTTCACATTTTAAGAGGCTAGAAGTAAGAAATTCAGTGTGCTGGCTCTAAGGAAAGGCTCTCTCTGTCCATTCTAGGGGGAGATCTTTGTCTCTTTCAGTTCCTCTTCTTCACTTCTTTGGTGATCACCATGTGGTATCAATCTTTCCCCACTTGTGCTTACTTACCTCTGTGCCTAATTTGTTCTTTCATATCTCAAAAGTGATTCGTTTAAGACAGATATGGCCTCAGTTACATAACAGAGAAAGGCCTAGTCCCAAACAGCATTACATCCACAGGTATAAGGGTTAGGATTTACAACATATATTTGGGGGAGACACAGTTCAATCCCTAAGAACACAGTACCAGGCAATGTTTTGTTTTGTTACACACAAGATCACCATGAGTCAGAGCCCACTCAATGGCAACTAATAACAATTTTGTAATGAGGAACTTGTCTGTTTAACTTTAAGTTCCTAAACTCTTTCCAACTGTCTACTCTGCTGTTAGCCATGCAAACTTGTCATTGCCGCCAGCCTTTGCTGCATATTCCTCTTGGTTTGGGGACACATATATGGCACATAAAGAGAAGCCATTAGACAAACGCCAATATAAGAGAGGCGTGAAGAAGGTCCTTTGTAAGATCCTAATCTTCTCTACATCAATGTTGGCAGAGCAAGGACAAAGTGTAGATGTTAAAACCCAATTGAACTTATTTGGATTAACAATTAAATCTGATTACTACTAAAGATAAACTGCTGAGACCACATCTATGACAATAAAATTAGATTAATGGAAAGATGAAATTTGATTAACTACTTAGGATCATCCATCAAGATTTTATTGTGTTAAACTCAATTCTATTAGGTAACCAAAAAAATACCAACCCAGTGTAAAGTTATGCTCTTAATATACATCCTTGTAATACAATATTTGTTGAGCACTCTAGGTTAAACCTAAAGTCCTAAACACATGTCTTTTCAAAAGGCCTGCAATAGCAATGAAGAAAACAAAAATAATATTTCATTAACCCAGCACATCGTTCTCAAATGTATCTATCTGAAGCTGTTAACCAACGACAAACTCACGTTTGTGTTTGGGTCATATTCTAGGATTTCCAAGCTGTTTCAGAGAGAAAGGTATTACCAATAAAATATATCTTCATCGTCAGCAGTTTCTATTTCTTTATGAGAAAAAAAAGGGTGGAAACTATTAGTCTCTGGGCTGTGTTACGTGCTAGTAGATCTAAAGACATGTTTCCCCACTTAACTTTTTATCTGTAGAATGTTATGAAATGTAAAGTGTATGTGTGTGAATATACATTCTTTATTTTGACCTATTCTAACTCTAACTCCCACCTTCATGACTCCTAAAATTAACATGTTGACAACCTTACATAGGATCTAATTTTTAAAAATTAAAAGATAATAAGAGATCATCATTCTGCTTTGACCATGCTCAATCAATTTTTCCATATAACAGTCTTAGCATTGGTATGAAATGGTATTAAATGTTTCTAAATCTCTTAGATTATGGTTCCAAAGTATAGGTTTGTTTCCCTTCATCCTAATTTATTGAACAATGATAGGAGGGCATTTCTAAGCATTACTGCCATATTTTCTCCCAGCGCCTGTGACATTGATTTCCCTATGTACCAACTAATCTTATTTTTCCAGTAAGTCTGTATTAAACTACATGGCTATGACTAGTCATTACTTTGCACCCTTCTTCAAATGTAAAACTCCATCTCTGGGAGCCCTCAGTGTCTGTCTGGGGACCCATTCCAAATGAAGATAAATTGACATTGTGCCTGGGGAGCTCTGGCCAGAAATGCAATTTTCAAGAAGATGGTGACTAGCCTCCCAAAGTATTCATATCAATGAAACATGACAGGTGTCACCAAGAGCAGATAGTCCAGGCAAAGAGAAATTAGACCCTCTCATGTCCCTGCTCATCTGTGATTTCCTAATTGTAGTTGTCGGCGTTAATTGATGCTGGTGCCATTTTTGATCATGTGTGGCTGTCTTGAGTGCCTCGCATTTCCAAAGGGCTTGACATTCTGAGATCCACAGCATGTTTGGATCAAATTTGCTTTCAACATGCCATGTTCAAGAATCTTCTTCCCGAACGCCATTAGTGAAAATGGTCTGGCAAATCCATTGCCCCCTAAAATTGAACATGTCACCAAGGAGGAAGCCATACCTTTTCCACCGTTGTGCTAGTTGCATGGTGTATAATAATTCATCAGCGTGGCTGTGGAGTTGTGATTACAACTCCAAGTGATATTGCTGTGCTCTCCTGTAGGCATGCTCCGGAGGGAAATTGTGTTTAATAAATATTTTTATTGGTTCCAATGACACAAAAGTAATTCAGAGCACAAGCAAGATTTCTTCTTTAAGGGGAGAGCAACTATGATTTTAGATGCAGTATAAAAGTTTATCATTAAAAAAAAAAAAAGAAAGGAAATCCAGACAGCTTTTTCTATTGATCTTAGATGGGAGTAAGCAAGGGAATTTTGTTTTTCAGGAACCAAGTAAATTAAGATCTCATGATATACATGAGTGACCTCCTGTTGGGTCTATCGAAGATTTACAAAATTCACAGGACTCTGGGCAGTGATTTGCTTCCTTTGTCTGTGCCAAGAGCTTATGGATTAGCATCATTTCAGCACTGAAAGCTTCGTGATGTAAATAAAAAGCTGGGCTCCAGGGTTACACTGATATTCTGCCCCTGGTCATTGGCTCTGCATTTCCAATCTGTTATATTTACCTCTTAAGATAATAAAGAATAATAGATACTTTCATCAGCAGCAATGGTATCAATTATTAAATGTCTTTTTTATCATTATTATTATTATATTATTAATGTTATTGTGGTTTGCTGTCGAGCTGATTCTGACTCACAGAGACCCCATGTGACATAGTAGAACTGCCTCATAGGGTTTTCTTGGCAGTAATCTTTATGGGAGCAGATCGCCAGGTCTTTCTCCTATAGAGCCGTTGGTTAGGTGTGAACCACCAACCTTTTGGTTACCAGTCGAGTGCTTAATCATTGCATCACCAGGATTCAATATATATTGTATAATATTTTATATAGTGATATTATCAACGACTAATGTAATACAAAATACATAAAATATTACATATCCTTACACATTTCCTCTAGTTCAATCAGAAATACCTATATAGCTTCTGAAACATTGATTTGATCTTATCTGAGATTTTGGTATAAACAGACATGCTAACTACTCTTAATATATGTTCGTGTCAGAATAACTAGGTATTTTAACAAATGTACTTTTTCAGGAAAATATATATATTTCATGAATTTCTACGATTTGTTATGGTTAGCTCATGGTGACCTTATGTCCAACAGAACGAAATGTTGCCCTGTTCCGTGCCATCTTCATGATCATCAACATATTGGAACATGTTAGAGTCCATCATTGCAGCTATTGTACCAGTCTGTCTCACTGAGTGTCTCCTTCATGCTTGTTGGCCCTCTACTTCGCCAAACATAATGTCTTCCTCTAGCGATTGATCCCTCTTGATGACGTGTCCAAAGCTAGCAAGTTGAACAATGCTCTGTTGTGATGCATAGGTTTTTTTTGCCCTCCTCTTTCCTCTTTTCTTTTTTTTAAATTTCGATGTCGTTGTTGAAAATATAAACAGTAAAACATACACCAATTCAACCGTTTCTACATATACAATTCAGTGACACTGATTATATTCTTCAGGTTGTACAACAATTCTCATCCTCCATTTCAGAGTTGTTCCTCCCCCATTAACATAAATTCACTGACCCCTAAGGTTCCTATCTAAACTTTCGAGTTACTGCTCAAGGCAGACATTTTTTACTCTTTAAGCTAAACTGTTGTCTGGTTTTAAGAAGAATTCAGGGGATATTTTTTGTTTAAGGTGTAAAGATTATCTCAGGGAAATAGTTACAGGGGTTCATCCAGAATCATAAGGTTTTCATTGGCTAAGTTTTGGAAGTAGATCACCAGGCCTTTCTTTCTGGTCTTAGTCTGGAAGCTCTACTGAACCCGTCTACCACGTATGACCCTGTTGTTATTTAAAATACTGGTGGCATAGCTTCTAGGATCATAGCAACACGCAAGCCACCACAATACAACAAACTGACAGACGAGTGGTGGAACAAAGATTTAACACCTAGACAATTAAAAAATGTGCAAATATAAAGAATTTGTTCACCTGGAAGAACAGACAAGAACTGTGGATATATAGTTCAGTATAATCTACCAATTCTCCCAGAAAAATCAGCTCTGAAAGAATTATCTGACTGACATTATATCAATGATACCTTATTTGTAAATGAAGTCCGTAAAGTTCTTTTCAATATCAAACAGATTATTTAAAGAAACTAGTCTCATCTTTGTTGACCACAGATGAATTTGTGTATAAGGACACTAACTGTTTTGCATAATTTCAGATTCTTTACTGATCTCTTCCTCCCCACTGGAAAAGCTTCACTCTGCTTTTACTTCCTGAGGGAATGAGCTGGAACTAGCTAGATTCTCTCCACAAAGAGGTTTTAGAGAGGCAATGGAAGAGCTGAATGGCACATATTTAAAAAAAAGAAAAAAAATAGTTACAAATAGTTTCACAGGCACTTTCTACCGTAAAAAATAAGCCCCAAAAAACTTTCTTAAAGTTTATAAAAGAGATTAATATGGAAATTTAAGATTTTATGCCTCGAAAAGTAGTTTCTATTCTCTTCTCCACCCTTAAATAAGGGCGATTGTACCAGGCAGAAATATAGTACAACAAAATATTTAAGGTATATATGTACTGTAAAATTGAACAGGAAGAGAAAATCCTCTATGAAACAAATGACGCCTGGGAAGCAACCTCATTACTCAACCCTGTGGAGACAGATGAGCCTTCTGGTAAGGCAGAAAACTATTTTGAATATACACCCTACCAGTTAAAAAAAAATTTCATTGAGGGCCCACACTCCCAAAATATTTTTATTTATGTATAAGTTATAAAAAATGTCCTTTTGTAGCATTAGGCTGTGTACATTTTAAGACACACATACAAAAATTAATTTTAAAAGCGTGAGATAGAGGAGCCGTGGTGGTGCAGTTATTAACACATGTTCCAAAGACATTTTTGCTTTCCTAGAATGTTGAGGTGAAGAAAGACCCTGAGAATCTCTCTGCATTGAAAAGGGTCTGCTTACCAAATTCACTCCAACATAAGGGTACATAAGGATCGTCCCTAAATAGTTCCGATTGAGGGACTAACTGCTATGGAAAGATTTAATTTTTATATAACCATGCAGTAATTGTATAACCTGTGGTAATCACCTTTTTCCTGTTAACCAGTTTATTCTGTTTAAAGTTAAGCATTTTTGAAGACAGGCAAATTGTGCGATCTGATATGGTAGTAAGAGATTTGCCAGTTCTAAACGAGTCATTTTCCCCACAGTAGTTTCTTGAACATTAACTCTATGAGATGCTCCACGAAACAGAAGGTTTTCTAAGGCCAAATGACTTTGAGAAATTCTGTATAATCTAATCCCTTTTTTTAGAGTTGCCCTGGTGGCGCAGTGGTTAAGAGCTCGGCTGCTAACCAAAAGTTCGGCAGTTCAAATCCACCGACCGCTCCTTGGAAACCCTATGGGGGCAGTTTTACTCTGTCCCATAATGTTTCTATGAGTCAGCACCCACGGCAACGGGTTTGGTTGGTTTTTGGAGAAAAAGGATAATTAAATATAGACGCTCTTCTATTTTCTTACTGCATCTAAATACATCACCTTGTGCACCCTTTAGGGTACATGCATCCTACACATTTGGGAGCATTGATTATTAACTCTTTTCAAGATGGATGCATCCAACTGTAACCTTGAATACTTCATACTGAACTTTTACTTTTTTAGTCTATAGGCAATGTTTGTACAATTTTTGGTGGCAACTGACATAGTGATTTTTAATTTCTTCCAAATGGTTTGGTGGCACAAACCTAACCATAAGTCTTTCACTTTTTCTTTGTGATATTAAGCCTCTGTAATGTAATTTGTATAAGAAACATTGTAGTTTTCTCTCACGAAAAGACATAAAATCAAATGTTTCTGAGTAGAATGACAGGATTCTGACCATTGCAGTTTGGAAGGAATTTTAGGTTAAGTAAAATGATGACTCTCAAGAGTGTTGTATGTCCCACTCCATAACAGGACGGACTCTGAGATTACCATGACAACACAGAAGTAGAGCCCAAAGCAACTAGGGTAATGTTATGTAAATGGAGGCTCCAATTGACTTTTCCCAGCCTGAGTAAGGGTGAACACAAAACAGCGAGTGGGGTGCACTTAAATTTGTGGCTGCCCAAACTGTTCAGATAAGTAAAAGGAGCTATGGTGATAGTCAGCAGGACAGTGACTGACTGTGGGTGTGCTGACGGAAGAGATGCAGAGGGACTTTCTTGGGTGATAGAAATGTTCTATTTCTTGATTGGGTTAGTGGTTACGTGGGAACATATATTTTGAAAATTAATTGAGCCATTACACTTGAAATCTGTGCATTTTATTGTACATAAATTATACCTCAATTAAAAGTTCAGCAAAAACAAATGAATAAACAAACAAAAACTTGGGGCAGGTAGAGACTGAAAAAAAATACAAGCTTTCTCTCTCTCTCTTTGAAACACCTTCTGTAAAATATGTTGACTAATGTCCCTGACATATGCTCACCTCCTACAAGAAAACCACTCTACATGCTTAAATTGCCCAGCTCCCTACAGGTGAACTGAATATTTATCCAAAGGCCCTTGAGTTTATTAGAGTTGTTCTTGCTATCGTAACTATGACTATTGAATATGAATAAAACTACTAAAACACAAGTATAAAAACAAAGGTAATTTTTGTTCTACTGAAAGCTGTGTAAGTCATGTGGTAGAGTCTCAATCAAAGTCAGTCACTCAAATAAAATTGCTCTCCTAATCTCACCGTACACAAAGATCATTTCTAGTTGGGTTGTAGATCTAAGGGTTCAGGGTAAAAGAATAAAGGTTCTGGAAGAAAACATGGTATAATACCCTCAAGATCTTGTAGGAGGAAAAGATTTGTTAACTAGAACACACACACACACACACACACACACAACATTAACTGTAAAGGAAAAGTTGGTAGATGGTCATTAACGAAAAGGCATGCCACATTAATGTGGGAGAAGATATTGAGATATTTTAAATGCATATATTTGACATACAACTTGTATTTAGAGTGAATATATATATTTCTGTCTTTTTCCGATTCATTAGTAGAATATATATATATTTTATATAACAAAAACAAAACAAAACAAAACCCTTTGCCATCGAGTCAATTTCTACTCATAGTGACCCTGTAGGACAGAGTAGAATTGCCCCATAGGGTTTCCAAGGAGCGGCTGGAAGACTCAAACAGCCAACCTTTTGGTTAGCAGCCATAACTCTTAACCACTGTGCCACCAGGACTCCAATGTATATATATACACTTATATATATATATATTGGTAGAATATGTTTATACTCTGCTAATCAATGAGAAAAAAAGATATAAAATCCAATATATATTGGCACTTGATTAGACGTTTAACAAAATAGGATAATAATATGCAAAGGTGATCAACCTCCTTAATTATCAGGGAGATATGAATTCAAACCAAATGCCATGCCGCTACATGCATACCTGAAAGGCTAAAATTAAAATGACTGACAGTACCCAGTGCTAATGATGGTGTATACAGAGCAGCTGGAACTCTATTCTGTTAGTGGGAGTGTAAATTAACACAACCTCTTGGAAAACTGACAGCATCTCTAATGATGAAAATTATATATCTGTAATCCAGCAATTTCACTTCTAGGTAAATGCCAAGACAAAGGAACAGTGTGTTCATCAAAATACATGTACAGTGATGTACATAGTAGTGCTAGAATAATAACAAAAAATGGGAAGCAACCCAATGTCTATTATTTGTAGAGTTTTCATTGTGGCATAGTTATCCAATAAAAGTTACAGAGCAAAAAAAAAAACAACAAACTCCATTTATACCCAACAATCTAGATGAATCTCGTAAGTCTAGAGTTGAGCAAAAGAAGCAATACACAAAGGAGTATATGCTATATGAGTGCATTTAAATAAAGGTTAGAAACACATAAAATTATCTAACTGATAGAAGTCAGAAAAAATTAATACTTTTGGGGAAGATGGCAGGAAAGTGACTGGGAGGGGAGTACAAGAGGGACTTTTGTATGTTAGTTATGTTCTATTTCTTGATCTGGGTAGCAGTTACCAAGGTGTGTTCATTTGGTGAAAATATCTCAAACTGTACACTCATGCTGAGTACATCTTTCTCTATATATTTCAATTTAAAAGTTTACTTAAAAGAATTACTTCCCAATAAGGTACAGGTTAAAAAACAATAAAAGACCAGGAAGAAAATACAAATATGTAGATGGTTGCAACACTCACAATGTGTCTTTAAATTCTCACCCTACTTTAAAGCAACTAAATAATGAGTCAGATTTGTAAAAAAAAAAGAGGACTTGAGACCAATCAATACTCAAAGAAAAGGCTATGGCCCTACCTCAGAAAACTGTCAAATGCATACACACATATATATTTTACAGTAATAAAAATTATCAAATGATTTAAAGTGTGTATATGTATATACCTATATATATCTCATGTTTTATTTAAAAAAAAAAATTGCCGTGGAGTGGATTCCCAACCCTATAGGTTGGCGGTTCAAATCCATCAGTCACTTCTTGGAAACCCTATGGGGCAGTTCTATTCTATGTATTTGTTATTGCTGTTGTTAGT
>NW_004443972.1:5054282-5055454 GCF_000243295.1 Trichechus manatus latirostris | reverse complement strand
TCACATTTTAAGCCCTGGAATCTGTGAATATGACCTTATTTGGGGAAATGCTCTTTGCAAATGTATTTAAAAATCTTAAGATGTGATCATCCTAGATTTTCTGTGTGGGCCCTAAATCCAGTGAAGAGTGTCCTTATAAAAGATAGCAGAGGAAAAGATGCAAACACAGAGTAGAAGACCATGTGACTGAGGAGGCAGAGGTTGCAGATATATTCTCATAAACCAAGGAACATCTGGAGCTACCAGAAGCTGGAAAGAGACATGGGATGGACTCTCCCCTAGAGCTTTCAGAGGAAGTGGGGCCATGCCAACACCTTCATTTCAGACTTCTGAACTTCAGAACTGTGAGTGAATACATTTCTGTTGTTTTAAAACATTGGCTTGTTGTAATTTGTTACGGCAGCCCTCAGGAATTAATACATCCTTAATGAAGGGATAGGAGATCTTTGCCTTTGACTTAGAAAATTACTAGGTGTCCTCAGAAGATCAGAGCCTTGGCACCTTTCTTTCCTTCCACATCTATTTGACTTCTGATAGCTTCCCTGTTTCTTAAGATGGTAATCTATCCCTTGGAAAACTATCCAGCAAGAAGTTTACAATGACCTACTGCTTTATTGGTATGCAGGAACTACAATAAAATTCCCCAAACCATATTTATACAGAGACATGTCAAATAACCAAAATGCAGAAATAAAAGCAGGTTTAATTTTGTGGCAATGAAACTACTCATAATACATATTTATTTCTGACATAGGTAACCCTGTCTTTTAAAATGGAAAAACAATGAGTAAAATTGGCTTCTCCCCCTACCACTCCCACCTACATCTCCAATCCCATGTCCCGTGGAAAGTTTTCTTGGATTGCTGTTAATTTCTGGGGTCTATGTTGTCATGAGGCCCTGGTGGTGCAGTGGTTAAGAGCTTGGCTGCTAACCAAAAGGTTGGCAGTTTGAATCCACCAGCCGCTCCTTGGAAACCCTAAGGGACTGTTCTACTCTGTCCTATAGGGTCGCTATGAGTCAGAATCAACTTGATGGCAATGGGTTTGGTTGTGTTTTTTTTTTTTGGTTCGGTAAGTCATCACGGTCAGCTAGCCCTCTCAGATTTCTGCTTCCCTCCCCATACTCTCTATCTTGCCTCTGCTTCCGTCCTCTGCTGTGCAAGGAAAACATG
>NW_004443972.1:5034674-5053936 GCF_000243295.1 Trichechus manatus latirostris | reverse complement strand
TCTGTGGACAGGTCTTAAAGTTACACTTTTAATCTAATGGAAAATATAAGGGCGCCTTTATTCTATAATTGTTCCACGGGCCTGCTTTATCGTGCGTCTTCTTGGCGCATCTGTCCCAGCCCTTCTCTCGACTCATGTATTTCCTCCAGCTGTTCACAAAGCGGTCCGCTCCCTCTGCTGACCTGCCTCTCCCTCCTCCCTCCTGCCTTTCCCTCTCTCCATCCTCTCCCCATCAAGGAAAGGCCTGGCATTTTGTTCATTAACCTAGCCGTTTAGTCGCTTGATAAAAAACTGGCCCTGGAAATATGATTTGCATATCTCCCAGACAAAGGTTAAATGTGCTCTCCTGCCTGGGGTTCTTGCCGTCTGTGCTCCAAGCTTTTCCACAACCGCTGGTGCCGCGTGGGGAAGGCATGAGCGATGGATGGGCGACTACCACATTCCAAACCCTGATGGAAGGGAAAGCAGGCGTTGAGTGTTTGATAATGAAGCGATACATCAAAATAATGGATAATCTAAATTCTAGAAATCTAGATATGAAAATGGACTTTGCCAAGTAGGAAAGTATATTTAATTCAGGCATTCAAGTTCAGGTTACTCACAAGAACATTTCAGATAATAATAGTCTTGACTATTATCAGTTTATTTGGAGGCAGAGTGATGTGGGGAAAGAGAATTAATGGAATGTCTATGAAGTCCTGCAGGGACAGCTGGTCCCAGGAGATTTTCAAGTCTTTCCAATTATTTCCTCTGGGGTTAAGGCTACATCGCCACTATGAATTCTCCTTTGAGCAGTGAGTCTTTCCATTATACGGGTAACTCGTCACGTTTTTAGTCCATCTTGGGGATTTAGAAGCTGTCTTCCATCAACCTTGTCATTAGTCTCAGTTACGGTTTTGCCGTTATGTAATTATATGTTATCATCTGTACATCATCACGTCCCATCTTCTGAACTGACATCCAAGCCCCATATTGAAAGGCATGTGCTGTTCCTGTGCCATTGAAATGCCTGCTTTATGCCTTCACAGTTCCCTTGAAATCAAGTCCTGAAGCAGGGAATGAAGGTATCCTTGCTCAGAAAACTACCATCAGTGATAACCAATGACAGTGTTAAAAGTCAAATCTTGTAAGCTTCTGCTCCTGCCCCACAGGGATACAGAAAAAGGGTCTGGTGTGTGGAAACAAAGCAATCACTTAAAATGTAACAAGGCACTTCCCCAAACTAAAGCCATGACTCACCCTGCACATACAATATTGATTTTTTAGATTATATATAATTGAACTGAGGTTGCAGTTTATTTTCCAAATGCAAACATGTGTTTAATTAGAGCAAAATGTGCTTCTCTATAACACTGAATTTTAAGTACCAGGTTCTAAAGTTTATTGATTGATGATTATTGTGGGGAAACATGAGCTCTTATGCATAAATCTTTTGACAGGAGCTGTCTGTCAAAAATAATGATCCTTTTAAAACTCATGAATAAATAATGATGCTGGTCCACTTTACATAAAAATACATACTCATTTACACTCTCCGCTGAAATGAAATATGGTTATTTAAAATAATGACTCTGTGATGGGTGAGTAATGAAACATTATTAATTTAATACACATGGTATTTTATACTCACCCTCAAATTACATGCATCTATTTTCAATATTAACATATTAGGGTTTTTTTTTTTTTTTTTTTTTAAGAGCTCTAACAAAATGTCTGGTCCAGAAAATCCTTTCATGGATGAGGTTGTGAATTTTAATTCCGGCACGCTGGGGTCTCATTTTAGTCACAAGCTGGAAAGTAATAACCCGGCTGTCACGGCAGTGATGTTTTATTGTCTGCCCTGACTTGGAATACCTAGGAGGATCCCTCTTTTTCCTCCCATAGGAAAAAGCATCAATAGTTGGGAACGAGAGCAAGAATGTCATTTGCCATTCTTCATCCTTTCCCATCTGGATTTCAGTTCTGCTAAGCTTTCTTTTCTCTGTTCTTTTGTCCCTTTATCCCACCCTGCTTTTCCATCTGCATGTTGAGTAAGAGTTAGGGGTTGATCCTAATACTTGGCACTTGGCTGAGTGCTTTCACCAGTAATCCAGGAACAGAGGGATAGGAAATTAGGGAAAGTTATGTTCCACTATTTCCATTAAAAGATTTAGGCTGCCTCTTCCACATCCCTCTCTGACTTTCCGATTATTTCCTCCTGCCCCTTTCTTCATGCTCTGATCATCATCCAAAATCAAGAGCGGTGGTAATGGAAAAGGGAGTCTCATTAAGCTTGGGAATGGGTATGAATAGATTTGGAAAGATGGAAAAAGAGGAACAAGTCAGTTTTCTTTCTCCCCATTGTTCCAATTCCTGCTGTCCACCTTGGAATCTCCAACAGTTTTTCAAAGCCTACGCCAAAGTTTTTAGTGGTTACCAGGGTGAGAAGGAGGGAAGCGGAAAGGAGAACTCAGTGCTTAGGGGACACTGAGCTTCTGTTAAGAGTGACAGAAAAATTTGGGAACAGATAAGGGTGCTGGTTGAAAAATAAGAGGAACATAATTAATGTCATGAAAATGTGCATGTGAATATTGTTGAAATGGAGAATGTTTTGTTACATATCTATTTATCCTATCCCCACCCCCCCAAAAAAAACCTAGATCTTTGAATATGAGGAATACTGATGGCAGTTTCCATTACCATTTTACAGATGGGGAAATTAACCACAAAGAAATGATAAGGCATTCTTGCTTGCAAGCAAATATACGTGGTGGTAGCAGACATGTGTACAAAGCACAAGCACACAGCATCATTCCCAGGGCCCACCCTGGGGGCTGCCCAAGCACTGCTCCTTGATGCCACTGTTCCTGTTGTGACTAAATAGGATCTGCTGCCTCGATCACATGCCATTTTCAAAACTGCAACATGCCCATGAGTCCAGAAGAAAAAAAAGCTTTACATATTAAATCAACTTGTTTAAGTAACTCAGCCAATGTTGTTCAGCCTATGAAGCCTTCCCACATTTGGAACATGGGATATTAACTTTTTCTTAAATTGAAGTTAATCCAGGATAAAGAATTCCGTGATACCCTTGAGGTAATTTCAGACCCCCCGTCATGTTGCAAGAGAAAGTTTGGGAATCCTGAGTTTATGATGGGGGTGATAAAGACAGATTGCAAGTGAAATTAATTTTAAATCTTTGGCTAAAGTTTAACTGTTTTTTAAAATAGATTTGAAAAGTGTTAGCTTCAATGCCTTTCATAGGAATGTTACATATAAGAGAGTCATTCAAAACGATTTATAAAAATATACATCCAAAAACTTCATGTTTGGATAAGCCTTTTAAATAATTATAATGTGTGAATTTAGACATAACACAGACATGGTATCAAGAAAGGGTTAACTTCAACTAGCAAATAATTTTCTTTTTAATGGTCCCCACATGAGACCTCTGATCTGAGCCTAGAGATGTACGTTGTTTCTATGTATATCCATTTTCATTTGATTATTTATACGAGTAGAGTGGCTGTTTTCCTAGCTATTATTCAATTGCATCCTAAAGTTACCCTTCTGTGCAGTTTACACATGTGATAAATTTTCATTCCTTCTCATGTTCTTTTTGGGGGAAATAAACTTACATCCTTTATCAAAGTTATTATTCTAAACGTATGCTCTTACATTTAGAGAGAGCACAGGCTGTTGTTGTTTTTTAAATTGCATTTTATCGTACAGTACAAGGCTTAGCAAACTAATTTAAGTCAATAAGTAACAAAATTTGTAGTTACTGCTGAGTGCATTATTGATCTGAGCCAGTGAAAAAGAAATGGTTGTATAAAGATCAATCACAGACCTAAAAAAGAACATTGTACTATATATCACATCCACCGATATTCCCCATACAGGAGATAGAAACACCAACCGGGGAGAATAGAACATTATTAACACAAATATTTCCCTTTAGAAATATATATATATATATATAACCTGTTGCTGTCGAGTCGATTCGGATTCACGGCAACCCTATGTGTTATAGAGTAGAACTGTTCCATGGAATTTTCTTGACTGTAACCTTTACGGAAGCAGATCAACGAGACTTTCTTCTTTGGTGCTGCTGGGTGGGTTCAAACCATAAACCTTTAGGTAAGTAGTTGAGTGCAAACTGTTTTCACTACTCAGGGACCTCACACACACACACATACACACACACACACATAATTTAGGGGTTATTTTCTTTTTGTAAATAAATCTTTCATACCTTAAAGAGAATTTTATCACTGATTTTAGGTTGTCTCCAAAATAATATATTATTAATAATATTTGTATTTTGAAACAATGAGAGCACTAAAGTAAAACTGACAACTTTCAGGCCAAGACCAAGAGAGGCCACCCAACTGGCAAGTGACAAGAAGGGTCTGGCTAACACAACCCTCACTTTTAGTGAAGAAGTATTTCATCTTTGAGGTGAAGCCTAAGCCTTCTGGAATCAATTTACCACATGTTTTCTTAGCCATTTTTTTATACCATCTTGACCATAAGCCTTGGCTAGGTAAAGATGAGAATTAATTATTAAGGTCATGTGTTCATGAAGATAACTTAGTCTTCCGAAAACTGAAAACTTGGATAAAATCAGTTTTGCAGGGGCATAGAGAAACTCAAAGCAGTTTAAACTAAACGTTTTTAAAGCAATAATTTATTTACACTGGGACTGTATGTGAGAGTAATTGGGTGAAAAATTGTCATTTGAGTTACTTCTTTCACCTGTAAAACAGGTTGATGTCGAGTTGACTCCAACCCTTAACTACTTCAATTTATGGCAACCCCGTGTGTGTCAGAGTAGAATTCTGCTGAACAGAGTTCTTAATGGCTGATTTTGCAGAAGTAGATTGCCCAGCCAGATCTGAGTTGCTTGAACCTCTAGCCTTTTGGTTAACAACTAGGGCACCTTAACTGCACCATCCAGGGATTCTTACCCCGGTGTTTATTTTTGTTGTTTCGTATGTTTGTTTCTTGGTTTTTTCATTTAGTTGGAACTTAATCTTTTAATATTAAAACATCATTTAAAGATTTATCATGGAAGGAAAACTTTCTAAAAGAGAAAGTGAAAATAGCTTTGGTACAGAGATCAAGAGCTATGGCTTCTTGTATTTCTCGCTTGGCTATTATTTGTGTGACAAGTTGCTGTCACATCTTGGGTCTTACTTTATTTAGCAAACATAAAGTTGAGTAAAAGAAGCCAGACACAAAAGAGTACAGAGTACGTTCTAAGTGAGTCTACATGTATGAAGTACAAAGAGTGCTGTTAGAAGTGACATCGCAGCTACCTTTGGGAATTTAGGGAGTGTAATGACTGGACGCTAAGAGAGAGGGACTTTTGATTGCTGAAAATGATCTTTATTTTGTTTGGTTGTTTTTTGGTTTGATTTTTTTTTTCAATTTGGATTCTAGTTTCAGAGGTGTGTTCAGTTTTGAAAATCCAATGAGCTGTACACTTTCTATATGACACTTATCTGCATTAATATTATATTTCATTAAAGAGTGAACCCAAAAGAAAAAACAAAAGATGGTTGAACTAAATTTTTCTAAGGTCTTTTTTCCAAAATTCTACTCTTCCACGAAAATTGCTTTTTTATACCAGCATATTGACATTAAGCCAAACTTTTTAGGTGACTCAGGGCCATCATTTTGAACACTTCCGAATGCCCTGTGCAGTAATAGATCTCTATGTGCTTTTTTGCATTTTTCTGCCTTTGCTTTCTGTGCTTAGCTTAGATTGTCATTCTTGTGACTGTCACTTTGAGTTGCTTCCCATAGCCTCCTCACCCGTGCTTCTCATTTACTCCTTCTTATCTGTTGTAGGCTGGGGGAAAGCAAACAAACTAAATAGATAATTGAGTTTATCAAATCCTTGATAAGCTCGATTATTTGTGACTGCCAAATTTTTCAGGAAAAAAAAAGTCAGTATCAAAATGACTGCCTTCTGAAAGTTTAAGTTTGCCAGAAATCTGACCTTTAGATAAATAAGTCAGTTCTGTACTTTAGCCTCAAAAAACTGTAACCTCAGAAGGGAACTCAGATTTCTACAGTGGACTTCTACATGTACAGGGATTATTTTGATAGGATTTTCAAAAGGTTTTTTTTTTTTTTTTTTTTTTTTGTGGCTGATTCGTCTCTTTTTGAATACTTCCAAAGATTTTCAAAAACTACTTCATTGCCAACCCAGATATTCTATTGCTGAATATTGTAACAAGGTTGTTTATTCTTTCTTTTTCTTAAAGCTGAAATCTACTTTCCTATCATTTCCATCCGTTGGCCCTAAGACTTTCAGTTAGGAAAGCAGAATAGATCTACACTGGCGGTTCTCAACATCTGCTGTGTATCAGAGTCATCTTGGGAGCTTTATGCAAACACAGATGTCCAGCTACCATCCCGAGAGTTTGGATTTAGTAGGTCTGGAGTGGGTCGAGGTATCAGTATTTTTCCACAGCTCTGACAGGTGATGTGTATGCAACGCTTGGGTGGAGAAACATGTTTATATCCTCATCTATGTGACAGCCCTTCCAATATTAGAACATGGCCCTTGTGATTTCTCTGTTCTGTAAGCCACGTGATCTGGTTTTTCCAACTGTTCATGGGTCTTGGTTTGCTCATCTGTCATCGCTGAGATCATCCTCCCTGAACTTAACTTTCTTAATGTGTTCTTTAAATATGGCAACTGAGTGTTGAACTCGAAGCTGCAGATGTGATCTGACTAGAGTAGCATGGACCTCTTTCCCTTCAATTGTGTAGATTCTATCCTTCTATTGCTGCAGTGTAACAATACAATTGCTTTTTAAATAGTCATGCTGCACTGTTTTTTACACTGAAGGTAAGATCAGTCCTAAATCCTAGCACTTCTTATCTTTCTTCCTTTTTGTCTTTCTACCTATCTGCCTGCTGGCATTCTTTCTCTGCTTTGATCTGTAACTATTGAGTGCTACTCTGCTTTTGGCCCTGGGGATTTGGTGGAAAACAATACAGACACACTCCTGGCCAGAGCTGGGATTCAGATAAGCAAAGCAGTAATTATATCTTTAGGCTAGTTCTCACCTATGCTGTTCTAGTATAACTGACTTATAGATACCCCTAACTTGAGCCAGAATGGATTAGGTCCATTGAAAAATTTTTTAAAGAAGTGCAGCTTTACTCATCTTGCTCACGTGACATGCCAGAATCTTGCCTGTGTTAGTGGAGTAGGTTCCACTATCTGTATTTAACAAAACCTGGGTGTTGTTAGAGTTCAGCTGCTAACCAAAAGGTCAGCAGTTCAAATCCAGTAGGCACTCCTTGGAAACCCTATGGGGCAGTTATACTCTGTCCTATAGGGTCGCTAAGAGTCGAAATCTGCTTGACGGCAACGGGCTGTTTTTGAAGGGTTATTTAATTCATGACTTTATGGATATGGCAAGAGGATTTGATGAGAATGACCGAAACCCAGTTGTGTAGTGAGAACTATAAATATTTTATTATAATCTACAGTCATGATCATCAGTGTGGTGACATGATCATCAGTATGGTGAAGGTAACCATCTCTGTTCTGGTTCCTCAGAATCCTCTTTTCCTTGTCCCCTTTTGACTGTAATAAGGTGTTTGGGCCAGGATTCAGGATATTTTACCATTTTCAGAGAGTGATTATTTATGCTACTGCTTAAAGAGCCATTTTGTTGTACTAAGCCTTGCTTTTGTCCCAAACTCTGGTTGCCTGTTTTTCCTGGTGGTAGAAATGACTGCGGGCTATCGCTGCTGCTGCTTTTTGGTCAGTCCCGACGGCTCTAAATATGTGTTCCCTTTGCTGATCCTCTCTGAAGATTAACTGTTTTATGTGTTCCTGCGGTTGGGTGGGTGTTTTAAATTCCCTTTGAATGTAAGAACCACTTGTTCATTGGAGCCCAAAAGCCAGAATGACTCTTAGAATTCTCTCTGACATTACTGTGGGGAACTTGTGAAACACGTCTTGGCAGCAGGAGCCCAGGGGCTTTGTCTGCCTAAGCCCCTGATAGCCAACGATTGGTGTGCCCCTTTTACATTATGCCAGATCCATTTCCTCTTGTTGATCTGGGGATAGAATTACAAGGCTGTCAAGACCATTTTGAGTCTTAATTCTGTCATCTATTTTCGTCTTAAACTATCTGGAAATTTGATAATCGTGGCTCCTTCAATGTCATATAAGTTCTGAATGAAAACACTGACAGCTTCAGATTAAGAGTAGAGAACTGAGAGCATAACAAGACACCTCGAAGTGGATATTAATTCACTTATCAGCACTATTTTATTGTGGCCATTCAGCCAGCCCACATGATGTTATTGTTGTTTTAACTTTTATATGGTGAAATATAAAATACACACAGTAAGTGCCCCAAACAAAAATATATAGATTAATAAATTATCACAAAGCAAACAGCTGTATAATCTAGACCCATATCAAGAAATAGAAATTCCTACAATTTGAGGAACTAGAAAGAGAAAAGCAAACTAATCCTAAACCTACCAGAAGAAAGGAAATAACAGAGATCAGAGCAGAAATAAATGAAGTTGAAAACAGAAAAACAACATAGAGAATCTATAAATCCATAAGTTGATTCTTTGAAAAGATCGTTAACATTGACAAACATTTAGCTAGACTGATAATGAAAAAAAGAGACAATATGCAAACAACCAAAATAAAAAATGAAAAAGGAGACATTACAACTGACCTGATAGAAATAAAGAGAATTATGACAGAATATTATGAACAGCTCTATGGCAATGAGCTGGATAACCTAGATGAAAAGGACAAATTCTTTTTTTTTTTTTTGGCTCTGTGAATGGATTTTGTTTTGTTGAAAAATACTTGTATAAACCTTGTTTGAAACACAGATTATTAACAGATTCAACTAAGCTAACTGTTACAGGCAAAGTTTGTTATTTGGGTATGTTGTTCCCTTCAAGAGGAGTAGAGGAAAGACAAAGTACAGAGAAAAGAACTGGTTGTGGGTTTCCCAAAAATGCCTAGAATCTGATAGTTTGAGCCTAGGCCTTTTGCTCCCTTTGCTCAGTGCTTCCATGTTGGAATCAAGGATTGTAGTTGCGGATAACAACTTCCCTGAAATAGTGTTGAGGGTGGACTTCAGTTTTGAGTTGTGTTTTATACGGGCAGTCCCCAGATTACGGACAGAATCTGTTCTTAAGTCTGTCTTTAAGTTGAATTTATAGGTAAGTCAGAACAGCTACATATGGTTCTTATTTAGCACTAGTTAGTCAAATATTTGTCTTTGTATATGTAGTATATATTTTACCTTTCTATGTATAGAAACACTTCCAAACTGTGCAATGTTTTCATGAGTGTCACAAAGTAGTGCACACGTTCATTATTATGAAGCATTGTCTTTAACTCAGATTTTTAATATAATAGGCTTTATTGCAGTCTGTTCTTAAGTATGAGTTTTCTATAAGTAGGACCTTCATAACCCGGGGCAGACAAATTCTTAGAAACACACGACCTACCCAAACTAACTCGAGGAAATAGAAAGTCTCCACATATCCATAGCAAGTGAAGAGATCAAATCAATGGTCGAAAAACTCAAAAAAATAAATAAATAAATAAAAATTCCTGAACCAGATTGCTTGACTGGGGAATTGTACCAAACATTTAGAGAAAACTTGACACCAATATGGTTTGAACTCTTCCAAAAAATAGAGAAGGCAAGAATGCTCCCGAACTCATCCTATGAAGCAAACACAACCCTGATATCAAAACAAGCCCAAGACACCACAAGAAAAGAAAACTATAGGCCAGTGACACTTACGAATATAGATGCAAAAATCCTCAACAAAATGTTAGTGAATAGAATTAAATAGCATATTAAAAGAGTCATACATCATGACCAAGTGGGATTTATTCCAGGAGTGCAGGAATGTTCTACATTAGAAAATGAATGAATGTAATATACCACATCAATAGAACAAAGGAAAAGAACCACATAATCATCTCTCTGGAGCCCTGGTTGCATGGTGGTTAAGAGTTCCGCTGCTAACCAAAAGGTCGGCAGTTCAAATCCACCAGCTGCTCCTTGGAAACTCTATGGGGCAGTTCTACTCTGTCCTACAGAGTCTCTGTGAGTCAACCAACTCGATGGCACCTAATAACAACAACAATCATCTCTATGGATGCAGAAGGAGCATTTGATAAAATCTAACACCTTTTCTGGATGAAAATCCTCAAGAAGATTGGAATAGAAGGGAAGTTCCTCAATATGATTTTAGGGTATATCTGAAAAACTAACCGCCAATACTGTTCTTAATGGAGAAAGATAGAGAGCTTTCTGCTTGAAATCAGAAACAAGACAAGGGTGCCTGCTCTCATCACTTCTATTCAATATTATATTAGAGCTCCTAGCTAGAGCAATAAGACAAGAAAAAGAAATAAAATGTATCTAGACCAGAAAAGAAGAAGTATAATTATCTCTATTCATGAATGACATGATTCTATATATAGAAAATCCCAAAGAATCCACAAGAAAGCTTCCAGAGTTAATAGAGAAATTTAGCAAAGTTTCAGGTACAAGGTCAACAAACAAAAATCAACTGGAATTCTATACTATAGCAATGAGAAAGCTGAAAAGGAAATTATTCCATTTACAATAGCATCTAAGAGAATAAAATACCTAGAAAAAAATTTAACCAGGGATGTGAAAGACTTGTACAATGAAAATTAAAAAACAGGGCTGAAAGAGATTAAAGAATAAATGGAAAGATGTTCTTTGTTCATGAGTTGGAAGACTTAATATTGTTACGGTGTCAATATTACCCAAAGCAATTTACAGATTCAGTGCAATCCTGATCAAAATTCTAAGAGCCTTCTTTACAGAAATGGAAAAAACAATCCTCAACTTTATATAAAATGGCAAGAGGCCCAGAACAGCTAAAGCAACGCTGAAGAAGAACAAAGTAGGAGGACCCTTACTTTCTCTTTCTGAGTTTATGTTTTTGAGAATGGATGACCCCCCCAAACTATTGCCCTGAGATAACCTTTAAACCTTAAATCAAAAATATCCCTTGAAGTCTTCTTTAAAACAAACAATACTTTAGCTTAACTAGTAAAGAATATCTACCTTGAGCATCACACTCTTTTAAGAACTATCTGAAACTAAAAACAAAACCCACTGCTATTGTGTCGATTCTGACTCATAGTGACCCTATAGGACAGAGTAGAACTGCCCCATAGGGTTTCCAAGGCTGTAACCTTTACAGAAGCAGACTGCCACATCTTTCTCCCACGGAGCAGCTGGTGGGTTTAACCACCAACCTTTCAGTTACCAACCAATCACTTAACCACTTCACCACCAGGGCTCCTAAGAACTATCTATATGGGATCAAATTGACAAAAGCAACTCAAAAGATTAGATGCGAAGCTTAGAGGGCAGTGATTTTATGTTAATGGTGGAAGGTCAATTAGGAAAAGTAAGGTGAGAATAGTTGTATAACTTGAAGAATATAATCAGTGTCACTGAAGTATACATTAGAAATTGTTGAATTGGTGCATGTTCTGCTGTGTATATTCTTAACAATAGCAACAAAAAAGAAAATAAAATATTTTAAAAAAATAGAAACTCATCTCCTGATCCTGCAATCATTACCCTCTTTCCCCTAACCTCAGAGGTAAGCATTGTCCTAATTTTTCAGGAAGTCACTTCTTTGCTTTATAGTTTTACCACATAAGTATATGCCCCTAAGCACAAGAGTTTAGATTTCATTGTTTTGAAGTTTATATAAATGCATTCAAACAGCATGTACTCTTGTGTCTAACTTGTCTTTTTATACTCCTTGTGGTGTCTTTTTATGACGTTCTTAAATTTAATGTAGTTTAATTTATCAATTTTTCTCCTATGGTAAGCATCCTTTGTGTCCTGTTTAAGATATTTTTTCATAACCAGGTCAAGAAGATAATCTCCTATTTTACCTTTTAGAAGCTTTATTGTTTTACCTGTCAAATGTATATCTGCAATGCATAGAGGATTGACTTTTTTGTTATGGTGTGAAGTGGGGGGTGGAAGGGCAAGGTTCATTTTGTCTATATGAAGGTCTAATATTCCCAGAACCGTTTATTGTAAACTATTTCACTTATATATTTATCTATCCTTGTGCCAAGATCATATTATAAAGCTAATAATGTAGCTTTATAATAAGACTTAATATTTGTGAGAATGGAATCTCCCAACTTTTTCTTCTTCAAGAGTGACTTTCCTACCCTTGGCCTTTTGCATTGCCATGCAAATTTTAGAATCAATCTCTCAAGTTCCTCAAGAACAACAATCAACCACTCAAAAAAATCATGTTGGGATTTTGTTTAGTATTTCATTGAGTCAACATACAGAGAATTGGTATCTTTAAAATATTTAGTCTTCCATACCATGAGCATGGTATGTTATTCTGTTTAGATCATCTATGGTTTCTAGTTTTCTAGATGTATAGAATTTTATAGTTTGATTTTATAATTTTCTAAGTTGAATCTTATAGTTATCGGAATGCTATTGTAAGTGGTTTTTTTCTTACTTGCACAAAGAAATGCAGTTGTTTTTGGGTATTGTCCTTTCATCTGGCAGCCTTGAAAAGTTCACTTATTAATTCTAATGATTAATTTGTAGATTATTTTTTGCAAATAATGATACTTTTAGTTTGTTATTTTTAACTTATACACTTTTATTTTTATTATTATTTGTTACTGCCTAGGACTTGCAATACTATGTTGAATAGAAGTAGTGGTAGCAAACAATGTTGACTTTTTCCCAGTCTCAAAACAAATTTTTTTTGAACATGTTAGTAGTAGATATGACATGTGTAGAATACTATAGATACTGCTTATAAGATTAAGTAAGTTCTCTTCTAACACTTTACCAAGTATTTATTTTTTCAATCATGAACACAAATTATACCTTATCAAGTGTTCTTTCCACACCTATTATGAATAACATGTTTTTTCTGTTTTGTTCTGCCTATATGGCGAATACACTGATAGATTTTTTTAATGTAAAAACAATCTTGCATTCCTGGAATAAACCCAGCTCCTCAATTATTGTTCTTTTATACATTGCCAGATTCAATTAGCTAATAACTTGTTTAGGATCTTTTCATCTAAGTTCATAAGAGAGAATACCCGGTGATTTTCCTTGTATTGTTCTTGTCAGGTTTTAGAATCAAGGTTATACTGATCTTATAAAGTAAGCTGGGAAATATTCCCTCTATTTCTGTTCTCTGGAAGAGTTTGTATCTGATTAGTTTTAATTCCTCTTAAGTGTTTGGTATAATTCATTAGGGAAGTGATCTCGGACTGGAGTTTACTATGTGAAAGCATTTTTAATTAAAAAATTAATATCTCAAATATTACGGAACTAGTTATATTTTCCGTTTATTTCTGTTTCTATTTTGGTGTGTTTTGTATTTCTATCAATATACCAATTTGTTCTAAATATTCAAAGATATTGGCATAAAGTTGTTAGTAATTTTTTATTTCCTTTTATTATCATTAGTGATATCTCTTTTATATTAAAAATATTTTCTAATTCCATTTGGCTTAATTTGACTCATTGATTAATTTTCATTCTTGATTTTAAAAAAAGAAAAGTATGTATATAATTAAGCTTAACAAAAAAAGAAGAAGAAATGAATTGACTTGGCTTCACATTAGTGATTTTATGCAGGTCCCAGTGATTACAATTTTGTGGTGTGTGTGTGTATTATTTTTAAATATTATATATGTATCTGTTGCCGTAGAGTCAATTCCAACTTATAGCAGCCCTACAGGACAGAGAAGAGCTGCCCCATAGTTTTTCAAGGAACAGCTGGTGGATTCAAACTGCCTATCTTTTGGTTAGCAGCTGAACTCTTAACCACTGCACCACCAGGGCTCCAATGTATATGTATACATATATACACACACACACACATATACATGCACGCACACACACACAATACATATATGTATATTGGATAGGTATATATATACCCATTGCCATCTAGTCAATTCTGACTCATAACAATGCTATAGGACCGAGTAGAAATGCCCCACAGAGTTTCCAAGGCTGTAAATCTTTACGGAAGTAGATTGACACATCTTTCTCCCATGGAGCGGATGGTGAGTTTGAATTACACACACACACACACACACACACACACACACACATATATATAAAATGTTGGAGTTCTCTCACAGTTTTCTCATTTATATTTGTCTTTAAGTCTTTCTTCATCATATTTTTCACACTTAAAATAAGGGTTTCATTTTATTCTATCACATTTGTGAAGCTTAGTGATTATATAAGTGGTAATATGAACTTCTGTGAAATTAAACTAAGGAACATTTTATAAAGGTATTCCTTTGGAAAAGCATTATCACTGAGAAGATAGGCTATGGAGATGTTTGTTTCCCAGGAGTTGCAATTTCTCACTGTCACAGCAAATTACAGGAAAAATGGTGCTTGCCACTTTCAACTATATAACTATATTTCAGGTGTGGGAGAGGACTCTGTTAAAGAAATCCAAGTGTTATACATGATGCATGGGATATGACAGTAGTGTACAGGGTGGTGGTGGGGGGCTGTGACAGTGGGATCATACAGCATGGCAAGCACAGGTATTTTATCACTGACATTATTTAAAGTTGATGGAGTATGCTAATGATAACAGGAAGGTTGACTTTTGTTATATTTCTTATTGTAACCTTGTTGTTAAGTTCTTCACAGTTAATGCACTCCCTTATGGGGACCTAGTTTCACAGTGATTAAGAGCTCAGCTGCTAACCATAAGGTCGGCAGTTTGAATCCACAAGCCGTTCCTTGGAAACTCTATGTAGCAGTTCTACTCTGTCCTATAGGGTGGCTATGAGTTGGAATTGACTTGGTGGCAATGAATTTTGCTGTTTTTTTGTTTGTTTGTTTTTATTGACTATATAAGCACCTCAGAATGAACCAGTCCCCCCAACCCCGCCGGGACAAGTGACTCTAATCCAGTCTAAAAGCTAATGAATGATGGATGAGTAAACTAAAAAAATCTGAAGACCACAGTTGTTGTTTTATAATTTTGTTAGTTTAAAAGAAAGAGTGAAATGAACTAAAGCATAATTAATATTAATAATAAAGCAATACATCTGTGTGTGTATATGTATACACACACACATCCTTGCTCAATTCTTCCAATCATAGAACCATTTTAGATTTCCATTTAAATTCTTGGTTAATTTATCAATAAAAATGTTAACGTGTTTTGGTTTAGTAGGGAAATAAACTCCTGTAGAAGTTAATTTTAAGGAACACTCTTGCTGAAGTAGTTTGCATTTGATCCCAATTGCTGTTAAGTTGACTCCGACTCATGGTGACCTCCTCATATGTGTCAGAGTAGAACTGTACTCCATAGAGTTTTCAATGCCTGATTTTTTGCAAGTAGATTTCCAGGCCTTTCTTCTGAGTTTCCTCCAGGTGGACCCGAACCTCCAACCTTTTAGTTAGGTCCTTAACATGAGCAAACATTATTGAGGAGCCTAGCACTTCATGTCAATTTGAAGTGACCACTAATAATTATTAACATCACAGTGGACAGAGAATGTCTCTTTTTAAAATACTCTACCTTTCTGGTTAGGAAAGGGCTCCATTAACATTAAGGTGACTGTATGCAATGGGAAAAGATAGACTCTGGGCAAAAATCATTGAGATCAGGGTACTAGCTCCTATTCTGCCACTTCTTAGACATAGAATGACTCTCTAAGCATCTATTTCCTCATCTGTAAACCAAGGTTCCATTAGTTGGACTTTCAGGTCGCTCAATTCTTTCTCAGTAGAAAAAAAGGCAAGACATTAGAGAAGCGGTAAAAGTATATCAAAACCTTTCTTCCGATTAGCTTCGAGCAATGGAAGTACAGATTTTTTGCTGGCTGTGTAAACCAGCAATCCAAAACGCTTTTGATATCAACAATGGCTGAAAGCCACATGACTGTGGAGCCAAATATGCCCTCAGAAAAGATATTTTATTTTTTCCTTTAAGAGACATGGAGTAAGTTAAAAAGGAACATGCTAAACAAGAATTTTAATATTAAACATTGGCACAAATTCAAAATATTTAACAATTTGAGAGAAAGGCATTTCCTTTGAAATGTTATCCAGAACCATTCACATTTAAAACATAATATTGTGTAATAGTAAATAATTTTGAAGTTTAACTGATGTTACAGGAAGTCTATTTCTGTAAAAGAACACATTTTACCTCTCTCCTGCCTTTCACAACCACACTTGAAAGTTCTGTCTATACTCGCTGCATCATCCTCTCACCTCTGACTCCTCACCCTCTGCCATCAAGTTTTTGCTACTACTACTTCATGGACGCTGCTATTGTCAAGGTCACCTGTGACATATTTGTTGTCAAATGTAGCTGACACAGCTTAGTCGTAGTTTGATTTGACTTCTCTTTAGCGCTAAAATGCTGTCTCCTTGAATGCTCCCCTCTCTTGGTTTCCATGGTACTGACCTGTTTGGAATTTTCTTCTGCCTTTATGACCCATCCTTTTCAGCCTCTCTATCTTAGACTTAGAGCTGCTGTAAAACAAATGTCACAAGTGGATGTCTTTAAAGAACAGAAACTTATTTTCTCACAGTTCTGGAGGCTAAAAGTCCAAATCAGAGTCTTGTCCATGTTGATTTCTTCCTTGTTGGTAGCCCCTGACAACCTTTGGTCCTTGGCTTGTAGACAATCACACAGTCTGTCTTCCCCTGTATGTATCTCTGTGTCTAATCTGCTCTTTTTATAACTCAGAAGTGATTAGATACAGAACCCACCCTACTATGGTATGATCTCATAAACACCACACAGAAAACCCTATTTCCAAACAGGATTACGTCCACAGATACAGGGATTAGGATTCCAACACACATTTTTGGGGGGACGCGATTCAATCCACACACTCTCCTTCAGCCCATCCCTTAAAACTCTGCTCAGAACTGCTTCTGTCTTATACACTCAATATGGATAACTCCATCTACTTCCAAGGCTGATGATTCTCAGTTCTATAGTTTATTACAGATTTGTCTCCTGAATTTGAGATCCTTGTATCCAACAGTTCTCTGGATATTTTCATTTTGATTTTCCACCAACATCTGAAATGCAATATTGCATAATAGAGCACGTCAACTTTCTCCCCAATCTGGGTCATCTTCTTGTGAGCCAGCCAGGAACCGGGTTTCATACTCACCACTGTTGCTTATTCACTGAGGAAATTGATAATTTTACATATTGCCAATCTATTTCTAATAGTCATTTACTTTTTTCTGTCATCATTGCCATTATTGCCTCCATTTTATCTTACTTGGATTACTGCAATTGTTTCTTGACTGGTTGGCCTACCACCATCCATTCTCTCTACTCTAAACATAGTGGTATTTCTAAAATACAAACATAATTATATTACTCTTCCTCCTGAAACCTTTCAATACCTTCTCATTGCTCTTAGAATAATGTTCAAATGCTCTAACAAATTGAATAAGTCCCTGTGTGATCTGCTTTGGACCCTGACCTGCTGTCCTAGTCTCTTCTGTCACCACTCTCCCCTCCTTTTATCCTTAAGTTCAGCCATACCGAATGCCTTTCATTTTTGGGGACATTTCCTGCTCCTTTTGAGCTCACTACCTTTAACAAAGTGGGTTCTGTTCCTCGAACAACTGTTTTGTCACCCTACTTCTCTTTTTTGGCTAACTCTTACAGACCCTTCATGATTCAAATCAATAGCACTTCCTTGGTAAAGTCTTACTTGATGCCCTACCAGCCAAACCTTGATAAGGTGTCTGACCATGTATTTGCCCAGATCTTTATACTTTTCCTATGAGTTCCTGGGCGGCCCAAACAGTTGAGCACTCCCCTACTAACTGAAAGGTTGGTGGTTCAAATCCACTCAAAGGTGCCTCAAAAGGAAGGCTTAGAGATCTGCTTCTGAAAGATCACAGCCATTAAAAACTCTATGGAGCAGTTCTACTCTGACACATGTAGGGTTTTCATGAGTTGGAATCAACATGAGGGCAACTGTTTTATGGGAGCCCTTATTATACTTTCCTTTTATTCCGTGATGCATAATCTCCACGAGGGCAAGAATGGTGCCAAACTTGTTTACTCTGGTATCTCACACCCAGCAGGATACAGGAAACATAGTTGGTGCTCTGTACCTATTTAAATTTCTTTGTTTATTTTTTTTTCCATCTCAAATAAACCATATTTTTTGCATAAAACATGATGGAAGCTTCACGACACACTAAGGATCATTGACCCTAAATTTTAAGATCAGCTTGTCAGAGTCATGAAAACAATTATTTTGTTTTCTTTCAATGCTGGAATATACAGACAGAGGCATAACTGTTGTCAGTTGGTAGATAGAGGCCAATTAGCTGGGCAGGGCCTAAATAAGGGTCACAGTAACATGGACAAGCTGTGATCTTGTATGATGATGATGATAATAACGGCCATCCTGAAATAAATGTCATCATAGCCCCAAACTTGATATACACATTGTTATTTTTAACCTGGCAATCAGCAAGAGTCATAATATATGCTTTTCAGAATGCGGTATCTATGACCTGGCAATCATTAACCTAATCAAATCTCAAATATTCAGAGGCATTTTAAAAATCTAGTTAGTGGATTCCTTAAGCACATTCAACTCCTAGTTCCCCCTCTGCTGCTTGTTTCAGTAGCTAGGAGCTAAGAAAAGCAACAGAAATAAAAGGAAATAAAATTCACACTTTCTAAGTTTGCTTAAGGCTATTCTGCTTTTTAAAAAGATCAGGGTAGACAGTAATAAAACAATCAATAAATGAGTTTGGGGGCCTCTCTGTGGAATTCAATTATGCTCTCTTTGTCCCCCATAATAATGACTAATCATCATTAAGTTGTAAGTTAAATTTTCCCTTTGTATATCAGAGTCCTGATTTACAAATTAAATGTACATATATCATCTTAGGATTTTTCTTGTGAAATCCAGTGTCTTCTTTGAGAAATAAAACGTAAATCACCAATGTCCATAACATTCTTTTTCACAATGGAGATTTGTAATCATCTCATAGCACGTATTACCTGATGAAGGTGCCATTATGAGAACCTAATGGAATGCTGTCTTTGTTGTGAGAAAGAAACTACGTAGCAAAGCAAGGCAAGGCCATCACAGAACTGGGCACAATCCGAATCCTTGAGGATGCCTGCTCAGGGAGTAGTCAAAATATTATAGCATATTAACAGATTTG
>NW_004443972.1:5005593-5006910 GCF_000243295.1 Trichechus manatus latirostris | reverse complement strand
TTTGGTTTAGTGGAGGACTAAGGGACAAAAGGGTCCTATTCCAAGCCCACAAACAAGCATTTGCTGCTAATGTTGCCACCTATGCAGCTAGAGCTTGTGGTCATCACCACCACTGCCTCCTGCTGTTTCTGGATCCACTGACAAGCTGGAAGTCATAGCCACCCACAGTCTCCTGCACTTGTCGGCCGCTATCCCTGCTGGAGCCAGAAGAAGAAAAACGTCCCCCTTCTTTGTCCTTGCAATATCACTGAAATGCTTCCTACTGGCCAGACTTAATAAAGAGCCCTGGTTAAGCACTCAGCGGCTAACTGAAATGTCAGTGGTTCAAATCCACCAGCTGTTCCATGGGAAAAATATGTAGCAGTCTGCTTCAATAAAGATTACAGCCTTGGGAACCCTGCGGGGCAGTTCTACTCTGACCTATAGGGTCACTATGAGTAATCAGGTCCACTGCAGTGGGTTTGGTGTGGCAGGACTTAATAGGAACCAGCCAAATAAGAGTCTGGGGAATGCAGTTCCCCAGCTCCCAGCCCCCTCACCACACACACACGAAAACCAAACCCGTTGCCTTTGAGTCGATTCTGACTCATAGCAACCCTATAGGACAGAGTAGAACTGCCCTGTAGGGTTTCCAAGGAGTGGATGGTGGATTTGAACTGCTGACTTTTTGGTTAGCAGCCGAGCTCTTGACCACCGTGCCACCAACACAAAGGAGGACATAAATGAGAAGGGGGGGATGGACTGAGCACCAGCAGACATCATCTCTAAGAATAATCACATTTGTTACCACTCTAGCACTAGGAAGCTGGCAATAAATCTGATTCAAAATTATGGACTACAATTATCTCCTCTCCCTGCCAAAATCCCATTGAAATACCATAAAAGATATAATGGAACTGGAAATGAGAAAGTGATCCATCAGTAGATTAAAAATTTTGGTAAGTTCCTAGACAGAAAGAAAAGAAAGTAGATGGGATCATATTGATGAATAGACCTCAAAAGAGAAAACTGTATCTCAAAGATGCACCAGAGAAGGTCACGTGGGGAGGGGCAGACATTTTCCCTTAGAGGTGCCCAGAGGGGCCGCTGATGTCAAAGCCAGAAAGCACAAATGGGCTACAATCAGGGCATTTGCTATTGGGGTGTCTGTGGAAAAGCTTGGGAAAATTGTTCTTCTCCATCTTCTGCTATAAAAAATTAAAAGATGCACAAGAAAGGTATGGCCCAAATATGAAGCTAAATAAAATTTAGCATGCTTTTACAACATATATGGAGTATATGACAAGAAACTCTGCATTTGACTTTAAAACTTGGAAC
>NW_004443972.1:5002497-5004248 GCF_000243295.1 Trichechus manatus latirostris | reverse complement strand
ACTTTTCTCACTGATAGTTGAGCATGCACAATTTGGAGGTCAGTCCCTTACATTTTGCAGAAGTCCACGTAAAGAAGGTGCTTGAAATGAAGTCCCAGCTTCTCCTGCACTGGATGAGGTCAGACCTCAGTGCCATGCTGAAGTTTCTGGCATATGGACCATGCATCCGCCACACTCGAGAAACTTGGAACAGCTCAGATCCCTCAGGGATCACTTCTACGTCCTTTGTCCCTATCTTCCCTCTATGTCATAAACATTTTAACTCCACAATATTGACCTTGCCAGTAAAGGCAAAATATTGACAATTGGTATTAATTTCTTAACTGATCCATAAGAAAATTGTGAGCAATCTCCCTCAGTCCAGAATTGCCCAAATGTTAGGGTCAAATGCTATGGCTAAAATAGCAAGTCAATCTAGTTCCTTAATCATCTTCCTATTTCCATTGCCTTGACTTCCTTTCATTTAACCTTAGCTCAGCATGTTCTTTGATAGTTTATAGTTTGTCTGGGTGATTCATAATCCTTATTTGCAAAAAATATCCCCAGTCCCTTCTTTTAGATAAAAGCCTATTCTATCCAAAGAGTCTGTTTTCTTTCCTCTCCTCAGTTAATTTTCACTGGATACGTGGTAATGACCTGAGCATTTGGCTTTCCAAATAAGGCTCAGAGCCCAGAGATCCCATTTGTCTCAAGTTCTCACACAAGTCTTCAATCCCATCAGAAAAAATAACATGATCTAGAAAACCCTTGGAAACTCATATACCCTTTTGAAAAATGAAACCTCTCTTTAAAAATAAAGCAGAGGAAAACACAGCATATACTAACCTATAAGCAAAATAATTAAGAGCCTGTGTGTGGAGGATTTCCAACTTCTGAGCTACTTGGTGTTCCCACATGGTAAAGATTAATGTCAGTCCCTTCTGATGGGCTTCCCTTTCCCACGGGTGGAAGTGGGCTTGGAAACATGTTGGAGGAAGAAGTTTCCCAGTGTATCACGGTTACCAAGCCAGCTGTGCAAAGTCATTTTTACACGAATTCAGTTGAAATATTACAGATTTCCGACAGCCTAAACTGTTGTACCTATCTTATGAGCTCTGGATCTGAGTCAAACTAAAGAAAATATGGGAGGTTTGCTGGGCAGTGGATAAGGATGCTCCTGTGTAGCATAAAGAACTTTCTAGTTTGGAATTCATTAGTCCAAGCTCCTGATCAGCACAAACACAGAACCTAGGCCTTTTCTGTTTATCAGAACATACACAGCAATAACAATCAACCATGATGCTTAATGCATTGGCAGTTTTCATTTGCTTTAATTTGCTGATTGACTGGGGATTAAACAAACAAACAGAAATATCACTTTTTATTCAAGCACTTTTAAAGGAGAAGAAAGAAACTCATATTTATTGACTATTGTGGCAAATATTGCCCTAGATTTTAAAAAATAATTATTTATCTTCATTGTAAGCCTATGAGGAAACCCTGCTGGCATAGTGGTTAAGCGCTTGGCTGCTAACCAATAGGTCAGCAGTTTGAATCCACCAGCCGTTCCTTGGAAACTCTACAGGGCAGTTCTACTCTGTCCTTTAGGGTTGCTGTGAGTCGGGATCGACTTAACCGCAACGGGCTCTTTATTTTCAATTTTTTTTTTATAAGCCTATGAAGTACATATTATTTTTACCACTTTTTAGAAGAGGAAACAGACGCAGAAAGGTTAAGCAAGTTGCTAAAAATCACAAAGCTAATGTTCAGAG
>NW_004443972.1:4999466-5001666 GCF_000243295.1 Trichechus manatus latirostris | reverse complement strand
ATTACATGGTTTGACTTTTACTGTGTAGGTGATAGAAACTGTGAAAGAAAGTAGAAAGACATAATCAGATTTGCATTTTAAAACAACCTCTTCAAAATGGAGGGTGATGATTTAAAGTTACATAGGAAACTGACTCCAAAAAATTGGTAATCAATTGCAAGGCTCACTGAGAGAAAGGGAAGCTTCTGATTTAATTGAGGACCTCACATATCTTCAGAGTCATCTGTAGGAGTAGTCGTTATGTTTGCAAAATGCTGAAAGTGTAGAAGACAGACGACACTGGAGTGGATCTCATTGTCTGCTAGATAATACTCTCTAAGTTAAAAAACATCTACTAACTTAAAAAACCAAACTAAACCCGTTGATGTCAAGTTGATTTTGACTCATGGTGACCTTATGTGTGTCAGAGTAGAACTGTGCTCCATAGGGTTTCCAATGGCTGATTTTTCAGAAGCAGATTGCCAGGTCTTTCTTCCAAGGTGTCTCTGAGTGAACTTGAACCTTTTGGTTAGCAGCGAAGCACATAAACCCTTTGCACCATCTGTGTTGACTTAGGAACCTGATAATTGTTTTTCTAATAAATGCACAGTGCAGGAAACCTGTTTGAGAGTTTTCATTAATAAAAGTTTTAATGTATATTCCAAAAATAAAGCCGCTATCTCTTCCCCCCATCCCATCAGCATAATCCCCTACAAAAGTAGATCTCACTCTCTATCTGCAGAGTTTTTAACAGGAAAGGAAGGTGAGTGGCTACCCCAGGATGTCTAGGAAGAAGTCCAGAATGGATTGCCAAAAGCTTGATACGTCTTTGAAGTTTTTTTTTTTAAAACCTATTTAAGTCATATGAATTTTATATTCTGCTCCACAGTACATCCATTTTTAAAATTATAAAATACTGTTTTAAATTTCTTCATTTTTCTCTGAAATCCTGGAATAGCTTTGAAATGCCAGAGAAATGCACTGTTTATCAGATGAACTCTTGTTTATTCTCTGGCATAACTCCTAGAGTAAGCACGCTTAACTTGGAGACCCCAGTACTACAATATTTTGTTAGCAAAAGGGAGGCATTCCAGTAATTTAGGAAATTAATAAACGGATCTTCATAGACACTCTTTCTGAAACTTTAATACTCATGAGACTCACTTCCCTTGTTAAAAAAAAAAAAAAATCAGATTCCCAGTGTTCATCCATGGAGATTATTTTAATTAACATGTCCTAGGAAATGGCATTTTTAAGAAAATAACACAGTGATTCTGTTTGTGTCCTGCAGTCCCCAGACTGAGAAACTCAGTCCCAGTGAAACCCTAGACTATGGTCCGGGATCCCTATTATCAACCACCGCATCCTCTAGCACAGTAACCCTGCAGCTGCTTCTGTCCTATATCCCTGCAGCACTTGATACAACCGAACTCTTGACCCCCCAGGTGAAGAGTCGGAACTCATACACTCCCTGGACTGCAAGGGTTAATGCATTCAAACCAGGGACATTGCACAGTGGAACTGTAGTTTATTATGAAAAAAATTGCATTAAAAAAAAATTGTTGCCAAGTTGGTTTTGACTCATAGAGACATCATGTATTTCAGGGTAGAATTGTGCTCCCTAGGGTCTTCAATGGCTGATGTTTTGGAAGTAGATCACCAAGTCTTTCTTATTTAAAAAGCATATAAAATATAAGTATATATAATGGTGTTGAAGTGAAAAAGGCAAAGAAAATAATAAAAGAAGCATAAAAATAAATTGTTGTATAGCACCTTCAAAAAATCTGTTAAGCTGTGCCTTCCAGAATCAATACCATCATTTAAGGAGTGGGAAAGGTACAAATATTTATTTGACACCCACTGTTTGTCAGATAGAACCAGTAATGAGGTATGAGTAGTATTCCACTTTTTCAAAAGAGAAGACCAAGACTTAGTGAGTTAAGTTAAATGGTAAAGTTAAGTGGAAGAGTCAGGATTGGGACTCAAATCATTCTCAAAACCCATAGTTGTTATTAGGCTTTCTCTAGAGGTGTCAGACGGACCTCTGGTGGCACAATGGTTAAGCGCTCAGCAGCTAAACGAAAGGCTGGCAGTTTAAACCCACCAGCAGCTCTGTTGGAGAAAGGACCTGGTGATCTGCTCCCATAAAGGTTACAGCCTAGGAAAGTCTACTCTGTCACATGGTGTCTCTACAAGTTGGGATCAAGTCAACAGCACATAA
>NW_004443972.1:4996595-4999028 GCF_000243295.1 Trichechus manatus latirostris | reverse complement strand
GTTCTCCTCTTAGTATTAGAATGGACTGAAGTGAAAATAGAAGTGAAGACCTAAAGACGTGAAGGATCCTCAAGAGAACACGACTCAGTGCTTCCCTGGCTTTCTGAGAATTTGCCAAACCCTGTGGAGAGAAACATCTCAAGACGTAGCAGGTAGAGGATATATCCTCTAAAAAACTTGCAGTTTAAGTGCTTTTCTTTTGTTCAAACTCTAAGTCCTAAAGATGTTTTCTCAAAATTACTGAAATGGCAAGTTGGGAGATGCCAAAGTAATACCTGATTGATCACACCCAAATGCTGTTGCTTCCTGCCTTGGAAGTGGAATCCTGTTATTACATGAATAAAAAGGTAACAGTTCAGGGACACACCTGGATTCTAAGATACACACCTTTTTTATAAACCTGACAAGCACAGCTGCACTGCTCTAGTAGGTTTCATTCTTGGGTCCTCGTGATGATGGTAGCGAAATCTTTAAGTTTAGAGTTGCAGCCATTTCCCTTACCCCAGAGAAGAGATGTGGTGGCTATCCTTTAAATGCCTGGTCTCAGTACACTCATTTTATAGCACCAGTTGTCTGTCATTTGGGCAGGAAAAGTATTCAGGGCATTGGGGAGCTGGCTCCTTCACGCTAGCATTTTATGGTGCTTCGGCATCAACTACAGATTGAGCCCCAAAGTACAGTTTTCTCTGTTTCTGATATGCTTTGCTGGGTTTTGTTAAGTGGAACATTTCAGTCCTGGAATGTCAGAAGAATGAAGAAAAATGAAAGCTACCAGTTGCTCACTCCAACATAAGGGGGGAATTTTCAGTAAATAAAATGAGAGTTCTTTGCAACTCTAATTGGCTGGCCCCACCACAGTGCTGGAAAAAATGCAGATTTTGAGAGACTTAGTAGCAGTTCACCACATTCAGAGGACAGGAAAGCCACGTTCTAGTTCTAGCAATGTAATCATGGAGAAGCCAGTATCCACATTTATGAAGTAAACATGCAGAATAAACCAACTCAAACATATTTTTCTGATAAAATTTCCAAGATTCTAGGTGAAACGTTCTATGTTAGCAAGAAAACAGGATCAAGAACTAAGAGTAAATAATAATAATACCTTTATCTAAGCACACTCCTTCATTTAGTTCTCACAACAGCCCTATGAGGCAGGTTTCAGTCTCTCCATTTCTACAGACAAGGACCCAGAGAATTGAAGACGACAAAGAGCCAGTTCAAGGGTACACATCTAATAGGTAGCAAAGCTGAGATTCAAACCCATGTCTGTCTTATTCCATGGTCCACTGCACTTCATGGCCTCCCCCCAAAAGTTTTGAGGCTGTGTATCCATTACTTTTCCTCCTTGGACCTTAAACTCCTTTTACACTCTACCCTGAGGGGACTTTAAAGGTTTACCTCAAGCAGGTCAAGTGTAGGGAAGGGTCTGTGAGGAGGCAGGTGATAAGGTGTTCAGCCCCCGTTTCCCCAACTTCCCTCCTGTATTTCCAGAACAGTTCCGCTGTTACATTTTATGAACTGATCTTCTTAATGAGGTTTTGTTGAAGAAAGGTACTGATGCTTGAAGAAGGAAAGGAGAGAGCAAGGGAGGGAGGGAGGGAGGGTGTGAATGAGAAAGGAAGGAAGGAAGGAGAAGAGAAGAGAGGAAAACCAGAGTGACTTTATTATTTCATCTCTTAGCATTTTTAGAGCTCTAACGTTTAATGGGGCAAATCTAGAAAAGATTTCACATTTGTAAATTACTCTATAAACCAAGCTACATTTTTCACTTTTTATGCTGCAATAACAAACAATTCCCAAATCTCAGTGGCTTACAGCAACTAATGCTTATTTCTCACTCACATTACTTGTCCTAAACAGATTGGCAGTGGCTCTCCTTCATGTTGTCTTCATTTAAGGACTCAAACTGAAGAAGGAGCTCTTATTCAGGATATACAGTTTTGTGCCAAAGAGCAGTGACGTAACCATGGATGGCTTTAAAGCCTCTGTGCAGCAGTGACTTATGTTAATCCTACTCTCATTTCATTGACCAAAACAAGTCACATGGCCAAGACTGAAGGCCAAGCATGGCAAGAAATGATCTTCTTACTTGGAATAGCAACAAACAATTAGGAACAATAATACTATTCTTCCCTTCTGGTCACAAAATTTTGCTTCCTTCCCTTCCTTGAATAAAATCTACTCTCCCTCTCTCCAAGGAAGACACTCCAAAATCCAATTCCATCCAATCATGTCAACAGGCTCAATGTCCAAAATTTCATGATATTATCTAGTTAGAGCTAGATGGGATCCTTTTTATCCAGAGACTTATGAAGTTAAAACAAAAGTTGTTGCCTCTCTAGACTCCGGCAAGATGGCGGTCTAGGCAGAAGCACCACGCCGTCCCTCCACAACAAAGATCCGAAAAACTAAGCCAAACAGAGAATCAACAAT
>NW_004443972.1:4985130-4986551 GCF_000243295.1 Trichechus manatus latirostris | reverse complement strand
TAGGCAATCTTCCTGCCTCTTGATGATTATTTTGACCTATTTGTATGCAAACGAAGAAGGGCCATGTCCATGTTAATTTGGAAATCTTGCTTTGACAGCTGGGATTTTGCCTTCTTTATCAGGCAGTTGAATTCTTATTCCCAGGGTGTCAGCAAGTGGATGGAACTTGTCTCTTCTGTAAGAGCCTCTCAAAGGACGACATCAGAGGGCACGAGGGAAAACAGCTCATGCAACATCGCCGCCGTTTAAGGCAGTGTGTGGGGAGCCAAGTTTTCTCTCAAGGACAAAGCTTTTCCAGGGCGCCCACATTTTAAGAGACACACAGATGGTGCCACTTAAAAGCTGAATAGGGCATTCTTCACAGTTCCACAATGCATTTCTTTCAGAAGCAGTACTTCCAATCCTGCAGGTTTTCAGGATGTCAAAGCTGCTTGGGCCAGAAACACCTACGCAAGCTTTCACGCAGAAAGCAAAACACACACGGTCAGCACAGTTCCTTTATCAAACAGACTGAGACCCTTTTTCACTGATACTAATGACTCATTTTCTGCATTGGGAAAAAGGTCCACCCTTACAAAGGTCAACGTTGCAACATCTGGGTAGGCCGGCCAGATAGAAAAATCTCTGTCATGAAACACAAGGACTTGTGGTTACAGAATAACATGCAACATGCTCCAAGGTCATGTACACGAAAAGCAAGGAGAATGATTTTTCTACCAATGCAATCACGATGAGATACGTCCAAGAAGCAGTCAGTTCCGTTTATTGAGACGTGGCACAGGATGTGGCACTTGAATTTTGGCTGTGGACACTGATGCTGCTTGTCCCCCCTCAGCATTGTTGTTGTTGTGATTGTTGTTAGCTGCCTATGAATTAGCCCCCAACTCATGGTGACCCCATGCACAACAGTACCAAATACTGTCCAGTCCTGGGCCATCCCCATGATTGGTTGCAAACTAGACCATTGTGATCCATAGAGTTTCACTGGCTAATTTCCAGAAGTAGATTGGCAGGCCTTTCTTCTAAGTTTGTCTTAGTCTGGAAGCGCCACTGAAACCTGTCCATCTTGGGTGACCCTGCTGGTATTTGAAATACCAGTGGCGTAGCTTCCAGCATCACAGCAACACACAAGCCACCACAGTTCAACAAACTGATACGAGGGTGGTGGATTGTCATTATAGGGACAGATTTTTGTACGTATTATATTATAGAGAAATATAATTGTTCCTTGAGGTATAATAACAGAATGATTATGGAGACATTGCTATGTTTTGAATTAACTGAATAAGCAAGGCAGATCTGGGATGAAATCAGGGGAGAGTAAATGATGGACAAGACTGCAGCCGAGAATGCTGGAAGTAACCACCCGCCTGGATTCCTTTTGCAGGGGCAGGAGGTTGCAGGTTGGGCAACCATATGCT
>NW_004443972.1:4981466-4984144 GCF_000243295.1 Trichechus manatus latirostris | reverse complement strand
GCCCATGAGTGCTGAGCGTTTCTGAAACAAACAGTAACCAGGACAGTCTTGAAGATTTTTTTTTGAAAAAATTTATTCAAGTATAATATACATACAGAAAAGTGCCCGCACTGCAAGTTCGTTGCACAGTGAATTTTCACAACTGAGCACACCTGTGTAACCAGCACCCAAACCCAGAAACAGAATCTTTCTAGCACCCAAGAAGCCCTTCTCATGCTCCCTTTCATCTCTATCCCCTCCCCACTAAAGGTAGCACTATCTTAACTTCTTACAGAACTGGTAAACCTGCCTTATCTGTGTTATATAAATGAAATCATACGGCGTGTGCTCTTTTGTGTCTGCTTTCTTTTGTTCAACATTATGTCCAGGAGATTCATCCATGTCGTTTGTGTAGATGTAATTTTTTGATTCTTATGGTTGCATAGCATTCTGTTGTATGACTATGTTACAGTTTGTTCATCCATTGGACTGTAGATGGGTATTTAGGTAATGCCTAGTTTGGAATATTATGACTAGATCTGCCAAGAACTGTCTAGTCCCTGTCTTTTGGTGAACATATGTATGCATTTCTACTCGGCATATACCTAAACATAGGATTACTTACTAGGCTGTAGGGTATGCTGTAGTAGATACTGACGGATAGTTTTTCAAAGCAGCTGTACAAATTTATATTCCCACCAGGCCCATGCATTTTTAAAGCACAAGGTTAACTGTAATAGCTATCAATGAATTAAGCTGCTTCCCTGGAAGTAAAAAAACGAATGGCTTTAGGGGGTAAGATTAATGCTTTTGGATTATAAAGTAAAAGCTGATGAGCAAGCGTAAAGTATGCTGTAAGAAAGCAAAGATGAAAAATTCTGACCTCACTAGATTAATTTCTTTGAATTCATAGATTTTTGACATTCTCATTTTTGTGTCTCCAGAAAGCTGGGTATAGAAAATAGATTCAAGACACGTTTGCTCTTTGTAAAACGTTAGGTTTATAAAAGTTTGTAATTTGTATTATATCATTAAACTTCTCTGTGTGTGTGTGTGCGTGCACATGCGTGCACACATGCCCTGGGTGATGCAAATGGCTAATGTACTCAGCTGCTAACGAAAAGGTTGAAGGTTAGCGTTAACCCAGAAGTGCCTCTGAAGAAAGGCCTGGCAATCTACTTTTGAAAAATCAACGATTGAAAACCCTCTGGAGAATAGTTCTACTCTAACACAGATAGGGTCACCGTGAGTCAGAATCGACTCGATGACAACTGTTTATATATATATATACACACACACATATGTGTGTGTGTGTATGTAAAAAGAGATAGAGAGAGAGAAAATGAATGAGAGAGAGAGAGAGAGAGAGAGACTGAGGTTCAAAAAAGTTAAGCACTTTTCCATACTAAAAGAAGTGAAAACTGGGAACTTAAATCTATTAGGTCCTATCATCAAAACTCTGCAAGTCATGAATGAAACAGTAGTATTAGGTACATTGTTTGTTGGAGGAATTGATCAATGGATTGTAATCAAATGAACTTGGTCTATTTGCATCATGTGATATTAAAGTAGCAGTTAATTCTGAGAAATCAGGAAAAGTTTACAAAAAAAAAAAAAATCTGCAGTTTTTCCCTCGTGGCTGATGGCAGCTGCCTTTCAGACTCTTTCCCTGAACACCTAGTCTGTGCCGAAAGTCATGCTGAGTGCTCTGAATAACAGCATTAGATTTTAAGGCACATTGGAAACTCTGAAGAGTAACACATAAACCAAAGTTTTTACAGTTCAGCTCTGCAAATAATGCATAGCCACAAGAAAGGCCAAATGAAAGTGCAAGAGTGAAAAATAAACAAGTGATTAAGTGAGATGAGAAACTTGAGGACTCCGCAGTGGGACAGACAGTAAGTGCCTTGAGGTTCCAGGAAGACGGGACCCCTGTGGGTGGGGGTGCTGAGCAAAGGACTCACAGAGAAAGTGCAACTGGAATTGGAGCTTGGAGGGAGGATGGAATGTGGGTAACTATGTGGGAGGCTGGGAGAACATTCCAGTTAGAGTTGGAGATGCATGGGCCTTTCTGAGGACCATGAGTAGGACCCGTTTGGCTGGAGTGGATGGTTGAGGCTAACCCTGGGCAGCAATTTCATAATCACAGCCAGGCAAGAATGACGGATCTTGGAATGTGCGGCATTTCCATTACTGTCAGAGTTTATGGCTTAGGCAAGCCCAGGTTTCTATGAGCCTGAGAAGGTGGTAGTGTTGTGGGCACACCCACGGCTTCACCCTTTGAAAACTGAGCTGCAAATGTGAAAGTTAATCCCAGATGCTGGCAAGCTGCCCTCAGGGCTGCATCTCCCAGATCTGCCATGTGACAGACCCACAGTCACCACCTCCTGACCAAGGAGAGCTCTGCAAGCTCTGCCTGCTGTTGAGGGCAGGAGGTGCACTCTAACAAGCACGAGTTGTAGAAGATTCTCCATCTGTGAGGGAAAGCCAAGGACGGTCACAATAACCTTTAAGTGCATCAATGGGTGTCATGAAGACTGGGAGGAAGAGCCATTCCAAGTAGGTGGGGAGCTGAGAGAGAGAGAAGAAAGTGAAGGGGGTGTGCAAAATGTCTAGTGAGAGTGGAGATTCACCATCTGGGCGAAGCAGGAGTACTCATGATAGAAAGAAATGTTCGTGAATACTTAACAGGTTCATTT
>NW_004443972.1:4977951-4979783 GCF_000243295.1 Trichechus manatus latirostris | reverse complement strand
TGCTCTTGACATGTTCACAACAGTACCATCTCCCCGCCATGTATACCAACATATGTGGGAGGTTTCCACATCATCAGCTTTGCAGATACAGCCAGACTTTCTTTCCCAGTTCAGGTTTAGCCAAAATACCTTCCTTGCTTCTTGAGAACGTATGTCTCCCAGTAACCTAGGGCCTTAGCTATTTTCAAAGTGGACACACAATTTACAACAGAATAGAAACAAATGTGCTTGCGGCCTATGATGTTTTCCACTGTGGGATGAGTGCATGCTGTCCACACTGAGAACAGAATCCCAGGGACCTGATAATGGATCCCCACAAGGTCTAGAACAGCCGCTCTGAGAACTTTGTCCTCTGAACAGCCTTCCACGTGACTCAGTAAACCTGGCTTTCATGCCGGGTCACTGATCATCTGGTACCTTGGGCAAGATGCCCAGTTGATCTTTTTCATGTAGTTAGGTATTTTTAGATTGCTTCTGGTACCATAATTCTCTCACTCTGTTAGTCTAGAGGCTGTTTATGAACCTTTTTACCCTCTTAAAATTTTTCCTTTGATACTTCAGGGAAATTAAAACACTTGCAAGGAAAAGGGTTAACAAAAGAGCAACACAAAGATAGAGTATCAATAAACAGAAAGCTTGCCAGCTAGTGACATGGCCTTGGTATCTAAGGGACAATCACTTCTTCAAATATGTGCAACAAGGTCCTGCCAGAAATTCTGCCTCCGCATTTTTGTGGTCTCTTTTCTCATAGATTATTATCTTTGGATGCTCATGGGATGGGTGGTCCCTTGTGCATAATGAAGGCTGTTGATTCTGTAAGAGGGCTGACTTGAAATAACCATGGGCTTGGTATTCTCTAGTACTTATTCCAGGCTTCTTTTCCTAAACACCTCTCTGTTTTACCTAACTTCTGAAGGGAAGTTTAGATTCCTTCTGGTAAATCTCCTCCCTTTATATCAAATTGAGAGGATTCCTAGTTGACCATGCAAGACTTAAATTAAAATATCAAGGTAGCAAGTCACTTACCTTTTATCCCTTTTCTAAGCTGCAAAAGGCAGATAAGTAATAGACCTTCTCTGAGGACACGAGTTTACCATGGTTAACTACCATGCGATAAATTTTAGAAAATAATCTAAGTAACCCCAGTCTCCTGAAAGTTAAAATAGACCAGGCTTGGCTGTAAAACAAAATCATAATGATCTTGAATGTATTCTCACAGTTATCAGATAACTAAATTATGAATGTGTGTTGAGTGTTTCAATCTAAACCGGGGTCTGCAAACTACAGTCCATAGGCCAAATTGAGGCTGCTGCTTGTTTTTGTAAATAAAGTTTTATTGGAATACAGCCGTGTCCATTTCTTTACGTATTGTCTATGGCTACTTTCATACTACATCAGCAAAGTTGACTAGTTTCAACAGAGACCATATGGCCTTCAAAGTCTAACATACTTACTGTATGCTCCTTTGCTGAAAAAAGTTTGCTGAGCCGTGCTCTAAAACATTTCCATTTGGGTATTACCAAAATACCAAGTGCTGCAGTTTTGAGAACTCTAAAGTAAGAACAACATTAACTGTGTTTACTGTATTGAGAACCAACAACCAACCAATTGCCATCGAGTTGATTCTGACTCATGGCGACCCCATATGTTTAACAGTAGAACTGCACTCCATTGGTTTTCAATGGCTATGATCTTTTGGAAGTATACTGCCAGGCCTTTCTTCAGAGGCACCTCTGTGTGGATTAAAATCCCCAGTGTTTAGGTTAGTAGCCAAATGCTTAACCATTTGCGCCACACAGGAACTCCTTATATTTAGAACCATGTCCCCCAAA
>NW_004443972.1:4975416-4977063 GCF_000243295.1 Trichechus manatus latirostris | reverse complement strand
AGGTAAGGTTGTATCATCTGCATATTGCAGGTTGTTAATGAGTCTTCCTCCAATCCTAGTGCTGCATTCTTCTTCACATAGTCCAGCTTCTCGAATTATTTGCTCAGCACACAGATTGAATAAGTACGGTGAAAGAATACAACCCTGATGCACACCTTTCCTGACTTTAAACCACACAGTACCCCCTTGTTCTGTCTGAACCACTGCCTCTTGGTTTATGTACAGGTTCCACATGAGCACAATTAAGTGTTCTGGAATTCCATTTCTTCACAACGCTATCCATAATTTGTTATGATTCACACAGTCAAATGCCTGTGCGTAGTCAATACAACACAGGTAGACATCTTTCTGGTATTCTCAGCTTTTAGCCAAGCTCCATCTGACATCAGCAATGATATATACATGGGTGTGATATTTGGTGCTGTTGTTAGCCGTCCTCAAGTCCATTCTGACTCATGGAGACCCCATGTGTATTGAGTTGAACTGCTCCACAAGGTTTTCAAGGCTGTAACCTTTCAGAAGTAAATCACCAGGCCTATCTTCTGAGGCGCCCCATAGTGGGTTCATACCACCAACCTTTAGGCTAGTAGTCAAAAGCTTAACCATTTGCGCCACCCAGATGCATATATAGCAACTCTAAAAAGGAGTATTAGATTATAGAGAATTTCTCAAAGTCACTTGGCCTTAGAAAATCTTCTTTTTCATGAAGCATCTCATAAAGTTAATGTTCAAAGAACATATTGTGGGAAAAATGACTCATTTAGAACTGGCACATCTGTTATTACCATATCAGATCACACAATTTACCTGTCTTCAAAAATGCTGAACTTTAAGCAGAATAATCTGGTTAATAGGAAAAAGATAATTACCACAGGTTACATAATTACTCCATGGTTACGTAAAATTTAAACCTTTCAATAGCTGTTAGGTCCTCAATCAGGGCTATTTAGGGATGATCCTCATGGATCCTTATGTTGGAGGGCATTTGGTAAGCAGCTCCTTCTCAGTGCAGAGAGATTCTCAGGCCCTTTTTTCACTCCAACATTTTAGGAAAGCAAAAAATGTCTTTGGAACAAGCATCCAAATCACAGTCCCCAGCAAGTGAACACAGCTTACTTCTGTACCTGTTAGCCCTTAGTATATGAAGGTTATGTCGGCGTCAAAAGGTCTACAAAATCCTGATGTGTCCTCTGGGGAAAGTTCTAAGGAACAATAGAAAAAGTTCCTGAATATCGGGAAATGTTTCTTAAGATCAAGAGATTTATTGGCATGCTGGAAAGTTTCCAAGCAGTTCTATCGGCCAAAACATTTCAAATTTGACTGCTAGCTGCCAGCGCCAATTCTGTCAAAGGGCAATTTAAGCACAGTGGCACGCAATGTCCTAGGCTGCCTAACTCAGAACCAGTCAAATCACGATTATTTTTAAAGGCTTCTTTCTTTTTTTTAACCACAAAATGTACTTTTAAAATTCCTATGAATGTTATTGATAATAAGCTAATTTGTTTGCTATAGCCAAGCAGGACTTTAAGAGGAAAGACTTGGCAACCAAAACAATTACTCTTGAGTCCAAAGATATGTCAGCTCTGGTGAATGATTTCTACCTCCAGGAGTGCTATGGACCTGCCTGCTTGCTTACAGAAAGACTGA
>NW_004443972.1:4972199-4974156 GCF_000243295.1 Trichechus manatus latirostris | reverse complement strand
CCCTCAGAGCTTTCAGTGCACTACAGCTGACTTCCAAGTGCCAACATCTGCATCTCTGTGCCTAAGGGCACTTCGTCCCCAACAAACACACAAGGCACTCTATCCACTGCTCGTGCGGGGAAGACTGGAGTTTTCAGGGAATTGATATTCCCTCAAGTAGTCCTCAACCAATGACTCTCAGGAGTTGGTGTACAAATACCCCAGCTCCATTGCCTTCAATAGGGATAAATCTGAGGTGTGGGTTCTACAGCATTTCCCTGAGGGATTAAGTTCCAGTCACTCACTGTGGTAGCCAGCTTACTACTCACCTCTTATTGGCCGCCTTCTCTTCCCTGCATCATTTCCTCACTGCCTTACTGATATTTCCTATACCCTCCAAATAAACTACTTGCACTTGAATTCTCGTCTCAGAGTCTGCTTCTAGAGGAATCCAAACTAAGGCATCTTCCTACTAATATTTAGATTATACAAAGTCATATATCACTTGTACGAAGATACTTTTCATTTATGGGGGGAATAAGCTACTACTTTTAATTATCTAAGCTATTTGTATCAAAAATAAGTAACTGAAACCTAACCACAAAAATTAAAAATGAAGTGAGTAAGAAGAAACCACGGATGCTTGAATATAGGTTAGTTACATCTATTCAAGAGATCCTGGTCAGGACATATCTGAGTTAGCATGCATGTCTGCTATTAAACATGAGAATTTAAAAAAAAAAAAAACGTGAGTCATCACAGTAGAAAGACAAAGCCATATAGCAAAAGACTGCAGAGAGAACATTTTGGGACAGAGACCTGGGTGCAGTTCAAGCCCCACAACTTGTGACTCTGGGTATATAATCAAAGTTTTCTGTGTTCATTTTCTCACCTGGTTATTAAATCAATGTACATAAAGTGCTTATCACAGAGACCTTGGCATGTAGGAAGTGCTCAACAAATTTAGATTTCCTGAGAGGTCAGGCAGGTATTGCCCAGGCAGGTTAAGATTCCCGAATCATTTCCCAACCTACCTCCATAACCACAAATTTCCCAGTGTCACAGGGATTGCTAATGGATGGTTAATGATGCTTTTACAGGTTCTAACTCTGTGGTTACTCTGGCATTGGATCTGTGTCTATAAACAAACAATTCTCATTACTCACGGTAGTACAGAAGTACCTTGGCTGAGGTAAGGTAATTTGTTATTCCAAAAGTGGTTTACATCTGTGTTTCTCTGTTTTTGTTAACTTTCATGCTCTGAACTCAATCAATGTCTTTGAAACCGACCTACAGTTGTAGGCATTTTGTGCTGGGGCTAGAGGACGAGGCCTCCATCTGAAATGGACATGGAGATAAATTGGCAGGTAGTCTTCAATTCAGACATTCTCTAGCCGTTGGCTGAATCCTGCTGTGTAGTCCTACTTCATGGGTTAACAAATGCATGCCTTCCCCTTCAGTCCCTTTACACACAGTCTCATTTCAAAGTAATCCGTTTCACTCATAGTTTTAATTTTATAGACTATTAAGATTCCAGTAGTAGAAAAAAATCAATTCATAAAGGATTGATATTTAAAATTTACCAGGATTATGGGAAAAATGAGGTCATTTAATACACTGAAAATTTTGATCTGGTTTTAGCTTTGAACTTGAGAACGTCAGATACCAAAACTGTAAGCTGATTAGGAACAGGCTGGATGAGAAAACATGCTACTTATTTCTGTGATGCTTCCTATGAGTATTAAACCTCAGTCCTTGAAATTGTGTGCATGATACTTTCTAATTGTAATTTCCAACACGAACACTGCAGAAATTACAGTTAGAAAGTATCATGACAGAGGGCTTTGCTGAGTTACTTATTCTTTGTATCCTTTGGACATTGCCATGATTGGCCCTGGCATTCTCTGTGGAGGTAGTTGAGTTTAGCTTTCTCTTTGTGTCGCTGTTGTAGGCAAGAGGATGCATGCTCAGTACACAA
>NW_004443972.1:4969448-4971349 GCF_000243295.1 Trichechus manatus latirostris | reverse complement strand
GGAGCCCTGGTGGCACAGTGGTTAGGAGCTCAGCTGCTAACCAAAAAATCTGCAGTTTGAATCCACTGACCGCTCTTTGAAAAGCCTATGGGGCAGTTCTACCCTGTCCTACAGGGTCGCTATGAGTCAGAAGGAATCGACTTGATGGCAGTGTGTTTGTTTTTTTTTTCCTGTGGTAGCACATGTATGTTGAATTGGAAGCAGCGTGCAGGTTCTATCTGTCATCATTTGTATTTCCCTGCCCATCTCAACTATTTCCAAAACTCGGTCAGCGTCGGTGGTTGGAACTAGCAGGATTTAGAGATGTTTGCTGTGCTTTAGTGTCTACTACTAACTGAAATGCTGGTATTTTTTAGAAACTCGTTAATTTCCTCTGCGCTCTAACCTCTCATCTTTGTTGGTTTCTCTTATAACTATTTGCCCAAAATGGAAAAGTCAGGGGAGGAAACCAAGAATTAAAATACGTTTAGCACATCTGAAAAGTGGATATCAGTGAATCTTTGTATGTTTAGGCTTCATTAAAAATATACAAATCAATAAGTTTGTCAAATAGAGGACTGATACAATAAAAATTTGCTTAATGGATTACATTGTTTATGTTCCTATAAAGAAATTTCCCAAATCTATTTTTCTGTAAAGTATTTTATGCTAAATTCTCTGCACAGATATTGGGTAAGTTTATCTAATCCTACCTGCATATTAAGCCAGTCATCCAACACTCTTCAAATGCTTTCCAAACTCTAAAAATGATCAGGCTGATTTGGGGGATTGCCACAGTTATTGGCAGAAGATTGTAGAAAAATGTGGGAGAGTCTCAGAAGCTATAAATATGCTACAAGTTTAAGAATATTGCCCAAATATTATTTTATCATTTTTTAGCTTTAACGTGAATTTGACTTCTAAGCACAAGTCAACTTAATTTTTAAATGTAAACAGGGAATTATTTTTGTTTGAAATAATCTCAATCATTATTTTTCCAATCATAGGAGGAAGTTTCTTTTTAGAAGTTATAGCCAATGTTTAGCATTTGATTTTTTTCTTAAAAAGACAATATATTACTGTTAAATTGAAGCACAGCAGAAGGGTATAAAGTAACAAGAAATTGTTCTCTTTTTCTTGCCTCCTCCCCACCACATCCCCAACTTTTAACTCTTCCCAATCTCTCAGTCCAGAGGAAGTCACTGGCAATGGTTTCTTGTCTGCCCCTACAGACACATATAAACTTACTCTTCATAGAATTCTATAACTAACCTGTTTACACCACATCATATACTTTGGATACATTTCCATGTCAATTGGTACAGATATATCTCAATATTTTAAGGGATACATATTTTATTGAAAACATATATTACCATTTATTTAATTGACTCCTACTGACAAACCTTATTAGTTTGTTTAAATTTTTTCAGTAACAAACAATGCTGCAGTGAGCAAATATATAAATATATTTTTATATATATTTGCAAGCTTATCTACTGGATAAATCCCTAGAAGTGCAATTGATTGTGAATGGTATTCACATTTTGAATTTTGGAAACCAGTAACACATTGTCCTCTGTATACCACTACCCACCTACTAAAAAAAAAACAAAAAACAAAAAACAAAAAACCATTGCCATTGAGTCGATTCTGACTTACAGCGACACTATACGACAGAGTAGAACTGCCCCATAGGGTTTCCAAGGAGCACCTGGTGGATTCGAACTGCCGACCTTTTGGTTAGCAGCCACACACCTACTAGACAGGCTAAAAAAATTTTAAAAACTGGTAATATCAACTGCTGGCAAGGATAAAGAGTAACAGGAACTCTTGTTCATTGCTGGTGGGAATACAAAATGGTACAGTCACTTTAGAAGACAATTCAGCAGTTTCTTACAATCCATCTATTGTAACTCACC
>NW_004443972.1:4966757-4968403 GCF_000243295.1 Trichechus manatus latirostris | reverse complement strand
GAGTAGAACTCCCCCTATAGGGTTTCCAAGGAGTGACTGGTGAATTCAAACTGCCAGCCTTTTGGTTAACAGCCAAGCTCTTAACTACTGTGCCACTAGGACTCCATTGCTATACACAGGTGGCCCAAATGGTTAAGCCCTGAAAAACTGGTGAATACACCCAGAGGAACCTCAGAAGAAATCTACTTCTGAAAGATCACAGCCATTGAAAACCCTATGGAGCTCAGTTCTACTCAGAAACACATGGGATTGCCATAAGTCAGAATCAACTTGATAGCAACTTCTTTTTTAAATTGGTAATAACATTGAATGTGAATGGTCTAAATACACCAGCTAAAAAGCAGAGACCGTCAAGAGTGGATAAAAAAACAAGATCCGACTGTTGCTTTGCCCAAATGGTCTTCCCACGAATGTTTGCCTGGCTAGCTCACATTCCTCCTTTACGTGTTTTCTCTGTCACCTTCTCTCTGAGGCCTTCTCTAACCACTCTATTTAAATGTGCAGTTCAGCATTACCCTCCCTCTCCCAAGCCAGCTTCTTATCCTCTTTTCGCCTTTGTATTTCATATCATTAATAACCACATGATATATTTTATTTTATTTGTTTATTTTGGTTATTGTTGGTCTCCCCTTAGTAGATAAAAATGCCACAAAGATAAGAAATTTTGCCTCTTTTTTCACCACAATATCCCTGGTACCTAGAACAGTGCCTGCCCATCATAGACACACAATACATGTTTGTGGAGTAAAAAATGAATTTAGTATATTGTAAGTCATGCATTCACACAGGTATTATTGGTTTGTGGGAGAGGCAAAGAAATATCACTCTTTTTATGTATAAAGCTCAGATATAGATACTGTACATAAGCAAACATATGGTATATCTGTGGTATTAAAGTTCATGGAGGACAGTGATTAGGGAAACTTGTCTAAAAAGGCTCCTTATAGGCCGTTGAAGGAAAGGATGAAAAACCTTGTTTTAAGTGTAGTTTATACACTAGTTTGGCACACGAAACACCTGTTAAATTAATTTTTCATGTATTAGCTCTAAAGAAATGGAAGGAAAAATATGTATGTGGTAAAGTATTACATTCCAACAGACCTCATATGTTTCAACTACTGAGCTGGTAAGGGCTGAGATTTTTACGAAACATGACAAAGGAGTCAGCTGACTGTCAGGGACAATGGCTTATTTTAAAATAATATTCACTGACTGAAGAAAACATTTACCTGGCCACTGAGGCAATTCTCCTTCTTTTGAATACCAACAACAGGTATCAGAAGAAAGCAAAGTGACATTTAAAGTATAGGTTCAGAGTTCTTTCTTACAAAAGACCAAAGAAAATAATAACACTTACAAATGTGAGTAAATAAATCCTTATATTAGGTCTATGTGAACAACCGCTTGAAGAGAGGATTTTAATAAAGACAAATTATGGCTCAAAACTCTTTTTTTAAATTATTTTTTAATTGTGATTATATATATATTATATACTATAATATATGTATATAGTATATGTAAAACCAAACCCATTGCCGTCAAGTCAATTCCGACTCATGTTGACACTATAGGACAGAGTAGAACTGCCCCGTAGGGTTTCCAAGGAGCGGCTGGTGGATTTGAACTGCTGACTTTTTGGTTAGCAG
>NW_004443972.1:4957842-4965501 GCF_000243295.1 Trichechus manatus latirostris | reverse complement strand
AGCTGGTGGATTTGAACTGCTGACCTTTTGGTGAGCGGCCGAACTCTTGACTACTGTGCAACCAGGGCTCCAGTGATGACTCTAGAGGAACAGTATTTTATCAGCCTTTCTGTTCAGTGATGACTCTAGAGGAACAGTATTTTATCAGCCTTTCTGTTCAGAGAATATAAATAATTCACATTATGCTATGGGCATTTTGTAGTGATTCTTTTGTATACTAGTACCATATAAGATCTGATTCCTGACCTCAAGGATGGGAAAATGAGTCATGTACACATAAAATACATTAAAATGTAACAAATAGTGAAACAACTAGTTCAAATCTATTACTATGTATTGACTATTTTAAAAAAAAACCTAAAAATTTAGAAAATGAACTCAGACTTGAGTGAACATCTTCAGAATATTCATCAGTGTAGATTTCCTACTTTCAGAAAATGTTCATGTTTCAAAGTAGTCACCAGGTGGGAAGATAGATATACCAGATTAAATTTATCCTTCCCTTCTCCAGGGAGCTCCCTAAGCAACATGCAAACTACTTGTTGCCTAAGATAACTCTCCCTTCCCTCCATTTTGATATCTTTTTTTGTGTCTTGTTGACAGTTTCTTTGTTCCACTTAATTTTCTGTGCTGAGTCGTTTTTCTTTATGTATTTTCTTTCCATCTTTTTCATTGTTGTTGATTTTGTCTTTGCTGAGTCTTTGTGTTTTTCTTTTTTATTTTGATGTGTAGGATTGTTAGTTTCCTTTGTGGTTACCTTAATATTTACCCCTATTTTTCTAAGTTTAAACCAATCTTTTATTTCTTTATATTGTCTTGACTTCCTCGCCATATGAAAGATCTATGACTACGTTTTTTCAGCCCCTCTTTTTTGTTTTAATGTTATCATCTTTTACATATTGACGTCTCTGTTTCCCTATTTTCAGTGTTTTATCTTTGATTTATTTTTGTGATTTCCCTATCTGGGTTGATATCTGGTTGCTTTGTCCTGTGTTCTAGTCTTGAGTTGCTTTCTGATGTTATTGATTTTCTAACCGGAGGACTCCCTTTAGTATTTCTTGTAATTTCGCTTTGGTTTTTGCAAATTCCCTAAACTTCTGTTTATCTGGAAATGCTCTAATTTTGCCATCATATTTGAGAGACAGTTTTGCTGGATATACAATTCTTGGCTGACAATTTTTTTCCTTTAAGGCTTTATATATGTCATCCCATTGCCTTCTTGCCTGCATGATTTCTGCTGAGTAGTCAGAGCTAATTCTTATTGACTCTCCTTTGTAGATGACTTTTCGTTTATCCATAGCCACTCTTAAAACTCTTTCTTTATCTTTGGTTTTGGCAAGTCTGATTATAATATGTCTTGGTGACTTTCTTTTGGGATCTACCTTATGTGGGGTTTGATGAGCATCTTGGATAGATATCTTGTCATCTTTCATGATATCAGGGAAGTTTTCTGCCAACAAATCTTCAACAGTTCTCTCTGTATTTTCTGTTATCCCTCCCTGTTCTGGTACTCGAATCAGTCGTAGGTTATTCCTCTTGATAGAGTCCCACATAATTTTTAGGGTTTCTTCATTTTTTTAAAATTCTTTTATCTGATTTTTCCTCAAATAAGTTGGTGTCAAGTGCTTTATCTTCAGTCTCACTAATTCTGACTTCTATTGCCTCAATTCTGCTCCTATGACTTTCTATTGAGTTGTCTAATTCGGAAATTTTGTTGTTAATCTTCTGGGTTTCTGATTGCTGTCTCTCTATGGATTCTTGTAGCCTGTTAAATTTGTAATTGTGCTCTTCTAAAATCTTAAGATCCTCTATTGTTTTGGGTGTTCCTTAGCTTGTTCTGCGTTTTGCCTGATCTTCCTGATCTCTTGAAGAGTTCTGTATATTAATCTTTTGTATTCTACCACTGGTAATTCCAAGAAGTTCTCTTCTTCTAGAAAATTTCTTGATTCTTTGTTTCGGGAGCTTGCTGAAGCCGTCATGGTCTGCCTCTTTATGTGATTTGATATTGACTGTTATCTCCAAGCCATCAATAAGTTGTTATATTTATTTGATGTTTGCTTTTTGTGTCCTAGCTTCTTGTTTTCTTTTGTTTTGATATGCCCAAATAGGGTGCTCATGCGAGCTAGTTTGATTATTGGGGCCTTTGAAGCTCTAACGTCCCATCACCAGGTGGTTAGATCTGTTACTAGGTATGTGAGCCCAGGAGTCCATTTACTTTTCTCATATGGATTCAGCTCAGGTGTCCAGGTAGTCAGTCACCAAGTGTGTGGTGCAGGCTCTCACCTACAGTCCTAGATGGACAGGAGTGATTGGAGTAGGCACAGATATCTGGCTGCAGTAGGGGGTCACACGCTGAGCAAGGCAGGGGGCTGATGGCTGCCTCTGAGTGTCTGGGAGGAAAGTGTATCCCTGTTCCCTAGAATGCATATGTGGGTGGGTTTTGCAACCTGATTATGGGCACCCAGTGCTGTTGGCTGTAAGGCCTGAGAGGCATCACTTATTCTTTGACCACTGTCGCAGGTGGCTAGATGGTGTGAGTGGAGCCACCAGTACTCAGGCCCCTGATATGGGTAGGTGAGGAGCCTGCTTAATGGGCAGAGAGATGTCAAATGTCATGAACCTGCCACTCCACCATATAGCTGATACAGTAAATTTAGGCTTCAGATATATACCCTGTTATACTCTGCTAATGAGGGCCTATGCTGTTGAAATGGGCCCAGACAGGTCTATGCAGGGGTGAAAGGCATTCAAAGTCTATGGACCCCTTATACATGTGCCTGGGTGAAGGAGCTGTGCCTGCCCTGACTTCCCAGCTTAGGGGAGCTGGCAGATGATTTTTTCCTATTTGTTTATTTGTTCCCTGTCCAAGTCTAGGAGAATGGCTCAGGGCACCTGACAGGTCCTACTTCCAGCCCAGTGGGATGAGGCAATCTCTGAAGACAGCCCAGGACCCAGTGCAGAGTGGGAAGGGAACAGGTAAATGGGAGAGAAGTTCTTCCCGAAGGGGGTGTTTTTTGATCCATGAGGTAGGTTAAAAGCATGTATTTATCTTTTGCCAGTTGAGCACCACTTTTCACTGGCTCTGGAGACCTGGGCAGACTCTCCACTGCTCGGTCTCTCCCAACATGGAAAATGCATCCTGAACACCACTGCCTGCCGTCGCCACACACACCAGCAGATCCGGCCCACAGGGCTCCGGCTCCCTCCGGGTGAGGTCTGGCAACTCTTCACTGCTTCTGAATCATCTCTCCCTCCTCCTGCCACTTAGTCCAACTCCTCAACTTTGCCTTTGATGTTCAGGGCTCCTAGATTGTCATATATAATTAATTCACTTTTTTGGGGGGGTCTTTGTTGTAAGAGGGACCACCAGAACTGTCTGACTAGTCCGCCGTCTTGGCCTCGCCTCCAATCCTTCCCTCCATCAGAATTATTCCTTGTCTGAGGATAAAAACTGGAAGATTTAGAGAAGCATTCCTTTAGTGAAGTAGAAGAAGTAGGACTTCACACAGAGAAGTAGAAAAGCCACAAAAACCCTTTGGAAGTAAGAATTTGTTTATAGTTAACTATCCTACAGACTTTCAACCAGATAAATATTAAACACTATTTTCTTTGAACATCCACAATCTACAGGAATCAGGGTAGAGTGGTGGAATAAGAACTGGACTAAGAGTTAAAAGATCAACTTTTTAGTCCTTAAATTTGTACTCACGACTGGCTCTAAGACAGTGGTACATTGGCTTTTGTATCTTAGTTTCCTTGTCCATTAAATTGGAATTAAATATCTACCCAGATGGTCACTGTGAATGCTATGGGAAGATTTGTGGATATAAATGCTTCATATTATGCCTGAAAAGAAAATGTGTACTCAATAACTATTAAACAATATATTCTGGTCATGTATCAAGAATCTTTAATAAGCACTTATTCCCTTTGACCCAGAAAGTCCACTTCTGAGAATCTATTATGAGACTATACTCCTTAAAGCAGAGACTTTATTTACAAAGATGTTTATTGAAGTTTTATTTATATTAACAAAAAAATTAGAAACAACCACAAGACCTCAAAATAGAGAAATTATTTTTTAAACGCTGGTGCATTCACTTGATACACAATTATACAGTCTTTAAAAATGATTTTTCCAAAGTACTTATAAAAACATGTAGATATGCTTAGGATATAACATATTAAGGCAAGAGCAATGTCAGAAACTGGAACCATAATAAGATGATAAATACATGAAGCAAATAAAGAGTATGCATTGAAATAAACTGAGTATCAATACCCCAAAGTATTCCCAGGAATTGTTTTTGTGTGATGAGGCTATTGGTGATTTTTTTCTTCCACAATTTCGTTATTTTGCAAATGATCTATTCTAGTCATTTATTACTTTTCAAATGAAAGAGGAAATCATTTTAGATATGTATTTTATCCTTCCTCCCCCACAAAACTGGTAAGTTCCTTGAGGGCAAGAATTGTTAAATTTACTCCTTCTAATCATAATGTACCATTATGCTTAAATTAAGTGCCCAATAATTTTTTTGCCACTTAATAACGGCAAATGATTAATATTCCCCTGCTTAATTCAAATACTTTCTAGGATACAAAAATGGGAAAAATGTGACTCAATCTGTTTTGCTTCTAAATCACAACCAAAACCTCCATATACACGTACCAAATTACAAGCCTTAAAATTAGGCTGTTGTAAACTGTTTTGAAAGAATAATAATAATTATTGAATTATTGTGTACATATATATAAAGATTCAGTTTGCTAAAACTGTGTTAATAATGCAGCATGAGCAAGATTTGGCACCAACTCATACTCTGATAGCACCAGACTCCCAAGAGAAATCCACTTCTTGTCTTTTCCACACTTAAAGAAAGAAATATCATCTTCTTTTACAAGATGACGTGAAAAGAGTTGGTTGGGAATTTATACTAAAACGCTGTCTAACACCACAATTGATAATAGTACATGGTCTCAGAGCCGCATATACTCAGTCCCATCTGTTAAAATGGCACCATGCCTACATGCCAAATGGTGTACTGGCTTTACAGGGACAGAGATGCCAAAAAGATGGCTTCAGAAGACATTGTTAACACCACCCCTTTGGGCCTCCTGCCTTGGTAACAACTCAACCGTGTTGGCGCCCCTGTCACATCTCACACCGTTTTCATAATTTCTAGAAATAAGTGGTTCCAAATGCTTACTAAGTCACTTCCTTGAGCTGTCTACTGGTTTCTGATCTTCCAAAAGTTGAAAAAGAATACCAAAGTGGTGAAAAGAAAGGCTAAGAGTTTCCAAACACTTTAAGTTGCCAGTACCCACCGTTTGTGCCTGAGGGCCATTAGGATCGTATGATGTGTCAAACTCTATTATGTACGGTAGGAATGTGTAGGCACTAGTTGTGAAATTTAACCAGTCTCAATGAGAAGAGAGCGGGTCTGTTACATCAAAGAACCACTTTATGAGGTCCACTCAAGGCCAGATTAAGGCACTGATAATCTATGGTGCTTCCTCCTCTTCTTACTCACGCGTTAAAATGGGATATGTGAGCTATATATATATATATATATACACATATGTGTGTGTGTGTGTCTTAGCTACTCATGATGTAACTTCTTTTTAAATGCGACTATAATACTAGTGATTGAACACAAAAGTGGAGTATGCCACTTCAGTGGAATGAGATGAACTGGCTTATAAATTTTTTAGTGGGTGAATGTAGCAAGAGTTAGACTTGACAGCCTACCCCCACCTCTTGTTTATTAGAAAGAAATAGTATACTCCCAAGAGACCTGCTGAGATAAGGTGTTTCAATTACATGGCAGGGGACCATTGGTGCAGATGTCAGTGAAGGCGTTGAAGCAGTCGGGGCCTCATAGCTTAAACAACTTAGTGTATGGGAGCCTTCGTGACCCTGCATCAACTTTATTTCCAGCTGGCACACTCTCTTGCACTGGAGCTGGTATCGTTTTCATTTAGTTCCCTGCCAGCTCGCTTCACTGTAGTGCTCACTTTTCCTTGTGTCCTATCTGCTTGGCGTCTGTGGGCCTTTGCTTTGAACAACGGGTGCACGCTCTTGCTTTGCTTATTAGGTAATCTGTCCCTGGGGTCATTCTTATCCGAAAGAAAAAAGGTAACCCCAGTAATTAAAAAAAAAAAAAAATTCTCATATAGCCAGTGGAAGAAGAGGAAATTCCATAGTGCATCTATTAGGCTTACATACCCTCAAAACTATTGTGCTAGATGAACGGGAATGAGTATAGATGCCGTCAGAGGATAATTTTCAAAAAATTAAAAATAACACTCTTCAACAAATATAGAATGAAGACGTAACAAAGTTTAGCAGCTCATTAATTACGTAATTAGTAAGATGATAAAGCTGATTCAAAGACATTTGAGGAACTAGGTTGTTGTTGTTGTTAGATGCCATCAAGTTGGTTCCGACTAATAGTGACGTTATAGGACAGAGTAGAATTGCCCTCATAGGGTTTCCAAGGAGCGGCTGGGGAATTTGAATTGCTGACCTTTTGGTTAGCAGCCAAGCTCTTAACCACTACACCACCAGGGTTCCGAGGAACTAGGTATAAGGACATTTTAAAAATTCAACATTTGAACCAGGTTTCCAGGTAAGATGCAAAGCTTGTTCACGTCTGATAAGACAATAAAACCTTTGGAGTGATCTTTTATACTGGAAAAAAATCTTAAAGTTAACATGTAGCTTCACAGATTCTGGGCTCTAAAACCACCGTCGTCAAGTCAATTCCAATTCGTAGCAACCTCACAGGGTTTCCAAGGCTTAAATTTCTATGGAAACAGACTGCCACATCTTTCTCCCACAGAGCTGCTGGTGGTTTCAAATCATCAACCTTCCCATTAGCAGTCAATCGCTTTAATAGAAAAGTCAAACACAGGTACACTCTCCAAAAGAATTAAAAAATCCCAGGGTGGGTCTGTTACCAACATAGCCCAATATGTCATTGAAAAAATATGATGTACTCTCTTTTTTCTTATTTCCAAGTTTTGGATAGCCTTTTGTAATTGGTCTGACTACATCAGAATAGAATCTTTTTTGGAGGTGGCGGAATTGTGGAAAATCACAGTAACTGTATTAATCTACAATAGAAACACCACATATCTGTCAGTTTGTCGTACTGTGGTGGTTTTCATGTTGTTGTGACGCTGGAGGCTATGCCACCAGTATTTTAAATACTAGCAGAGTCAGCCATAGTGGGCAGGTTTCAACAAAGCTTCCAGACTTAGAAAGACTAGGAAGAAGGACCTGGCAGTCTTACATCTGAAAAAACTGGCCAGTGAAAACCTTATGAATAGCAGTAGAACATTGTCTGGTACAGTGCCAGAAGAGGAGCCCTTCAGGTTGGCAGGCACTCAAAATATGACTAAGGAAGAGCTGCCTTCTCAAACTAGAGTCAATCTTAATGATCTGGATGGAGTCAAGCTTTCGGGACCTTCATTTGCTGATGTGGCATGATTCAAAAGGAGAAGAAACAGCTACAAACATCCATTAATAATCAGACCGTGGAAAGTGGGAAGTATGAATCTAGGAAAAGTGGAAGTCGTCAACAGTGAAATGCAACACATAAAGATCAATATCCTAGACATTAGTGAGCTGAAATGGACTGGTATTGGCCATTT
>NW_004443972.1:4932034-4956757 GCF_000243295.1 Trichechus manatus latirostris | reverse complement strand
GAAAGACAGAAAAGATCAAGACTGATGTCAAAAGAGACCCTGAAACTTGCTCTTAAATGTAGAGCAACTAAAGCAAAGGGAAGAAATGATGAAATAAGTCAGCTCAACAGAAAATTTCAAAGGGTGCCTCGAAAAGATAAAGTATTATAATGAAATAGGCAAAGACCTGGAGTTAGAAAACCAAAAGGGAACAACACACTTGTCATTTCTCAAGCTGAAAGAACTGAAGAAAAAATTTCAAGCCTCGAGTTGCAATTTTGAAGGATTCTATGGGCAAAATATTGAATGACCTGGGAAAGATTAAAAGAAAATGGAAGAAATAGATGGAGTCACTGTACCAAAAAGAATAATGGGTAGTTGTTGGACCATTTCAGGAGGTAGCATATGATCAAGAACCGACAGTACTGAAGGAAGAAGTCCAAGTTGCACTGAAGGCATTGGTGAAAAACAAGGCTCCAGGAATTGACAGAATACCAACTGAGATGTTTCAACAAATGAATGCAGCGCTGGAGGTGCTCACTCATCTATGCCAAGAAACTTGGAAGACAGCTACCTGGCCAACCAACTGGAGGAGATCTATATTTGTGCCTGTTCCAAAGAAAGGTGATTCAACCAATTGCAGAAATTATAGAACAATATCATTAATATCACACGCAAGTAAAATTTTGCTGAAGATCATTCAAAAATGGTTGCAGCAGGACATCGACAGGGAACTGCCAGAAATTCAAGCTGAATTCAGAAGAGGACATGGAATGAGGGATATCATTACTGATGTCAGATGGATCTTGGCTGAAAGCAGAGAATTCTAGAAAGACGTTTACTGGTGTTTTCTTGACTATGCAAAGGCACTTGACTGTATGGATCCTAACAAATTACGGATAACATTAAGAAGAACGAAAATTCCAGAACACTTAATTGGGCTCATGTGGAGCCTGTACATAGATCAAGAGGCAGTTGTTCAAACAGAACAAGGGGATACCGTGTAGTTTAAAATCAGAAAAGGTGTGCATCAGGGTTGTATCTTTCATCATACTTGTTCGATCTGTATGCTGAGCAAATAATCAGAGAAGCTGGACTATATGAAGAAGAACGGGGCATCAGGATTAGAGGAAGACTCATTAACAACCTGTATTATGCAGATAACACAACACTGCTTGCTGAAAGTGAAGAGGACTTGAAGCACTTACTGATGAAGATCAAACACTACAGCTTTCAGTATGGATTGTGCCTCAACATAAAGAAAACAAAAATCCTCACAACTAGACCAATAAGCAGCATCCTGTTACATGGAGAAACGATTGAAGCTGTCAAGGATTTCATTTTGTTCGTATCCACAATCAATGCCCATGGAAGCAGCAGTCAAGAAATCAAATGATGTATTTCATTGGGCAAATCTGCAAAAGGCCCCTTTAACGTGTTCAAAGCAAAGATGTCACTTTGAGGACTAAAGTGTGTCTGATCCAAACAGTGGTACTCATAATCATGCAAAAGCTGGACAATGAATAAAGAAGACCAAAGATGAATTAATTCATTTGAATTATGGTGTTGGCGAAGAATATTTTGCCAGAAGAATGAACAAATCTGTCTTGGAAGAAGTACAGCCAAAATGCTCCTTAGAAGCGAGGATGGTGAGATTTTGTCTCATGTATTTTGGATGTGTTATCAGGAGGAACCAGTCCCTGAGGAAGGACATCATGCTTGGTAAGTGTCATGGATTGAATTATGTCCCCACAAAAAATGTGTGTATCAATTTGGCTGGGCCATAATTCCTGGTATTGTGTGATTTTCCCGTATGTTGTAAATCCTGCCTCTATGATGTTAATGAGGGAGGATGGGTGGCAGTTGTGTTAGTAAGGCAGGACTCAGTCTACAAGATTGGATTGTGTCCTGAGGCAATCTCTTGAGATATAAAAGACAGACGTGAGCAGAGAGACAGGGGGACCTCATACTATCAAGAAAGCAGGGTCAGGAGCAGAGCGCGTCCTTTGGACCCGGAGTCCCTGCGCAGAGAAGCTCCTAGTCTGGGGGAACACTGATGAGAAGAAGGCTGACAGAGACAGAAAGCCTTCCCCTGGAGCTGATGCCCTGAATTTGTAGTTTTAGCCTACTTTACTGTGAGGAAATAAACTTTTTAGTTAAAGCCATCCACTTGTGGTATTTCTGTTATAGCAGCACTAGATGACCAAGATAGTAAGGTAGAGGGTCAGCAAAAAAGAGGATGACCCTAAATGAGGTGGATTGGTGCAGTGGCTGCAACAATGGACTCAAACATAGCAATGATTTGTTGATGGTGCAGGACCAGGCAGTGTTTCGTTCTGTTGTACATAGGGTCGCTATGAGTCAGAACCGACTCAACGGTGCCTAACAACAACAACTCTCTTTTTCTTATTTCCAGGTTTGCATAACCTTTTGTAACTTCTCTAACTACATCAGAATAAAATCTTTTTTGGAGGTGGGGGAATTCTGGAAAATCATAATAATTGTATTAAACTAGGATAGATAAGTGGTCAGTGTAGTGGGTTAATACGGTCTCCCGGAAATTCTATCCAATTAGAACCCCAGAATTTGACCTTATTTGGAAGTAGGGTCTTTGCAGATGTTAACAAGTTAAGATGAGATCATACTGCATTAGGGTGGGCCCTAAATCCAATGAGAGGTGTCCTAAGAAAAGGAGAAGACACACAGACACATAGGGAAGTAGACCCTGTGAAGACAGAGGCAGAAACTGCAGTGATTGCAGCAAGACAAGAAGCACCATGGATTGCTGGGAGCCTCAAAAGCTAGGAAGAGGCAAGGAAGGATTCTTCCCTAGAGCCTTCAGAAGGAGTAGGCCCTGCTGATACCTTGATTTCAGTCTTCTAGACCCTAGAACAGTGAGAGGATAAATTTCTGTTATTTTAAGCCAACCAGTTGTGGTAATTTGTTACGGCAGCCCTGGGAATCTAATACAGTGAGTTCCCACTTCCCTGGGTGGCAGTCAGTTTGTCTTTAGAGCCAGTTAATGTCTCTTCCTATGGTGCCCTATTCCCGTGATATCCATAGGGAGGTCGTTTTCATTTGAAATCTTTCTTTACCCTAGGCTCTTTAATGACTTATTCTTCATCTCAGAAGTTTAGCAATCCTTGTGACACATATTATAGCAAACTAGCATATGTATTTTCTTATGTAATTTGTGAAGGAACAAAATATTTAAACATACTATAAAATAGATATTTGTTAATTTCATTCAGAGCATACATTCTCCTTTTTTTGGTCAACTACTCCACTCTCAGAAAAGTGGATTAGAAGGGCTGTTAAGCCTTGTGGCTGTTACATGTGACTTAGGCCCAAACAAATGTTCCCTCCTCACACAGAGACACAAATGTATGTATGTATGTATGTATGTACCTATTTAGAGAGGAAATTCTAAGACTCTGGCCTTTTATGTTTATATGCATTCATTCATTCATTCCATCAGGCAGTATTTCCTCAGTCAATGATTATTGTTTCCCTGCTACACATTGGGCTAGGTGTTGGGGATATAACCTTGAAAATAAAAGCAGACACAAAGCCCCTTCACGGAACTTAAAGTTTAGTGGAAAGCTATTATAAAACAAATTATCTATCGAATCTATCTATCTATCCGTCTATCTATCTATCTGTCTGCCTGTCTGTCTAATAGGAAAGGAAAATATATACACCATGAGAATGTAAGTAAGGGCAATTAACCTACTCAGCAGCAGAAAAAGTTTCCCTGAGACAGAGGTATGTACGTTGATAAATGAGAATAAGTAAGATTTATTCAGGAGCTCATGAGGCATGTTTGAAACAACATTAGAAATAAATAGATAAAGTTGTTGTATCAGAAAACAAAAGCTCTGTTTTCCATTGTGTTCAAGACGACAGTGATACACGTGTACCTTTGCTTTCTGTTGCAAGTGATAGAAAACCCAATTCAAACTTGCTTAAGAAAAAGAGGAAATTATTGCCACCTGTAATAGAACAGTTGGCTTCAGGCATGACTTGTTCCAGCATTTAAACAGTTCTCCTCTCTCTTAATTTTAAGGCACTGCCTACTTAGTATTAGTTCCATTATCCAACTCCACCTGATTGTGAATAGCTTATAACTCCTGGGGCAATATTCTTCCTGGTTTGAATCCAGCAAAATTGTCCTAGAATCACTATCACAAGTACTGAAATTCAAATTAGACCAGTTCAGATCACTTACCAATCCCTGAACAAATGTGACAAAATGCAGGAAAACTAAAAAATGTAATTTCTATGCCCAATCACACCTCTATAATACTACCGATCTTACCTTTTCTTTTGCTTCATAAATTTGGACTGTTTTTTCGTATGACAATTCTGTGATATTTTTGGTAAAGAATATAGATAATTCAGCGTTTTCTCTAGCGTAGCTGATATTTTTTATTATTGATAGATTAAAATATTTCCTTTGGTTATAAAATTTATTATTAGTACTATTACATCATTTTTTAGAATTGTCGCACATGTGAAGACCTCTACGAAGATATAGTATCTTTATATACAAGTTGGAGGATTTGGAAGAATTTTCTACTGATCACCTCTGGCTCAACATCTTTTAAAGTTTTTTCTCCTCTGTCACCCACCACAGGACATTTTCACATCATAGTTCAATCTCTGTTGTTGCATTTCTGTGTCATGATTCCTAACATGTCAACAAGGTAGATGGTAAGAGTGTTCATGGAAGCCCTTTCTACCCAGGATGCCTCAAAGTAACTTAACTATTCAAGAAAGTAACAGCAAATCACATAAGTATATCTCACTAAAGGCAGACTAAATCATCTCATCTTACCTCACCAATTTGGAGTAGCAAAGGCAGATCTGAATAAGAACAAGGGTCCTCTTGTGAGGTAGCTATCTCAAGTGAAGTCTTTGCAGCGTCTCTAAACATCTTTCTGAGAGTAAGAGTGAGGAGGCAGCTCCTTTGGACCCAGAAAATTCAGGGGAGTCTGGGGTTTTAAAGATCTCTGGTTTGTCCATCCAAATGTCACTATTCCAGTTCCAAGGATCTTACCCTTTTTCCCTTTGGAGTCTTGACTTCAATGTAGGTGACCTGTTGAGGCCGCGTGTTGATTCTTCTTTGCAGCTCTTCCACTGTTGCAATTAAGTTGCAGGCATGCATGTTTTTTGCCACAATCTGCATTGCAGCTGTAGGCGATGAGGGTTTCCCTTGCCATAGAGGGCCTCTGGTTTCAAGATATAAGGTTTTGAGGTATAGTTTTGAAGTATAAAGTTTAAGTTGAACGTTGACTGACCTGAATCTGTTTTCTTTTTTTCAAATCTTCCAAAGTAGATAACAAAAACAAACTCTATGCTTTTTATAATTACCACTGGCTCCATCCCATTCAAGTCACAGATACTACATAACCCCATCCTTCACCTTCCACCAGGATCTCATTTCAGTCCACTACAGGTGAGAGTGCTGGTAATTGTGATACTTTGTGGGCTTTAGGTTACGTCCGCCTCCCTTACTATTAGCAATTAGTTTTTATTACCAGTTTCAAAATCCCAGTGTAAAGCTGGCTTCCTAGGGCTTCTCTTGCTACCTCTGTTTACTACCTGGGTTTCCCTCAAAACAGAGCCTGAGATAAAGGTTTGTGTGGAGGTACTTTAGTTACAAAATGATTCTGGAGGGCAAGAGTGAGAGGCAGGGAGAGGAGAGTAGGCCGATTGTATTGGATGCCTCAGCAATGACTCACTAGTGCTTAGGCCAATTGACTCTCCACTTGATGGCAATGGGTTTTTTTTTTTTTTTTTTTGTTTTGGGGAGCATCATTAAATGTCTCTGAACTGCCCCCTTGGGAAAATAAATGGCAATCCACTTACCCTTCTGATTGCATCTTCCATTGGTCAAGGGTGGCCTTTGGGCATTACCACCCCTTTGTGCATGACTGAATATGAGGTGGATTTCCACAGGCTCCACATCACTGTGTTGGAGAAGCCTTGAGTCAGAAAGCGATAGATAGGGACATTGTGCTGGTCCAGGAGATGGTTTTTCAGGTTACACCTGTGTGAAGCTTGTCAAACAGGTAAGGAACTGGTTGCTACAACACTAGCTGAAGCAAGTAAAGTTGAGAGGATTTGAGGAGGAACCCACAAACCCCATTTTGTTTTGTGGGGAAAAATGTTAGCCTAGAGTTCATAGAATTGCAAATTTTCTAAATCTTAAAAAAAAAAAGACCCAAACCCTGCCATCCAGTTGATTCCGACTCTTAGCGACCCTAAGGATAGAATAGAACTGCCCCATAGTGTTTCCAAGAAGCTCCTGGTGGATGCAAACTGCCAGCCTTTTGGTTAGCATCCATAGCTCTTAACCACTACACCACCAGCGTTTCCTTAAGAGATTGATAATATGTGTATATGTTTATATTTAAATAATGTGTCTTCTTCCAAGAATGGAGCCCTGGTGGCTCAGCGGTTAAGAGATCAGCTGCTAACCAAAATGTTGGCAGTTCAAATCCACCAGCTGCTCCTTGGAAACCCTATGGGGCCGTTCTACCCTGTCCTATAGGGTTGCTATGAGTTGGAATTGACTCCACAGAAATGGGTTTTTATTCCAAGAATATCCATCATCCATGAAAAGCTGTCTTACAGAAATAAAACTTTCTTTTCCATACCTTTTTAAAAAATTTTATTATGGTAAAAATATATATAACAAAAAATTGCCATTGTAACCATTTTTCGGTGCACAATTCAATGGCATTAATTACATGCGCCATGTTGTGTGCCATCACCACTATCCCTTACCGTTTTCATGCCGTTTGGTATTATTGCTTCTATTCACCTATGAGGAGAGTAAGGCTTTCATTGTGTACCTTCTGACCACACATTACATCTTCCAAATTAAATAATTGAATAAAAATTAACACATAAAACCTTCTGAGAAAAAAAACACACCAATTCTAATTCTCTCTGGTTATTTACATGTCTGTATTTTTATAGCTCTTCTGACAGCAATATTCCATTACAAATGCCAGTTCTATAAACGAAGCTACACTGAAATAATCATACAATAACTCCAAACACTTCTCTTTTGTGTGTCTCTTCTAAAGCTTCTAAATTTAAAATAAAAGAAAATATAATCATCCCTACTGAGTTAGATTTTTCATAGACCTAAATGACCAATAAACTCCTAGTTGGAGAAGGTGATTTCCTGCCCTTGACTTCATTCTCAGCTGCTATAATCATTTGTAAAACAGATTAAGAAACACCTTTGACATTCTCCTGTGGCTTTGAGATTACTGTGTAGCTATTCACCCTCCACAGAGAAATTGAATGAATGAATTACTAACATTTGACAAAAAGAAATCGTCACATGAAAGAAAGCAGGGAAACAGTTGAAGGCAGCAGCAGACTGTAATCTAGTTAGTAAATAATAATGCAAACCACAGTGCAATATAAGTGAAAAGGAGAACAAATAGGTTAGCCTGATGAGATTTTGTATAATTTTTTTCACTGAACAGCTGGGGAAATTTCCTCGCTTATTCATACCAGCTACAACATTTCTTACTAGGAAGAGTATAAAGAAAATGGAAACTTGTAGAGTTCTAATGGTTTTATTTGTTATGCAATTTTTGCTTCACCCAGTATAAAAGCATTATTATTTTAAGACACCAGGGAATCAGTTAAATTACCTAATTTACCTTAGCAAGTTTTTATTTGCAAAGAAAGTAGGAAACGGAGCGCTTCTTAAAAATCATGTTTCTCTCAACCAACCTACCCAAGAAAGTAAATTGATATATTTATTCTTTTTAAAAATGTACCCATTTCACAAGTAATTCATGTTCACTTGGAAAATTTGGAACTATAGCTGAGAAACAATACTGTTTGCCTGTAATTTTAACACTAGAAACAACCACTCAACATTTTACTAGTCTTCCAAATAACTTTAATGCACATATATGCATATGAAATACACACATGCAAACACAAATGCACACACTTACACACACACACACACAAAACCTCAAAAGATATCTGACTGTAGCTGAGTTCTGTACTTGGCTGATTTATTCCAACATCCCTCTGTATCAATAAATGACCTGTAAGTTTATATATATATATATATGTTCACATATGTACCGTATATACATACATACATGTGTGTACACTTTATGTTTGAATTTATAAGTCAAACACTAGAAATCTACACTAATTCACTTTTTTTTTTTTAAATAATGACCTTGTTTATGAAGCAAAAGCAATCCATTGCTACTTTTAAAATTTTAAGCAAAACTGAAAAGCACTAGGAAGAAAGTTTTAAAAATTCCATGACTTGAAAATAACCATTGTTATTTTTGGAAAATCAAACTAAACATTTTTTTTTTTTAATGAGATCATGAAGTCAGTATTATTTTAAATAAAAGTATTATCTTTCACTTTCCTAGAATTTAAAAACAGAAAAAGATGCAAGTCACACTGAAAGAAATATTAACATTTTTGACAAATACTTTTTCACTATAATAGATTTTTGGTTCCCAAAATACCTCAATAAATGCTTTTAAATGTATGATCAATATTAAACGGTTGGAGTTATTTACAGTTTTACTTGTTTCAGCTTTAAATATTATTTATTTTTTTCTTGATGAATATATTAGCATACTTATACATCCTTCCAATTCTATTCTTCCATTCCCCAATTTTTGTTTGTTGTATTATTTCTTAACAAATTGTATTCTGTTCTCTTGCCATAATTCCTAGTTTTTTTTGTTTTGTTTTATTCTTAGATGTATCTTTAAAAGAATTCTCTGCTCACCAACTATTGAAGACACAATTACGGCACTAAATATTTCATTTGTGTGCCTACATCCTCTAGTCCCCTTGAAGTAAGGTTAATTGACTATTTCTGGTCAAAAATAAGGGTTCAAAGAAAGAGTTCTCACTATTCTCAAACAAATTATAGACAGCATGATAGTTCTTCAAAAGAGAGCTTAAAGAGCAGGTGAAAAAGTTCTGAGGAGATTATACAACAGCAGAAAAATATGGAAAATGAACTAGTAGAGCTCAGGAAAGAAAATGGAAGGAAAAGTGAAAATAGTAGAGATACAAAAGTGATATTTAAACAATCTTTGTTGGTTATGAGGGATGGGAGGGGTGGGGGGGGGAATACTAAATAGACAACAGATAAGTGGTAACTTTGGTGAAGGGTAAGACAGTACACAATACAATACTGGGGAAGCCAGCACAACATGTACAAGGAAAATTCAAGGAAGCTCCATAGACACATCCAAACTCCCTGAGGGACCAAATTTCTGGGCAAAGGGCTGTGGGGACCATGGTCTCGGGGAACATCTACCTCAATTGGCATTACACAGTTTGTAAAGAAAATGTTCTACATTCTACCTTGGTGAGTAGCATCTGACGTCTTAAAAGCCTGTGAGCAGCCATCTAAGATACTCCACTGCTCTCACACCTTCAGGGGCAAGGGAAAATAAACAAAACAAGATACAAGGGAAAGATTAGTCCAAAGGACTAATGGACCACAACTACTATGGCCCCCACCAGACTGAGTCCAGTACAACTAGATGGTGCCCGGCTACCACCACTGACTGCTCTGACAGGGGTCACAACAGAGGGTCCTGGACAGAGCTGGAGAAAAATGTAGAACAAAATTCTAACTCACAAAAAAAGACCAGACTTACTGGCCTGACATAGACTGGAGAAACTCTGAGCGTATGGCCCCTGGACACCCTTTTAGCTCAGTAATGAAGTCACTCCCAAGGTTCACCCTTCAGCCAAAGATTAGACATCCCCATTAAACGAAACGAGACTAATGGGGCACAACAGTCCAGGGAAAAGGACTAGAAGGCAGGAGGGGACAAGAAAGTTGGTAATAGGGAACCCAAGGTTGAGAAGGGATAGTGTTGACATGTCATGGGGTTGTTAACCATTGTCATAAAACAATATGTGTACTGTTTAATGAAAAACTATTTGTTCTGTAAACCTTCAGCTAAAGTACATTAAAAAAGAAAGAAAGAAAGAAAAAGTGATATTTAAAGAAAAATGATAGTCACCTCTTCCAGGACTGGCCCATAAAATCCTCCCACATATCATTCTCCATGTTCTTTCTACAGCAATGTCGGAATCTATGTTCTGAACATTGTTGTTGCAGTTGTTAGTTGCCATTGAGTTGGCTCCAACCCATGATAACCCCACGTGCAACCGAACAAAGGCTTTCCTGGTCCTGCACCATCTTCACAATCATTGATACGCTCAAGTCCATTGTTGTGGCCACTGCGTATTTTGTGTGCCTTCTAATTTAGGAAGTTCATCTTCCAGGATTACACTGAAAAAAATTCTGTGGTGATTTGTAGGGTTTTTATTGGTTAATTTTCTGAAGTTGATCTCCAGGTCTTTCTTTCTAGTGTGTCTCAGTCTGGGAGCTCTACTGAAACCTGTCCACCATGGGTGACCCTGCAGGTATTTGAAATACCAGTGGCATAGCTTCCAGGATCACAGCAACACAAAAGCTACCACATTACAGCAAACTGACAGATGGGTGGTGGTATTTTGAAGATAGAGGAGCTAAAAGATAGAAGGCAACTGGGTGCTCACATCACTGATTAAAGGAAAACTGTCCACCAATCAGGAAGATCCATTTTGCTTATGTGTCTTTGAAGTACATTTCTATTGTGTTAATCCAGTGAGGTTCAGGAGTTTATTCAACAACTAGCATTACCTTTATAAAACAGAACTGGAGTAAAAATGAGGAAGAAAAAGCCCTGATAATTACTCTGAAAAACCAGAAGATGTACTTTAAAACTATCTCATCAATAAGAAACACGAAGACATAAGCAAGAGATTGCAAAATCAAAAGCACACAGCGCCTAGGCAAATAATATAACAGAGTAAGAAACAGAAGAATATACAAAAATAGCAATCACTGCACACATTCATAAAGATTTCTTTATCTTAACTAAACTACCCTATATAATCATGCAAGATAATTCAACCCTGGATATTATTAGGTGATATTTCAAATTAAAATTTTGAAATAGAAATTGAAAATAAACTTTTAGGTTTAATTTTTTTTTCTTCATCATTACACTGATTTTTAATTGGAAGCTTTACACCTTTTCTTTTGTACTAAGATAACCCTTTAGGTCTAGTATTCAAGTTGTGATATGTAGTAAGTAATTCATCCTTGAAAATATTATCTGAGTATGATATATATAAACCAAAAAAAAAAAAACCCATTGCCGTCGAGTGGATTCTGACTCATAGCAACCCTATAGGAGTAGAACTGCCCCACAGGGTTTCCCATGAGCAGCTTGTGGATTCAAACTGCTGAACTTTCGATTAGCAGCCCAAGCTCTTAATATGAGTGGTCCTGTTATATGGTTAGGGTAATTACTCCCAATATATTTACAGAAACCTGATGTTCCAACGATTTCAGATTTCATTTTCAGTACTATTTTGGCTCTCAGTTCAACAATTTCCATTTGTACTTCTTCATTCATACCATCAGTGTTGATTGAGAAAGAGAACTAATCAATATCATTTTGTTTTTGTAAGGTCTGCAGCTAATAATATCTTTTGTGACTTAATTTTTATCTTCACAATGTTGAAAATGCAATTCATCAAATTATCTTTATTTCTCAAAACTAATTTCAACATAGGAAAAAGGATCAGATTTTTCCTTGCCAAACAAATTTTCCAAAGTATGTGTAGTGAACTAAATGGTAGCTCCAAAGATATCAGGCCCTGATCTCTGTAATTTGTAGGTGTTACTTTACTTGGAGAACAGATCTTTGCAGATGTAATTAAGTTAAGGATCTTGAGATGGGGAAATTATCCTGGATTATCAAGGTGGGCCCTAAGTGCCATTGCATGTGTCATTATAAGAAAGAGGCAAAGAAAATAAGATACACAGAAGAAGAGGAAGCAATGTTACCAGGGAGGCAGAGATTGGAGTATTGCAGCCACAAACCAAGGAACTCCAGTAACCACCAGAAGCTGGAAGAGCCAAGGAACAGACTCTACCCTACAGACTCCAGAAGGATCATGACCCTGCAATGTTAATAACTATGCTCATTATGTATCCTATTTTCCCAAACATGCTATAATGGTTACAAAATTAGGTGGACTCCAATTTCTCCTCTGAAAACTAAATGCAGAAACAAATTTAAGTTTAACATGTAAAGTTAAAAAAAAATACTACAAAATTATTGTACTTAACCTAGTTTGTGCATTCAGATGACAGAAAAATATTTTATATATGCCAGGATACAGGCATTATAAGTAGCCCTTGTGACATAAAGATTAAGCACTCGATGCTAACCGAAAGGTTGGTGGTTTGAACCCACCAGCAGCTCCTCAGGAGAAAAGACCTGGCAGTCTGCTCTAGTAAAGATTACAGTCTAGGAAACCCCATGGGCAATTCTACTTTGTCACATGGCGTCACTATGAGCTTCAATTGACTCCACGGCACCTAACAAAAACAACAGGTATTATATGCTCCATTTCTCTTGGGAAAAAAATTACCAACGAAGTATTTTTACTGAGATGAATTAAAAAAATATTGTCATTGAAAGTCTTTACATGGCTACTATTTTACTAATTTTAAATGCCCCTTTTAAATTAGAAAAGAAAAAATGAGAAAATAAATAAAATTGTTATTTTTATTGAAAAACTACCCTATGCCATACACTGTATGTACTTCATAGACAGAATTTCTAATGTTACAACAACCCTGAAAATCAAACGTTAGTATTCAAGAATGCAAAAGTCATGGCATAAAACAATTGACAATTAGTATTGACATCTCTTAAAAACTAGACTTACAAATAATTGTTGTAATTTTGGATCCAAATGGAATACCAACACTAAGAATCATTGCTCAAATAAAGAATATGTAGCAAATAATAATGGTCTGAATCACCAGTCCATATTGTATTATAAAATTGAAATATAAGAGGAATAATGATATGCTAAGCACCTCACCTATGGTTTTCACCTTCATTTGATCAATATTTATACATACTTTCACAGTTAATTGAAAGCATAGTGCATAATTTTAAAATTATTGGATCACTAGCAAAGAAAAAAATCCATATAGCAAAAGACAGAAAACATAAAATGTAAACAGAAAACAAGAAAACAGATGGCAAAAGTTAAACTAAGCATATCACATATGTCAGTATACATAGAAGGTTTAAATTCCTCCATAGAAGTGAAAGATTATCTGATTTCTCTAAAAATATTTAATCCAGACCTGAGCTATATTTAAAAATGAAATAGAAATAGTAAATTTAAAAGCAAATAGGAAAGATTTATTAGAAAAATTTACCACAAATACAGTCACAATATTAAGTTCGAACTGAGTAATTTTATGTAGAGAGTATGAAAAATAGACCATAAATGTATAAATATTTACACAAAGGCATGTCAGAACATTTAAATACATGAAAGGAAAAATTAGAACTATAAGAAAAATTGATAGCAGCATAATGCTATAAGAAGTTTAATGTACCTTTGTCATCTTTGACTATCAAGTAAAGAGAAAATGAATGAAAATATAGAAACTGTTGAAAATATTACCAACATTGTGAATGTCATATATGAATACATCTTCTTTTTAAGTAAATATGAAAACTGCTGTACAAATTGCTAGGCCAATCAACTCATTTCTAGAATTAGAAAGTATAAAAACTGCATTCTCTGACTAAAAGGAAATAACCAAAAAAGCCCAAACCCGTTGCAATCAAGTTGATTCCGACCCATAGGAACCCTAAAGGACAGAGCAGAACTGCCCCATAGGGCTTCCAAGGAGCACCTGGTGGATTCAAAACAGCCAGTCTTTTGGTTAGCAGCCGAAGCTCTTAACCACTACCACACCAGGGTTTCCAAAGGAAATAAAGCTAGACATTAAAAATAAAACAGCAGCATAAAAATTTCTAACTTCTTGAAAGTCAATTCTCAAAACTTTACTGAATACAAATTCTGATCAGAATTACAAGCTTAAGTGTTTCTAAGCCAAATTTAGCATGTTACCTATCAAAAAATAATTTAATACAGTTAACACTGCACTTAGGTGAATTCGTACTCTTACATTTTCTTAAAAACTTTAACTATATCATACATAAACAAGAATGTATCTAATGGTATATGCCATTCAAAACATAATAATAAAAAAGACATTTATATTGTTTCTATTACCTATCTATCTATCATCTATCAATCAATTTCTCTATCTCTATCATGTATACCACGTGTTAAGCACTACATTATTAAAACCTTAGAAGCCCCAGTGTGCTCCTCCCTGTTCCAAACTCTCCCTCACTTCCACCTCCCCCACAGGGAACGACTCTTCTCCATTTTGTTTTTTCTTTACAGCATACGTTTTACTCTATCTAGTTCTGTTGTGTCTGTTTTTGAACCTTATATGTATGTATATTAAATAGAACGGTATTTATTTTTCTGCTTTTTATTCAATATTATATTTTTGCAGTTAATCCAAGAAACTGTAATTCACTTATATTTTTAAAACTTTCTATTTTGAAACAATTAAAGATTCACAGGAAATTGCAAAGAAACTACAGAGAGATCTCGCGTACCTTTACTGGCTCTCTTCATTGGTTACATCTTACTGAACTATAGAACATTAAAACCAGGAAAATAATGTTTCATTCATTTTTATTGTTGTGTAATTAATTCACATCATTATGTTTACCCATTCCAATGAGTCTAAGTGTCTAGTTTGTTTTTAGACTTTTGATATTTCAGACAATGTTGTTGTAAAAAATATTTTAAATATTATTGAGTGCACTTGTATAAGAAGTTGTTAGAAAAATAAGTAACTTTTCAATATTTTGTTAGTTAGATATTGTTTTAAGAAATATACTCAGGAGTAGAACTTTGGGACTATTGAATATGTACATGTTTTACTTTTCTAAAACATGCAAAAGTTGTTTTTACCAATTTTCCAATTTACCATCAGCAGGGTAGAGACTTTCTATTGTTCCAACACTTAGATTTGTAGCATTTTGTTAATTTTTGCCCATCTGGTGGGCAAAGATAGGAAATGGTGTCTTATCATGGTTTAAATTTGCATCTCACTAATTATTAATAGGAAAACACTTGTTCATATTTTATACACTGTTTTTTTCTGTAAATAAACTGTCATGTTTCTTGCCTATGTTTTTTAAATCGGGCTTTGAGTCTTTTCCTAATTAATCCACTTGAATGGACTTTTGTGCACGATAAAAGGGAGAGGTCAATTTTCATATGTGTAACCAATCTTCCCTGCAACATATATTGAGTAGTCCAACTGTCCCCACTGTTCGGCAATGCCCACTTGGCCATGAGTATTTCTATATATGCATTGTCATTTGCTATTTGTCTATTCATATTATTATACTCTTCTAATTATAGATTTACAGTATGTTTTTATTTCTTACATGGAAATTCCCTCCAACTTATACATTTTCAGAGGAAGCCTTGAGAAGACTGAATGAGTTGGCTCCTAGTGGGGTGGGAGCAGTGACTGGTAATGGTGAACTGTGGCCTGGAGCAGCTGAGAGACAAAACCCAACCAAGTGATGGGCAGAAGAGCATTCTAGTTTCATCCATTTCTCTATCCAGAATAGGCCCATACCACAACCTTGAAGCCCAAATTCCATTATTTCCCACTATTTTAGTGTGGCAACAGGAAAACAATGGCAACCTCCAAGAAGGCTAGGTAACATCAGGGCAATGCCTTAACTGAGTTTAAGTTGTCAAACATAAGCAAGGAATTCTGATTAGCTGGCTGGCCTCTGACCAACATCATTCCCTGACTTTTACAAGAAACAAGAGACGGTCTAAAGTACTGAGAAGAGTTCTGGTGATAAATAACTGATTGGAGGGAGAAAACTGGAGAGAAGCACAAATACTGTTTCAATGTCATTGAAAAATCATACAATTATTTTTTTCATGTTTGTTAAAAAAGCACATATAAATTCCATTTTTCCTTTTCCAGAGAAAAGTGAAATTGTAAACCTAGTGATCTGTGAACTCAAAGCTAGAAATATATCTATTACAAAACTATTTCCATTTTATTGAGATCCTTTCTTAGTTTCTTCCCCGCTTCTGTGATTCTCCTAGAATTCCTCTGATATAAAATGTCGTTTCAAGATCATTTATAAAAGAGAGTAAAAAATGCTAATTCTTTTGTAAAGAATGAATTACATAAGCAACCTATTCATTAACTTCTTTCAGCAGTGATAAATAAATAAAGAACGCAAGTTACCAAAATGAATCATTCACTCCTCAAAATTCAGGGAATTAGAATTAAACAAAAAAACCCACAATTCAATCACCATCTCACTTTGAAGAACGAAGGCAACTGACATCCTATTTGAATGCCATCTGTCTCATATTGCAAGTGTCATTAATGACAGATGTTATGAATCAAATGGTGTCCCCAAAAAACATATATGGTAAGTGCTAACCCCTATACCTGTGAATGTAATCCCATTTGGAATAGGGTTTTTTCTTTGTTATATTAATGAGACCATATCAGTCTGGGGTGAGTTTTAAGCAAATCACTTTTGAGATATAAAAGGAGTGGATTAGGCAGAGAAGCAAAGGAGCACAGATGAGGGAAGATAGATGCCATGCCACATGAAGATCACCAAAGAACCAAGGAACAGAAGCTGAAAAGAGACAAGTACCTTCCTCCAGAGCCAACAGAGTGTGAAAGCCTTCCCCTAAAGCTGATGCCCTGAATTCAGACTTCTAGCCCTCTAAACTGTGATGAAATAAATTTCTGTTCATTAAAGCCACTGACTTGTGGCTTTTCTGTTATGGTAACACTTGATAACTGTCATGCTTAATGTTATGTGTCAACTTGGCTAGGCCATGATTCTCAGTAGTTTGGCAGACATATAATCATCTTTCATTTTGTGATCTGACGTGAGCAGCTGTTTTAGTTATCTATTGCTGTTATAACAGAAATACCACAAATGGATGGTTTTAACAAAGAAATTTATTCTTTCACAGGACGCTAGGAGTCCGAATTCAGGGTGCCGCTCCAGGGGAAGTCTTTCTGTCTCTGTCGGCTCTGGGAGATGGTCCTTGTCATCAATCTTCCCCTAATCTAGGAGCTTCTCAGTGCAGGAACCCCAGGTCCAAAGGACATATTCATTCTCAGCTCTTGTTTCTAGTTGGTATGAGGTCCCTCTGTCTCTCTGCTAGCTTCTCTCTTTTATATCTCAAAAGAGATTGACTTAAGACGCAACTTAGTCTTGTAGATTGAGTCCTGCCTCATTAGCATAACTTCCTCTACTCCACCTCATTAACATCATAGAGGTAGGATTTATAACACATAGGAAAATCACATCTGATGACAAAATGGTGGACAATCACAAAATACCGGTCGTGGCCCTACCCTTCTGTCTTAGTCATCTAGTGCTGCTGTAACAGAAATACCACCAGTGGATGGCTCTAACAAACAGAGGTTTATTCTCTCACAGTCTAGTAGGCTAGAAGTCCAAATTCAGGGTCCCAGCTCCAGGGGAAGGCTTTCTCTCTCTCTCTCTGCTCTGGAGGAAGCTCCTTGTCATCAATCTTCCCCTGGTCTAGGAGCTTCTCAGTGCAGGGACCCCAGGTCCAAAGGACACGCTCTGCTCCTGGCACTACTTTCTTGGTGGTATGAGGTCCCACGTCTCTCTGCTCACTTCTCTGTTTTAGATCTCAAAAGAGATTGACTTAAGATACAGTCGAATCTTGTAGATTGAGTCCTGCCTCATTAACATAACTGCCTCTAATCCTGCCTCATTAACAGCATAGAGGTAGGATTTACAACGCATAAGAAAATCACATCAGACGACAAAATGGCAGACAATCAATCATGCAATACTGGGAATCATGGCCTAGCCACGTTGACACACATTTTGGGGGGACACAATTCAATCCTTAACAGCAGCTAATCAGTTGGAAGGAGAGACCCTTGGGGGTGTGGCCTGCATCCAACATATATATATGATGTTCTGGCAAAGCTCACTCTCTCTTTCCTATCCTACGTTAGTCTCATCATCCTCTGACCTCCAGTTCTTGGGATGTGAGAGGCCTTCAGTGTGCTGCTTCACCTGCAGATTTTGGATTCACCAGCTCCTGCAACCCCATGAGCCAGCAGGCTGCCACCTGACCTACAGATTTTGGGTTCATCAGACCCTATAACCACCTGAGTCAGGAGAATCCTCCAGCCTGCTGCCTGACCCTTGGATTGAGGACTTGCCAGCCTCCACAATTGCATAGGCCGTTTCCTTGAAATAAATCTCTCTCTATATATTTATATATACTCTTCACTGGTTTTGCTCCTCTAGAGAACCCGGCCTAAGACATTTGGTACCAGAAGTCAGGTATGTTGAGATATTCCTTCTAAAGGGTAGGATAAGTTATTACATCCGGTTCCTCCTACAAGCAAAAAGGAGGCACAACACCTGGTGGACGTCTTTGGATTTTCGAGGCAACATATCCCTCATTTGAGTATGCTACTCTGGCCTATTTATCAAGTGACTTGAAAAGCTGCTAGTTTTGAGTGGAGCCCAGAGCAAGAAAAGGCTCTGCGACATGTTCAGGCTGCTGCGCAAGCTGCTCTGCTACTTGGGCCATATGATCTGGCTTATCCAATGGTGTTTGTAGTGTCAATAGCAGATATAGATGCTATTTGGAGTTTTTTGTAGGCCCTTATTGGTGAATCACAGTGCAGACCCATAGGGTTTTGGAGCAAAGCCCTACCATTCTTAGATAACTACTCTCCTTTGGAGAAACAGCTTTTAGCTTGTTACTGGACCTTAGTAGTCACTGAACACTTAACCTTGGGCCACCAAGTTACCATGCAGCCTGAGTTGCCCATCATGAACTGGTTGTTGTCTGACCTACAGAGTCATAAAGTCAGACGTACACAGTAGCACTTCATCATTAAATGGAAGTGGTCTATATGAGATTGGGCTTGAGTAGGACCTCAAGGCACAAGTAAGTTACATGAAGAAGTGGCTCAAATGTCCATGGTCTCCACTCTTGTCACATTACCTGCCCTCTCCCAGTCTGCACCTATGACCTCATGGGGAGTTCCTTATGATCAGTTGATTAAGGAAGAGAAAACTCGTGCCTGACTTACAGATGGTTCTGTGTAATATGTAAGCTCCACTTGAAAGCGAACAGGGGCAGCACTATAGCCCTTTTCTGGGACCTCCCTGAAGGACAGTGGTAAAGGGAAGTCCTCCCAGTGGGCAGAACTTTGAGCAGTGCACCAGGTTGTTCACTTTGCTTGGAAGGAGAAATGGCCAGATGTGCGATTGTATACTGATTCATGGCTTGTGGCCAATAGTTTGGCTAGATTGTCAGGGACTCAGAAGGAACATAACTGGAAAATTGGTAACAAGGAGGTGTGGAGAAGAGGCATGTGGATAGACCTCTCTGGATGGGCCGAAGAAAAAGATATTTGTGTCTCATGTGAATGCTCACCAAAAGGTGACCTTGGCAGAGGAGGATTTTAACAAGATGACGTGTTCTGTGAATACCAGTCAGCCTCTTTCCCAGCCACTCCTGTCATTGCCCAGTGAGCTCACAAATAAAGTGGCCACAGTGGTAGGGATGGAAGTTACTCATGAGGTCAGCAACCCAGACTTACAGTCAAGGTTGACTTGGCTACAGCCACTGCTGAGTGCCCAATCTGCTAGCAGCAGACAAACACTGAGTCCTTGATATGGCAACATTCCTTGGGGCAATCAGCTGGCATCCTGGTGGCAGGTTGATTACATTGGACCACTTCCATCATGGAAAGGGCAACATTTTGTTCTCACTGGGATAGATACTTACTCTGGATACAGATTTGCCTTCCCTGCAAGCAATGCTTCTGCCGAAACTACCATCCATGGACTTACAGAATGCCTTATCTACCATCATGGTATCCCAACAATATTGCCTCATATCAAGGAACTCACTTCACAGAAAATGAAGCCTGGAAATGGGCCTGTGCTTATGGAATTCACTGATCTTATGATGCTCCCCATCATCCTGAAGCAGCTGGCTTGGTAGAAAGATGGAATGATCTTTTAAAGACAAAATTACAGCACTAGCCAGGTGGCAATACCTTGCAGGGCTGGGGAAATGTTCTCTAGGAGGCTGTATATGCTCTAAACCAGCATCTAGTATATGGTGCTGTTTCTCCCATAGCCAAGATTCATGGGTCCAGGAATCAAGGAGTGGAAATGGAAGTAGCATCACTAACTATTACCCTAGTATTCACTTGCAAAATTTTTGCTTCCTGTCCCCACAACCCTATGCTCTGTGGGTCTAGAGGTCTTAGTTTCAAAGGGAGGAATGCTCCCACTAGGAGACACAATAGTGATTGCACTGAACTGGAAGTTAAGAACGTCACTTGGCTACTTTGGACTCATCATGCCTCTGGATCAACAGGCAAAAAAGGGAGTTACCATATTGGCTGGTGTAATTGACCCTGATTACCAAGGGAAAATCAGACTGATGTTGCATAGTGGAGGTAAAAAGGAGTAGTCTGGAATACAGGGGATCCCTTAGGGTGTCTCTTAGTACTACCATGTCCTGTGACTAAAGTCAATGGAAAACTACAGCAACCCAATTCCAACATGGCTACTAATGGCCCAGACCCTTCAGGAATGAAGATTTGGGTCACATTACCAGGCAAAGAACCATGATCAGCTGAAGTCAAAGGGAATATGAATTAGGGGAATGGGTGGTGGAAGATGGTAGTTCTAAATATGAGCTACAAACACATGACCAGTTGCAAAAACAAGGACTGTAATTGTTATGAGTATTTCTTACTTGTTTTTTTAAGTTTGTGTGTGTGTGTGCTTGTGTGTGTATAATATCTTTGTTTTGTTCTCTTGCATATGTCATTATTTATTATAAAATATAAAATGTAAACAGGGTTAATGAATTTTTGGTTGTACGTATGTTAGTTGTATCATGTTAGACACGAGTATCACTTCAAATTTGTCTCTATTTAGAGATCATGTATGGTTTAAGGAGATGTGTACTTGTGCCAAGTTGACAAGGGGTGGACTTTGATGGTTACTGTTATGCGTCAACTTGGCTGGGCCATGATTCTTAGTGGTTTGGCAGATATTATCCTCCATTTTGCGATCTGATGTGAGCAGCCAATCAGTTGGAAGGAGCGTTTCCTTGGGGGTGTGGCCTGTATCTAATATATATATGGATGTTCTGGCAAAGCTCACTCTCCTTCTGATCCTGCGTTTGTCTTGTCATCCTTTAACCTCCAGCTCTTGGGATGTAAGAAACCTTCAGGCCACTGCCTGACCTGCAGATTTTTGATTCCTCAGCCTCTGCAACCATGTAAGTCAGGAGAAGTCTCCATCTTGCTGCCTGACCCTTGGATTTGAGACTTGCCAGCCTCCACAATTTTGTGAGCCATTTCCTTGAAATTTATACGTATGCATCACTGGTTTTGCTCCTCTAGAAGAACCAGCCTAAGACAATAACTGAAACAACAGGAAAAGCACAAGGGTAATGAGTAGAGTACCAACTTGAGCAACCAAGAAAAGGAATGGTATAAAATGGAGCACACCTTATCAAGGAAAAGTGGGGATAGTCAATCCATAGTGTTATATGACACCCCAGCCCTGAAATAGCACTGAATCTTCCAGGCATAGAACAAGTTCTCAGTAAAGCCTCATCATACATGAAACTAGATTTCTGCTTGCAAAGCAGAACACCTGTGTTGTAAATAACTAAAAATTATGGAGTCAAAGGGCTCATAGTAGTCCACATGTGCGTTTATCCATATAAAATTGTAGTGTACGTGGTTTTTAGTTTGATTATTTTTAATAGAAATGAACTATTTAGACAACCAGAGGCAACCTTTGTCATCTCTTTTCTTGCAGACTTAAGAATCTAGAGGACTTGCCCCCTCCCTCCCGTTTAGTGCTTCCTTGGCTCCTCAAGATTCCAATTCTATCCATTATACTCACATGAGTTGATGCCCTTCCCCCTGAGGAGCCTTTAGGAACCTGTCATGTTCTGCTCCTCAGCATAGGCTTTCTGATACTAGATGCTGGGTTCCCATCTAGTCTAGATACGAGAAAAATCCTCACCAGCTTTCTCCAAGGACATGGTGAAAAAACCCAGGTCATTGTTCTCAGACTTCGGGCTCCTGCTGTCAGTGATAGTTGCTTAGTTCAGAAAAGGTAAAATTATTTACAGTTGGGGTAACATGGAAAGTTTCTGGCTTCTGCCTTCACAGCATACCCTCTAACCAGTTTTCAACTCTTTGCTTCATACTTTTCCTCCACTAGGTCTAGTGTCCCTGAGCCCTAAGTCATTCTGCTTAACTTCATAACTGATTTAATCACTAGCTTTCTGCCTAGCATGCTCTGGTATTGGGATAAGGACGGGTTAGAAATGTTTCAAATATAGACTTTCAATTAGTCCAATATTCCACCTCATTTCTTACCCTATTTCCATATCTCATGCTTCCTTCACCTCTCCCAGTTGGGCATAGTAAATTGACTCTTCTCATTTCCTTTTCTCTCTGCACACCCTTTAAGTTTTGGCTTCCTATGTCCTGTATAAGCAATTGCCACTTCTCCATCAGCTTTCAGTCTCCCAATGATTTATTGAAATCTCTTTGCCCCTAATGTCTTCTCCCCCTTTCTCTTTGTTCTTGTAGGCTTATAATATTTTTATTTCTCTATCGTTTATCATTTTACTGTGTCTAGTACTCCATTTTTAACTGGAAATCTCAGAGTTTGAAAAGAACTTATGTTTTAAGACCTTATGTTTTCACACAGATATGTGAATAAATTTTTTGAGCTTGTGCAGCAATGTTGAACTGACCCTTGACACTGGATTTGTTTTAGCAAATGTAAATGTAAACAAAATCAAGGAGGATTGCTGCATCAAATGATTTGTTGAAAGTCGACAGAGCATACATAATTAAATGAATCAGGGAATTTCCTATGAGGACAAAAAACCTTGAAAGAATGAACATGAAATTTTATTCAAATGAAGTTTACATGGATTCATAATGATAATAAATTGTTAAGGGAGGTTATGGTACTGTAGAAAACATACAAAATCTTTTAAATGTTCACAAAGGGAAGATAATCATTATGCTTATTTTGTGATGAAAATATACCCACCTGTCTCCAACAGTTTCTAGATTAAGAATGACTAGGAAGAAGGACCTGGCGATCTACTTCTAAAAAAATTGGCCGGTGAAAACCTTATGAAAAGTAGCGGAACAAAGTCTGATGTAGTGCTGGAAGAACCCCGCAGGTTGGAAGGCACTCAAAACATGACTGGGAAAGAGCTGCCTCCTCAAACTAAAGGTGACCTTGATGATATGGATGGAGTCAAGCTTTCAGGACCTTAATTTGCTGATGTGGCATAACTCAAAATGAGAAGAAATAGCTGCAAACATCCATTAATAATCAGAATGTGGAATGTATGAAGTATGAATCTAGGAAAATAGGAAGTTGCCAAAAATGAAATGGAACACTTAAAGATCAATATCCTTGGCATTAGTGAGCTGAAATGGACCCATATTGGACATTTTGATTCAGACAATCATACGGTCTGCTATGAATGGCATTGCATTCATTATCAAAAAAGAACATTTCAACATCTATCCTGAAGCACAATGTCGTCGGTGATAGGATAATACCCACACACCTACAAGGAAGGTCAGTTAAATATGACAATTATTCAAATTTACACACCAACCACTAATGTCAAAGATGAAGAAATTGAAGATTTTTACCAATTTCTGCAGTCTAAAATTGATCAAACACGTAATCAAGATGCATTGATAATTACTGGTGATTGGAATGTGAAAGCTGGAACCAAAGAAGAAGGATCGGTAGTTGGAAAATATGGCTTTGGTGATAGAAATGATGCCGAGATCACATGATAAAATTTTGCAAGACCAATGACCTATTCATTGGAAATACCTTTTTTCAGCAGTATAAACAGCAATTATACACATGGATTATCCAACAGGAAAGGTAAGCATCCTGCTTACCTTGCTTACTACATCTTGTGTAGTGAACAATTTCACATTTTTTCATCACAAGACTCTGCTTCTAGGTATAGCTGGCATCTGTCTCTCTCCCAACCCCACAGCAACTTTTTGTAGAATCAAAACCTCTTTCAAATTTATAATCCCTAATAGGCACGGATGACCCAGGGAGCAAGGTACATGCTTACTTACTAATCTGTAGGGAACAATTTCACATAGGTTTCACCATATCTTTGAAATTGTTCACTACAGATGATCTGGTAAGCAAAGCAAGCACCAGGCTCACCTTGCCTATTGGATAATCTGCCCCTGGATGGAATACACAGGAATTAAATAGACTACGCATTTGGAAAGAGACAATGGGGAAGCTCAATATCATCATTCAGAACAAGGCCAGGAGCCAGCTATGGAACAGACCAGCAATTGCTCATATGCAAGTTCAAGTTGAAGCTGAAGAAAATTAAAACACGTTCATGAGAGCCCAAATACAACCTTGAGTATATCCCACCTAAATTTAGAGACTGTCTCAAGAATAGAGTTGATACATTGAACACTAATGACCAAAGACCAGATGATTTGCGGGATGACATCAAGGACATCATACATGAAGAAATCAAAAGATTGTTTAAAAGATAGGGAAAAAATGAAAAGATCAAAATGGATGTCAGAAGACTCTGAAACTTGCTCTTGAATGTAGA
>NW_004443972.1:4909198-4911067 GCF_000243295.1 Trichechus manatus latirostris | reverse complement strand
TCTGAAATGCAGCATGAGATAGCCTGGCCTGGTGGCTGGCAGGAACCGTAACTGCAAACAGCTGGTTGGCTGGATAGTGGATGGGGAGAGGGAGAACAAATGTTCCCCTAGCAAGAGTATTTCTCAGACAAACTTCTGTGTAATTGTTGACTTTTGCTGGACTTTTACAGTACAGCAGACGTGATCTCAGATTCTGTCAATGTAAATTTTGGAGCCCACCAGAGATTACAAGCTTATTCCAATGAGTTCACCAGAATGTTCTACTCTAGTAGCTGCAGTCAGTGCCAACTGCCACTTTTTTAGAAAAGGTCACTCTTTTTTTTTTTCTTTTTAGTAACATATTTCCACTGAAGAATTGCTCCAGTCATGGCCAAGTCATACCACTCACATTAGACACATACATGCACTTTACTTACAAAATTTTGTGTTCAGTACCTCATAAACTAGGTTCGCTAATAAATAAGAATAACAATAACCATTTCTCCAGCATCTTCTATGAACAAGGACAGAGGGTCCTTCCACTGGGAAAAATGGCATAGAGGAACACTCTTAGAGCCTTGACACTTCCTAGATCCTGCCTTTTGCAACATTAATAAGTTTTTAATCCTTAGGAAATAAAGTATATTCATGTCAAGTATATTTAGTTATATCACAAATAGTTCATTAATCCCCTTCCTCAGAAATAAAAGCAACTTTCTTTTTTTTTTTTTTTAAAGTCTGGGTGATTTCCTGCTTTGTCCCATAGAAAAGAGTATTGTGAATGAGCCATTTTTAAGAAGGCTTTGAAAAATTATTGAACGTCATGACTTGCTTTTGCATATTATAGTGGAACTTAAAGAAGTTTTCTTTTCTGCCCTGCTATATGGAATGACAAAATAAAACACTACAGGGATTAAGAAACATTCCAGACAATTGAACAAATATGCCTGGTGCCTCACATGCAAACTTGGAAAGTCAATGTTATGTCAAATCGGGTATGTTCTGGGAAAAAACATCCAGACCATTCTGAGGACAGAAAAATCTAAAATATGTTTAGAAAGAAAGTAAACAACCATGAATGAACAGTAAGTAATAATTTCTTACACTTAGAAAAGGCCAAAAATTCTACATTAAACAAGACAGCGTAAAACAATCACATGCTATGTATTGGCCCATGTTCCCCCTGATAAAGACTGGTGCAGTCTCAAACTTGATTTCAAATTTAGGAGTTTGGTTGTTAATCCTCAAAAAGTACTGGAATGAGGAAATAGAGGCAACCATATTTATATACCATAGCATTTTCTTTGTTAGTGCAATGAGCAGAAATCACTTAAAGGCTTCTAACTGGATGAAGAGAAAAATCACAAAACAATAACGTAAACATATTCACAGTTCTTTTCGCGCTTTGTGAATTTGACAGGGGTGACTGGGTCAAACAAGGGGAAAATTTATTTTTCTTCTGAGTTCTTAAACATTTGTGTAAACACAGTTTGAATCTATTCTCCTGTGCCATTTAACAAAGATACTACAGTGTTCTGATAGATAAAGAATAAATTGAACCATTATGGAGCCTATCTTAGTTTTCAACTTCATTTGATTCTGTGGGCTAGCCATGTATTAATTCACTGAACAAATACTTACCAAATACCTGCATTGTATCAAATGTGTTCCAGACATTGTGGATAGCAGTGAGGTGAATGCAAATTAAAACCATCACTCATCCACCAAATTGCAAAAATTAAAGTCTGAAACCAAGTGCTGCGAGTATGTGGGGCAAAGGCACTCCATACACTGTTGGAGGGTGTTTAGTATTTACTTACTCCTAGCTATATTATGGGGCCCTGGTGGTGCAGTGGTTAAGTGTTTGACTGCTAACCAAAAGGTTGGCAG
>NW_004443972.1:4902801-4908630 GCF_000243295.1 Trichechus manatus latirostris | reverse complement strand
CACTTGGCCTTCGTTTTCTGGGGTGGGAGATGCCTTTGGAGTTAGCTTAGCTAAGAAAGGGGAATCAGAGGAGCAAGGGGCCACACAGACCAACAGGAGAGTTCCCTCTCCCAGTACAGGCCTGGGCCCTGTGACCTAATTCTGACTAATGGAGAGGTGCTCCAGTTTCTAACCCTTGGCTTTGTTAGAGCTTGTATTAGTTTCCTAGAACTGCTGTAAGAAATCTCCACAAACTGGGCATCTTAAAACAACAGAAACTTATTCTCTCATAGTTCTGGAGACCAGAAGTCCAAAATCAAGGTGTCAGCAGGACTGCCCTCCTTCTGGAGGCTCTATCCGTTGCTGTTGATTGGATTCTGACTCACAGGAACCCTATAGGACAGAGTAGGACTGCCCCATAGGGTTTCCAATGAGTAGCTGGTGGATTCAAACTGCTGACCTTTTGGTTAGCAGCCAGACTGTTAACCAATGTGCCACCGAGGTTCCTCTGGAGGTTCTAGGAGAGAATTTTTCCTTGCCCCTTCCAGCTTCTAGTTGCTGTTGCATTCCTTGTGGCTTCTTCACTCCACCCTCTGCTTCTGTCTTCACATGGCCTTCTTATCTGACCTTCTCCTCCATGTTTTTTCCTCTTCTATTTCTTACAAAAGACACTTGTCCTTATTTAAAAAAGAAAAAGAAAAAGAACAATCCAGGATAATCCAGGATGATCTCATCTCAAAATTCTTAACTTAGTTACTTCTGTAAAGACCATTTTTCCAAATATCTTCATATTCACAGGTTCTAGGTGGACATATTATTGCAGGGGCGCAGGCACCATTCAACCCATCCTCTGTGACACTGCACCTTGGCTCTGACTTTCTGTGCTCAAATTCAAGGAGGGTGACTTGGGGAGGCGAGGGCAGTGAGATTTTTAAATCACCAGCTGGAAGGTGAATTCCATAAAAATAAAAACTCCACCAGCAAATTGAAAATAATAATATCAGCTAACATATATTGAGTTTCTCCTACTGTGTACAGTACTATACTAAACACATAAACTATTTTATTTAATCCTCATATTAACCCTAGTGGTAGGTACTAAGAATATCACTTCTTATAGGTGAGAAAATTGAAGTTAAGTACATGTTCAAGGTCAAATAAGAAGGATGTGGAAGAGCTTGGATTTGAAAGTGGTCAGTCTAATTTCAGAAGGCTCTCCTAAACTGTGATAGCTTTCCTCCTCCAACCCATGTTTCCTAGTGGAACCTAAGACTTAAAACTCTTGTAACAGAAAAACTCACCAGGGGCCCAGTACAGCAGAGATGAGTAACAGCAAAACAGGGCAGAACTAAACTGCTTGCCTGTTTCATCACATTAAACCAAAAAACCAAACCTGTTGCCGTCAAGTCAATTTTGACTCATAGTGACCCTGCAGGACGGAGTAGAACTGCCCCATAGGGCTTCCAAGGAGCAGCTGGTGGATTTGAACTGCCAACCTTTTGGTTAGCAGCCATAGCTCTTAACCATTGCACCAGGGTCTTTTTCTTATTATTGTTGTTGCTGTTTTTGCTCCCCTTCCTTTTTTTTCAAGGTTATCTAATGTAATGAACATCTTTTGTTATGTAAAAAAAAGACTGGGACTATTCTTCTCATTTTCAGAAATCCACCAAGTTGGTGAAATGAACCACACATCTCCCATTCAGGAGGATAACGTGGAGACAACTTGCCATTCAGGCAACATGGGCTAGGGGTGAGATTGCATGTGTCAATCCTGAGCATGAGACCAGAGCAAAGATTTAGTCTCCTGATTGTCACTTGTGGAGGATGGGGCTTACATTTCTAGTTTTCCTAGTCTTGAGTCCTTGGAGCATCTCAATGTCTAAACTGGTCACATTTTAGCCAGGATTTACTCTTTCTCCTCTTTTAGAGCTTTTGGGACGGCCTCATACATGTGCCTAGCAGGAACCTCCTAACTTATCTGAACAGGAAGATCATAGATAGCAACATACTGGTTATCCAGGACTCCTGGCATCCAGAGAGCAGTCAAAGTTCTAGCATCCTGCTAAGACCACCTGACAGTGAGTGGCTGTTTGCTAGTCTCATACAAAGGGATGGCCTTAAAGATTTAAGTAACTTAAAATGCACTGTCAAAGTTAAATGTAATTAAGTTACGGTATTGATTTCAATTATTTAGGACATTGTTCACCAACACGTAATTCTGTAGACAAGCTCATGCTCTTTTATAATGTATGACACTACACATGCATACACTTGTACATACCAAAGAGGCCATAGCAATACATTTACTCAAACCTGGGTATTTGAAGGAACAACTAATTGTTATTGACTTTTTTTTTCAACTGGATCATGGAAACAGGTGGGATAGGTTGGTCACCAGTCATTTGCCTCCTTTGGGTGAGATAGTTTTGACATACTTATGAACCACTTCTCTAAAGGAACTCTAAAAGATTGAACAGTTGCGGCATGTTTAATATTTTGAGTGTAAAACAAGTAGAAAGACTCAATGAAACACAAATAGAGCTTGTAACTTATCCAGAAGAAAATAAAGAGTCTGTAAAATGTGTTTTTATTTGAGTGGGATTTTGCAGGGTGCTAGAACTTTGACTCTACTAATCAGAGAGAGTTCAACTAGCCAGGCTGGAAGGGAACTATGATAGCACTGCTAGGGAATCTCTAACACAGGGATCTTCGTGTAGATGATCAAGTGTTTGTTGAGAGTGACTCACCCCAAGATTGGAGTAAGAATTGTTTGCATTTCATCCAGGCTGGCAGAGACACATAAACTTCAAACACACTAATAATTTGGTACAACTTCAAACAGATAATTTAAAAATATTTGTTCAATATTTTATTTAGAATTGAAGCATGAAGGCAGAGTAGAGAAGGAAAACCACTGGTGGTGATGCTCATTACCTTCTTTGTCAACTCAGCCCCTGTCTTAGGCTGGGTTCTTTAGAGAAGCAAAACCAGTAAAGCATATAAATATATATAGAGAGAAATTTATATGAAGGAAATGGCTAATGTGGTTGTAGAGGCTGGAGCGTCCCAAGCCCATGAGTCAGGCTGGAGGCTTCTCATGATTCACGTAGCTGCAGAGGCTGGTGAACCCAAAATCAGCAGGTCAGAGAGCAGGTCTCTGACTCACAGACTTCGAAGATCAACAAATCCCAGTATTGGCAGGCAAGACAACAGGTCAGCTGCTAGCTCAAGTCCTAAGAACCAGAGGTCAGATGAACAGGAGCCAGCTGCAGGATCCAGAGGGAGTAAAAGTCTACAAGCCTTGCCAGAAAGTCCACTTATATTGGATGTAGGCCAACTCCCAAAGAAACCTCCTTTCAACTGTTTGGCTGCTTACAGTGGATCCCATCATGGAGGTGATCACATTATATCAGATCTCATCATGGAGGTGATTACATCATTGTACAACTGCCAAACTACATCATAACTGCCAAACAACCAAGAATCATGACCTAGCCAAGTTGACACACAACCTTAATGATCACAACCCCAAACTCATGGTGACCCCATGCACAACAGATCAAAATGCTGCCTGGTCCTGTGCTATCCCCATGATCAGTTGCAGGTTGGACTGTGTATTCCATAGGGTTTTCATTGGCTGATTTTTGGAAGTAGATCTCGAGGCCTTTCTTCTTAGTTCATCTTAGTTGGAGCTCCACTGAAATTTGTTCAGCATCAGGGCAACACACAAGCTTCCGCTGACAGACGGTTGCTGACTGTGTTTACGGTGTATTGGCTGGGAATCGAACCTGGGTCTCCATAATGAAAGGTGAGAATTCTACCACTAAATGACCACTGCCATCTGTTATCCCAAAAATTTATGGTAAATTTACATAACTCATTTTGAAAAACTATAGAAGGTCGTTTTTAAGTAATTTATTATTACACAAACATACTTGGAATGGTATCTCTCCAACACACACAAACTCCATGGGGCTATTTCAAGAATTTCTGGCACCAATTGCAGAAGCCTCTCTGGAGTTGTGTAATATTTCCAGAAATTCCTCCTATATATCAGTGCCTGATGCCCTGCCCTAGTGAGGCCACTGACTAACAACTCTCCATTTTATTATTTATTAACATAGTCACAAACAATTATGATGCATAAAAAAATACTATTCAGTACATTAGTACTAACCTCCACTTGCTCTTTGGTGGGTGAGGGGCGTAGGCTCAACGTGAGGATATCCATACCCGTTTCCCTTGTTTCTGATTCTCTTCTGTGAGTTCTATAAAGTTTGCAGTTTTTCATTCTGTGATGGGCTGTTGTTTTCACATTTCAGGGCTCTGGATAATATTTACATAATCCTTAATCTTTACATCTGCAAGTGATCAAAACACAGTGTAAGTACTATACTCTCTTTTTGAAGGCTTCATTTCTTTTCATCATGTTTATACAAAATATGGATTTCCTGATTTTCTTGTTGATCCTTGGTGAAGTTTTGTTCATTTCACTTTTCCTAAAAGATCTTTTTCTGAACCTAAATTTTCCTTCTCTTGCATTCTCTCTGTCTTTTGTGCAGTTGATAGATAGGGTAGTTTGAATCCCTTTCAGTGGGAAGAGTCTTTTCTTGAGGTCAAGTCGAAGACTTCTCCCAACTCCCTACTAGCTAATTAATAGCACAGCCATATTATTGTGTAATTATGTTACATCCAGTATTGGTTTTGTACACATAACCACATACCTCTAAAAGTCTTTCCTCAGCCAACTTTCTATGAACACAGTGACAAAAAGTTTCAGCTGAGAGGAAGGTCATAATATTTTTTTTCTTATTTTCAATCTGTAATTGCAACATACACTCTTGAAACAGATAAATCATGGGTTTTAAATTTTCCTCATATCAGGTTTCCTTTGCTATGTTCTACACTCTCAGTAATTTCACTTTGCTCTTATAGAACTACATTGGTACCTAATTTATATGAAAAGCCTCTAAAGGCAACTAGCTAATTCCTAAAACAGTAAAAGTATAATGCTGAGTTTGAGGTCTCTGCAGATCATCCCTTCCAAAGTGTAAGTAAGTTGGATTTGATCAAGCTTCAGGTCACAGCCCCACTGGGGTTTTGATGGACTGCAGATCCCAGCTGACTCCTGGGAAGGTGTTTTTTGTCACCTAAAGACTTCTCTTCCTCTTACAAAAGAATTCAGCAAAGCAGGAGGTCATATAAACTAACTTATTCTTCAGACTCCAACACTACTAGGCTGGAAACTATTATGGAATGGGAACAAAAGGAAAGGGATCACTTTTACTGAGCCCCTATTCTGTGTCAGGTCCTAAGGAAGCCTTTAGTAACTATGGAAAACTTCTCCTCAAGTGTTCCAAATCTCATTAAGAGGAATTAGTTTAAGCCAAACTGACTCAATGTACTTTTAACCACTGAAGAAACTTTCCCCAACAAAACTATTATCCCAAACTTCGTGAACAAACATAGACTTTCTGTACTAAATTAATAGCTGTATGTATAATTTATGTTCTAATTTCAATTTTGCTGTCAATCCCATTTGTTGTTTCTTCAATCCTGAATTAATGCGGCAAGTTGGAGATGGAAAATGTCAGATCATCTAAGGGCATCATTCTTTTCTAAGGTCATATAAAATGAAAGAATACCTTTGTCATAATTCAGCAATTCATCCCATTTTATAGAGTCGTAACATGTTAGAGCTGGAAGGTTTCTTAAAGATCATCAAATTTAAATTTATAGGTAAGAAAACTGAGGTCTAGGGAGATGAAGTGATTCATTCAAGCTTTTGTAGCCCATTGTTTCTTGCCCATTGTTTCTACCTATACAAGGTCTAAATGCAGCCTTTAATTC
>NW_004443972.1:4900520-4902288 GCF_000243295.1 Trichechus manatus latirostris | reverse complement strand
CTCTTGCCTAGCAAATCTGTCTAGTTCCCAAGCAAAAATTCTGACTTGGCATTTTTGCCTGTCCACCTTCCTAAACTCCTCAGCCTGAAGGCTGGCACACTGCTGCTCTGAGCAGAGCCTGGGCATAGCTGCTGGCTGGGAACATTCACTTACTGATAACTCAGGAAGCCAAAGGAAGACTGCAGGAAGTAGCATCCAGGATGGTCAGGAAACAAATCACCATGCTGAGGGATTTGGACTGGATCCTCTAGATCATGGGGAACAACTGAAGATTTGTCAATAGGAGAGTGACAGGCACAAGTTTGTGGGATTATCAGAAGCAGAACGATCTCTCTGGAAGAGGTGTGGTGAATATTTGAAAAAGGATAAGGCAGAATGACCTCTATCTTCTGCTTTGCCTCTCTGAGTCCTTCACATTCCTCAGACTAGAACTCAAGTTCATTTTATGGACTGATATCCTCTGTACCACCAGGGCCACAGTGATTCTGCCTTGCTCTGAACTCTTCAAGCGCTAAAGGCCTATGTGACTAATTTGTAAATTAACAATATGCTGTACTGTGACAAACCTCACACTTTTTAAAATTAGGAGTATAGAGACATAATTTACATAAATAAATTGACTCCTTTTTAGTGTATATCCTGATGAGTTTTGACAATTGTATGTATTTGTGTAACTACCACAACAATCAAAGTATAGAATGTTTCCAAAACCTCAAAAAGTTCTCTCATATATCCTTGCAATCAACCTGTCTTCACCCCTGGTCTCAGGCAACCACTGATCTAATTTCTGTCTCCAACAGTATGTCTTTTCCAAAATGTCTTATAAATGGAGTCATACAGTATGAAGCCTTTTGCATCTGGCTTCTTAGATTCATCGCAATGCTTCTGAGATTCATTCTTGTTATTGTATTTCTCTGTAGTTCCTTTATATTGATGAGTAATATTTCATTGTGTAGATGAACTACAACTGTTTTATCTGCTCACCAATTGATGGATATATGAGTTCTTCCTTTCTTTTCTTCTTTTTTTCTTTTTTTTTTTTTTTTTCTGTGACATTTGCATGCAGGTCTTTGTGTGGGCATGTGTTTTCATTTCTTGTAGGTAAACAGCTGGGAGTGGGATTGCTGGGTTGTATGTTATTCATATGTGTAACTTTATTAGAAATTTTTAAACTGTTGTCAGTTGATTGTACCATTTTATATTTCCACCAGCATGTAAGAGAGTTCTAGTTACTCTACATCCTTGTCAGCACTTGGTAATATCTGTTTCATTTTAGCCAGTCTAGTGGATGTGAAGTATTAACACATTGTGGTTTTAATTTGCATTTTCCTAATGATTAATGATGTTGAAAACTTTTTCATGTGGTTATTGGCATTCTTATGTCTTCTTCTGTGAAGTACTCAAATACATTGCACATTTTTAATTGTGTTGTTTATTGTATTATTGAATTGTGAAAGTTTGTTTTATTTATCCTGCATGATGTGCACATGTTATGAAACATGTGTTTTACAAATATTTTCTCCCAGTCTAGTGGCTTATCTTTTCAAATTCCTTTACAGTGTCTTTCAAAGAGCAGAAGTTTTAATTTTGATGAAGTTCAATTTATTATTTATTTTTAGTAGTTCATGATTTTTGGTCCTAATAAATGCTTGCCTAAAACATTTTCTTCAGTAAGTTTTATGATTTTAGCTTTCATGTAGAGGTCTACAATCCTTTTTCAGTTTATTTTCATATATGGTACTTGGTAAGAGAAAGGATTCTTTACATA
>NW_004443972.1:4894279-4898324 GCF_000243295.1 Trichechus manatus latirostris | reverse complement strand
TATACTCGTCTATAAATCTGGTGTACTGAGGATTGCCGAGTTATGAGATGCTAAGAGTCTTTCTTCTTTTTTTTTCAAAGAAATAAAATGGTAATTACCTTGTTTACACATTTAAAACATTTTCAGTATGGGATTTCTGAATCCTTACCCTGCTTTCCCAAGTGTGGACTCTGTTGACCAGAAACATAATAAGTCCTGTGCAGAATTTCTCAGCGTGTAGTGTCCCTGAAATCAGAACTCATGCCAAATTAGGTCAAACGCCACTGGATCCTAGCAAGTCTGTATACTGATGGTCCTGCTGAGAGAATTAACATTCCAGCAGGAAGTAAGTTGTATTTATTTTAGTTTTAAAGATTCTCCTTTTTGTTGCACATGAATGACCTGTATTACCAAGGAGCCTGTCACAGACAATGAAACCCTTGTGTTTTAATGGATTGTCCTCTACTTTAGGTTGAGCAGAGAAAGGAAAAAAAAAAAAAAAAACGACAGAAGGGAAGGATAATAATGTCGTTAATGAAGATGTAGCAAGAAATTGTTTCTGCAACACCGAGTGGCAGTTTATTCATTGGGGAGCTCAGAATTGACCTTAAAGGCAAGGTGGCCCTTTTCCTTCTAGATTGGGGTGCCACCAGGGCTCCTGGGGCATCACTACTAGGGTATAAGGAATTCAAAAGTGAGACTGTGTTAATTGGTTGCTATTGCAGACTCTGCTTTGGTTTCTAAGTAAGCTAGAGATGTGAAGTTTCATTAACTAATACTGAGTTAACTAGTCCATACTTTTATTGCTTTATTTATTTATCAAAATAGCATCAGTTTTGTTTTCATGATATTTAAAATAATCCAAGTTTCCTGTAAAAATTCAATTTATACTGAAAGCAAAAAACTACCTACAATCCCATTACCAAAAAAAAATAAACATTAATATACAGAAGCTCTATATTCTTTTATTTTTCTGTGCATGGACACATGTTTAGAAAAAGAATGGATTCTATACATATGGCTTTGTAACCTAATATTTTTCATTTAACATAGTATGGCCGTATAGAATGGTTTTTAAATTTGTATGAACATACCATAATTTATGTATCCAATCTCCTAGTGATGTGAATGTATTTCCAGTCTTTAACTAAATAATCTGCAGTGAATATCCTAGTATAATTAGTTTTGCAGATTAGTCCTATTATTTCTATAGAAGAAATTCCTAGAAGTAAAATTTCCAGGGTTAAAGGACAGATACATTTTAAAGACGTTTGATAAATATTGCCAAATTGTGTTTCAGAAAAGTTGCACCAATTTGTAGTCCCACAAGCAATTTATGAGAATGCTTATTTTCCTGTATCCCCCCTTAGCTGAAATATTATTTTTCCTCATTTTTTAATCACTGCAATTTAATAGGGAAAATTAAAATTTCATTTTTGTTGTAATTTGCATTTCTCTGATTATTATTGAGACTGGCTATCATATATTATTTCCTCTTTCATTGCTCATTTATGCCCTTTGCCTAGTTTTCCCCTGGGTTGTTAATTCTCTTATCAGTTTGTCCATTTGTTCTTTATCCATGATATTGTTCTTTGTGTGTCATACATATTGTAACTAGTTTTCCCAATATGTTCTTTGTCTTTGACCTTGACTTCTTTTAAATTATATTTTGTAAGCTGCTTCTAAATCATTTGTGAATGAGATGATAGATAGGTAAACATGCACGAAGATCCAGAATTAGTAAATCACAGAATAGTCGTTTGAATACAGGTCTGTCTTTCTGAAATGTCCATGCTTTTACACACTATTCTCCCCAAGCTTGAATTGTCTTGAACCTTGTCTATTAGACATGTTTCCCACAAACATAGAAAAAGTCTTTGAAAAGATGGCTCTGTTGCTATTTGAGGACCATGGAATTCTCCTCCATACTTCCCTGGCATTCTAGATCATTATGAATAATGTAATTTCTCTGCACATTCCACAAGATCAAACCCAAACTGGCTGAAGCCAAGCTACTTTCATCATCATGCAGAAGTGGTTTCCCTTCTGTGCACAGTAGTACTGAGTCCTAGCATAGCAGCCGTGGGGAGATGCAATTCCCAACTTCAAGGATATTTCAACACAGTTAACTTATTTGTGAATATACCTACATGCTCAGCCTTGGTCTTCATTAAAAAAAAAACAAACCCACTGTTGTCAAGTCAATTCTAACTCACAGCAACCCTATAGGACTGAGTAGAACTGCCCCATATGGTTTCCAAGGAGTGTCTGGTGGATTTGAACTGCTGACCTTTTGGTTAGCAGCCATAGCTCTTACCCACTATACCACCAGGGTTTCCTTGGTCTTCATAGACACAGAAAATAACTCTTGGAACTCAGCAATGTTCCTATTCTCGTCCATTTGACAAATATTCTCCTAATACTTGTGTTTTGTGGTGAGAGTAAGTTCACACTGACTGTATGTTAGGCATTCTTCTAAGTGCTTGTATTTATTACTCATTTTATCCTCACAACAACTCTAAGAGGTAGGTACTATTAAGACCCCTGCCCCTTGCCCTTGGTCGTGCAAACAGTTTGTGTTAGACTACCAGCCTGAAGGTTGGCAGTTTAAACTCACCCAGTGACTTGGCAGAAAAAAGGTCTGGAAATCTGCTTCTGTAAAGACTACAGCCAAGAAAACCTATGGAGATGTTCTACTCTGTAACACACGGGGGTCACCGTGAGTCAGAATCAATTCAAAAGCAATAGGTTTTTTGTATAGATGGGGACATTGAAGCAGAGAGAGGTTAAGTAAGTTGCCCAGGATTACATGGTTTTTATGTGGAGGAGACAAAAAGGACTCAGCTGTCCGGTTTGAGAGTCCATGCTGCTCACCCCTGGCCTGGGCTACCTCCCAGCACTCTGCACCTGCAGAACATGGGCACTGGGTGTAGGATGGAATGCATAGACATATAGGGGCTCAAGGAATGATGGGGAAGGCAGACAAATGCAAGTAAGTCCCCTACTGACTGCAGCACAAGAATCTACTCAGTCTGGACTTTGGAAGCCATAGAATTTGGAAAACTCCATCTAGAGAAGAGGCACCAAAAGATATTAAGGGGGAAACATGGGACTTATAATCAAAATGCAACTTTTTAAATCTGAAAACTCAGTACATGAAAATAAAATTTACAAGGTTAACCTTATCTGTCCAGTTCTTCTAGCCCCCTGGATTTACCATTTCCATTAAATGTTCCAAATAAAACAGTTCAAGATCCTATCCCATGTGCTATGGGAAGGCCTATGTCCCAGAATTTTTAAAGATTCTGGACAGCTTATCTTCTCCTGATTACCTCTTGTTTCAGATTTCTCCTGCTGGCTCATATCCTGCAACTGCTGTCCTTGTTCCACCCACTACCTTTCCCAAAGAATCCCTGACACAAGTCCATTGGGTATAATCATCTTTTATTGAGGGTTCAGTATAACAGAGGGGAAAGAAGGAGATTTAAAATTAAATTTTAGACATGATGGTCTTAATAGTCCACAGCTATCACAGCCTGGATTTTCTCACTGAGGATTTGTCCCCTCAAGTCCCTACTTCTACCAAGGTACAGGCCTTCTAGTCTCTACCGAGACCCTTTTCCTGTCTCTCCCATTCTCAAAGTTCTGGCCATTCTCATCCCCAAGCCCTGTGTGGCCAACATTCAACATGTGAATTCTTGTTACTTCACCCTGAAAAGAAAATTGGCACTCTGTTACTTTCTATCCCATGCAGACCTTGTGGGCATGGTGGTAAGGGAGAGTGTGTATCTTACAACCACCTAGAAATTTTCTCCATCAAAAGAGTTAGTTGCTTTCCTAAGAATCCCATTATCTGGGTTAATGGGCTTAAGATGTGGAGTCCCTGGGAGTGCAAATGGTTAATGTGATTGACTGGTAACTGAAAGATTTGAGATCTGAGTCTACCCAGAAGCACCTCAGACAAAAGCCCTGACAATCTACTTCCAAAAACTCAACCATTGAAAATCCTGTGGAGCACAATTCTACCCTGACACATATGGGGTCACCATTAGTTGGGACTGACACC
>NW_004443972.1:4884783-4893126 GCF_000243295.1 Trichechus manatus latirostris | reverse complement strand
TAACCTTGTCTGGGGAAATAGAGTCTTTCTTTCTATGGGCAAAATGCTGAACAATGCAGGAAGCATCAAGAACATAGAAGGATGACAAGGTGTTGGTGAATATTTAATATACCATGGACTACCAGAGGAACAAACAAATCTGTTTTGGAAGAACTACAGCCAGAATGTTCCTTAGAAGCAAGGATGGTGAGACTTCATCTCACATACTTCAGAAATGTTATCAGGAGGGACCAGTCCCTTAAGGACATCATGCTTGGTATAGCATAGGGTCAACGGAAAAGAGGAAGACCATCAACAAGATGGATTGACACAGTGGCTTCAACAATGGGCTCAAACATAGCAACAATTGTAAGGATGGCCCAGGACAGGGCGGTGTTTCTTTCTGTTGTACATCGGGCCACTATGAGTCAGAACCGATGCAATGGCACCTAACAACAATCAGTTAAGTCGTATTGGAGTAGGGTCCTAAGCCTAATCTCCCTTTTGAGTGGTGACTTATAAAACAAGAGATCAGACAGGAAGACAGGATAACACAGAGGGAGAATACATCACGTGAACATACATCTACAAGCAGCAAACAAATGCCAAAGATCACGAATAGTCACTAGAAGAAACTAGGAGAGAGACATTGAACAGTTTCTCTCCCAAAGCCCTCCAAAGGAGTCTGAATGGCTAACACACTGATTTGGACTTCTAGCCTCCAGAACTGTGAGACAATAAATTTCTGTTCTTTAAAGCCACCCACACTGTTGTGTTTTCTTATGGCAGCCTTAGGAAACTAAGACAGAGACCAACCAGTCACTCATTAGCAAGTTGATGACACTGGACCTTTTCTACTCTGGAAGGTATAACAATTCATTTTGACTGGAGGCAACACATATTTCAGGTATCAATTTGCATTTCTTACCCAAAAGGCATCAGCCAGTACCACCACCTGTGGATATTGTTGTTAGTTGCTGTCAAATCGGCTCTGACTCATGGCAACCCCAAGTATAGTAGAATGAAACATTGCCTTGTCCCGTGCTATCTTCACAATCATATGCTAAAGTCCATTGTTGAGGCCGCTGTGTATTTTGAGTGCCTTCCAAACTAGAGGGCCTATCTTCCAGCACTATGTTGGACAATATTCTGTCGTGATCCATGGAGTTTTCATTGGTTAATTTTCGGAAGTAGATTGCTAGGCCTGATGCCATGGTGCCTCGTCTAGATACCTTCCACCAAGTCTGGGGAACTAATTTCCTGACTGAGATGCTTCCAGCTGAGGGTTCACAGCTGAATTCCTCCCCAGGAACTGAAACAGAGCTTTCTTGCCCAAGTTCATAGCCCTTAATGGGGGCAGCTTGCATCAGTTCGGGACAACTTTGAAGGACTATCTCATTCCAGCACTCCCTGAGGGATTAGCTGAAGCCTTTATGCAACTTCATCCCAGCTCAACTCCTTCTATCTAATCTTACTGCCTTCACTTCCTCACAGGTGCTGTTGCTGGGAGCACTCTCCAATAAACTTTCTGCATGTATAGCTTCATCACAAAGTTTATTTTCTGAAGAACCTGGCCTAAGACAGGCATACTCTCACTTTGGGGTGTTATAGAAATAAACTGTGACACCAAGAAAATATCCATGGAACAAATTGATTTTAACAGAGCAGGTGATTGGCAGTAAAGAGAGCCTCCCAACCTTGTTGCAACCATGACATCTATCTAAAATATCATCCAAATTATGAAGCCTTTCAGCTACCGTCACATTTTTTCTCCAAGGCTTTTTTGGGTCCTGGGGCAAGATGTATGCTAGGAGTTAACCACAGACTCAGACTTCTACAGGCTTCGGTGTACTGACTTTGTTTTTTCTTCTGAATAATAGCCAAGGAGACTTTTTGTAATCACATCTAAGATAATAAGCCCACCCAGCTGTACTTGGTAACAAATTGCTACTATATTTGTGGAGTTGGGAATTAGGTGGATTCTGTACATGATGTTGTTGCTAGTTGTTATCACGTCAGCCCCTGACTCACGGAGACCCCTTACACAACAGAACGAAACACTGCCCAGTCCTGCACCATCCCCATGACCGATTATGGATAGAACCGTTGCAATTCATAGGGTTTTCATTGGCTGATTTTTAGGAGTAAATCTCCAGACCTTTCTTCTTGGTCTATCTTAGTCTAGAAGCTGAAACTTGTTCAGCATCATAGCAACACGTAAACATTTACCGACAGATGGGTGGTGGTCGCGCACAAGGTGCATTGGCCAGGAATCAAACCTGGGTGTCCTGCATGGAAAGCAAGAATTTTACGACTACAACACCCCTGTCCTCTGATTCTGTATATAAGGGAATGTAATATAGTTTCAAATATTTCCAGCGTGTATTCCAGTGCATTTCTCTACTGGATCCTGTTAAGCTCTCCGCATTAATGTCCTGTAGTAGCTGTGCCTATGGAGGGTCTAAACTTCTATTTTCCCAACAGTAATTCTGAAAGGTTAAGTGTGGAGTAAATAGTCTCTTTTGTGGTAGTGAGAGGCAGAGTTCATAGAGGAAAGAGACTGAAAAGAGGATCACTAGAGTTGAAAGACAGTAAGGTGAGGGATTAAAAGGGAATGGCTTAAAATACTCTTCCAGTGAGCATGGCTCCATGCAACCAAGAAAAAAGAGAAGGTTAGATGGATTAAGATGCAGTTCACAGGTTTTATTATACCCCACTGTGAAGCCAGGTATTTCTAATATATAATTGCTCTTGAATTCTCTTTTCTAAGAACCATTGCTTGAGAAGGTATGCAAATGGAAAAGCCATCAATGGGCTGCAACCAGATCACTTGGAACTTAAGTAACTACTGGCTCTAGGTGCATGAGGGCAGCTGTGTTGTTTGGCCCTATGAAATGCCCTCCTTTCTCCAGCGTGAAGAGTGAGGGTCAAATAGCATCCCAAATATTACGGTCTTCCTGCTTCATGTTTCTTTCTCCATTGCCCTCAAGAGCATGAAGAAGGAAGATGCCTAGGTCCCTGTCCATCTGGAGATCTCTATGCTTCCCCTTGGTGCTGAATGAGAAGTGGGGCAACATTTGGTTGGCGCCTGTGAGCCGTTATGCCAAGCCTTGGCCAATGGGGTATTTCATAAACAAAATATTTCCCAGATTATGACAGCCTCAACAACCACAGAATTCTACCAATAAACCATAACCAAGCAGTTTTTCACAGAGAGCTGTGAGCTTTCTGCACAATTTCATTTCATCAATTACTTGCTGAATATGAGCTTTGCCAGTCACTGAGCCAGGTGCCAGGTATATAAAGAAAAATGAAGCCTAGAGCCTACATTCAAGGGGCTAAGTCTGGATGGGGGAAGACCAAGAGACCAAGGGAGAGTGAAAGAACAAGAGAGTCAGCAGCACATGATGGTTAGGGACTGTGACTCTGAGTGAGGCAAAACTGGGTTCAAATTTAGTGCACCATCATTTACTTGCTGAAGACCCATTGTCAAGTTCCTTAACTGGTTGGACCCTCAATTTCCTAATATGTAAAACGGGGATAATGTTCTTTGAGTTGTTTTAGAAAATACATAGAAAACTCATGTAAATGTCTATTGCTATTGTAATAGTTTTTTCAGGATAGCGGTAGACAAGTAATAACTGAGACAATGATAAAGACATTTTAGTCAAATGCCCTAAAATGTCCAACACCAAAGTCATCTGGGTTTAGCCATGGGATATTGTCATTACTCAAACTCATTCTCCATAGTTTGATTTCCATATTTCTATGTTATTATTTTTGTCACTGGTTGTCTTAGGCTGTGTTCTCTAGAGAAACAAAACCAGTAAAGTGTATAAATATATATAGAGAGAAATTTATATCGAGGAAATGGCTCACTCTGTTGTAGAGGCTGGAACGTCCAAGTCTGTGGGTCAGGATAGAGGCTTCTAATTCAGGTAGCTGCAGGGCTGGTGAACCTTAGATCAGCAGGCAAGATTGCAAGTAAGTTGCTAGCTCAAGTCCCAAGAACTGGAGGTCAGACGAACAGGAGCCAGCTGCAGGATCCAGAGTGAGCAAAAGCCCACAAACTCTGTTAGAATGTCCACTTACATTCTAAGCAGGCCACTGGCCCAAGGAAACTCCCTGTCAACTGATTGGCTACTCACAGCAGATCCCATCATGAAGGTGATCACATTATATCAAATCTCTTTATGGAAGTGTCATGGATTGAATTGTCCCCCCAAAAATGTGTGTATCAGTTTGGTTGGGCTATAATTCCTGGTATTGTGTGATTGTTGTTAATCCTGCCTCTATGATGTTAATGAGGGAAAATGGGCGGCAGTTGTGTTAGTAAAGCAGGACTCGGTCTACAAGATTGGATTGTGTCCCGAGGCAATCTCTTGAGATATAAAAGAGAGAAGTGAGCAGAGAGACAGGGGGACCTCATACCACCAAGAAAGCAGTACCAGGAGCAGAGCATGTCCTTTGTACCTGGGGTTCCTGCACAGAGAAGCTCTTAGACCAGGGGAACATTGATGACAAAGATCTTTCTCCACAGCCAACAGAAAGAGAAAGGCTTTCCCTGGAGCTGGCACCCTGAATTCGGCCTTCTAAGCCTACTAGATTGTGAGAGAATAAGTTTCTCTTTGTTAAAGACATCCACTTGTGGTATTTCTGTTATAGCAGCACTAGATGACTAAGACAAGAAGTGATCACAGCAACACATGACTGCCAAACTACATCATAGCTGCCAAACCACTGAGAATCGTGGCCCAGCCAAGTTGACATGCAAAGTTAACCATCACACTGGTCAAGATTCCAACAACTGCAACAAAACAGAGAAAAAGCACCCACATGTTCTACACCTGCCCTGGATAGCCACATGTTCCTGCGTGCCTGCAGGTGGGAGGTGTGAGATCAGGAAATCATGGTAGAGTGAAGACTAGGAGGAAGTCCAACACATGAACGGAACAACAATACCCTCTCCTTGGCCTAATTTCAATTTTATTCTAATCTAGAAACTGGATTTAAATTAAGAGGAAAACGAATATTTTACCCCTAAGTGTTATAGCATTTGTATGTTAACAGTGGCTTTCTTTCTGTAAGCTCTGTTTCATCTTAAAGGAATAATAACTTGTTAGTATTTGACACCAAAGATCAGTCGCTAGAAAAGGACATCATATGTGGTAAAGTAGAGGGCCAACAAAAATGAGGAAAACCCTCAATGAGATGGACTGGCACAATAGCCATAGCAATAGAATCAAACATACCAATGATCATGAAGATGGCACAAGACTGGGCAACGTTTTGTTCTATTATACATAAGATCACCATGAGTTGGAGCCCAGTCAATGGCAACTAACAACAACAATACCATTTTGTGTTTATATTGTTAGGCAAACTTCTCCCAACACTCTTAAAAATTATACCACATAGGCATTGCCTCTTTTACCAGCACCCTGCCCTCTTTCAGAGGCCCCCTAATACTTACAAATTACCATATATGAAGAAATTGTCAAATATATCTATTTTTGAAGAATTTTAAGACTGCCAGAGATCATGAGATACTGTAGGAAATACAGTTCTAATATGTTAGTGGTCAGTTGGCCAATGAGCACTTTATTGTTCACAGGGTACATGATGCTTATATTAGATATTATAATTTGACAAAGATATAACAGAAGAAACGTTGTTCTATTCAAATAACGTACTCCATCAGGAATCAATTACTATAAAGGATAGTTTTTCCCCTGGAAAATTCAGTTGTGTAGGAGTTTTTTGTTGTTGTTGTTGTTGTTTTTAATTCAGCTGTATTTTATATTTAAAATTATAACTGTCTTAACAATAACTGGCATGCTTTTCTTTAGGCTTCAAAGCGTTTGCTGGAAAATGATTATTTGACTTAGCAATTGCCTCAGACAGTCAACCAAGATGTATGCCTTACAAAGAGCCTCGTGTCCAAACCATAACCTTTAAGAAATGATCGGAATAATCAGAACCTGTAACAGCACCGACCACTATGCTCAAAAGTATAAATATTCCTGTCTTTGGCTGGCATTTAGCATTATGAAAGAAGAATGATGTCCTCTATTACAGCAAGGAAAGAATCATCAATTCTGTTTACATGAAGATTTTCTAAGTCTTACGTCAATCATTTCATAAAAATTATTGATTAAAAGTAATAGAAAAGGAGTGAAATGGCATAAATAATAGAAAACATTGAAAACCTGCACACACTCAGTGTTATTGAGCTTAAGATGCAGAACTCAACTCAAATTTAACCTTCAAACACAAATGTCAGAGAATGTGCTATCATTTTACTGAGCACCCAAGGACTATCAATTACTTCCGTCTACTTAGTACACAATTAGACATCCATTCTAGAAAATGTGAAAATCTAAGATTCAGATACTGGTTTTTCTTACATTTGACTAGTAAAGTTATCAAAATATAAATTAAAAAGAGGACACATTGTAAGTGTACAGCTTGAAGAATTATCCCAAAGTGAACCCACAAAGTGGATACATGAGAAATACAACACTATCAACCCCTAGAAGTCTCTTATATGCCTCTTCTGAATCAGTTATTTCACCTCCTCCTTCAAAGGTATTAGTATCCTATTTACAACACCGTGGATTAATTTTGCCTGTCTGTGAACTTTATATAAATCGAACCATACATTATACGTCTGGTTTCTATTTCTCAATAGTATAGCTTATGAGAGCCATTCATATTATGTACATCTATAGTTCATTTATTTTATTGCTGAAATGTATTCCACTTTATGAGTATATGAAAAATGTATTTAGTCATTCTGCTATTGATGGACATTTGGGGATATTGCAAATAATTTTGTACAGTTTGGGGATTTACAATTTGGAGATGTCTTACTTATCTAGTGCTGCTATAACAGGAATACCACAAATGAATGACTTTAACAAACAGAAATTTATTTTCTCACAGTTTAGGAGGCTAGATGTCCAAATTTAGGGTGTCTGCTCTAGGGGAGGAAACCCTGGTGGTTAAGAGATATGGCTGCTAACCAAAAGGTTGGCAGTTCAAATCCACTAGGCATTCCTTGGAAACTCTGTAGGGCAGTTCTACTCTATCCTATAGGGTCACTCTGAGTCGGAATTGCCTTGACGGCAACGAGTTTGGTTTTTTGGTTTTATCTCATAACATTTTGTTGTGGATTGAATTGCGTCCCCCAAAAAATATGTGTTATAAAACCTAACCTCTACGTCTACGGTTATAATCCCATTTGGGAATGAGTTTTCTGTTATGTTAATGAGGCAGGATTAGTGTAGGATGTGCCTTGAGTCAATCTCTTATTAAATATAAAAGAAACAGATTAAAGAAGCAGAGATGGAGTAAGACACATGCCAAACCACATGAAGATCACCCAGAAGCAGAACCTCAGAAGAGACAAAGACCTTCCTTCAGAGCCAACAGAGAGAGAGAAAGCCTTCCCCTATAGCCAGCTCCCTGAATTCAGACTTCTAGCCTCCTAAACTGTGAGAAAATAAATTTTTGTTTGTAAAGGCCACTCACTTGTGGTATTTCTGTTATAGCAGCACTAGATAACTAAGACAGAATTTGGTACTGAGAAGTGGGGGTGCTGCTCTAGCTAATACCTACAATGTGGAAGTAGTTTTGGAATTGGGTAATGGGTGGAGGTTGGAAGAGTTTTAAGGTGCCTAATAGTAAAAGCCTAGATTGCCTTGAAGAGACTATTGGTAGAATTAAGGATGTAAAAGACAATTCTGGTGAAGGCTCAGAAGGAAGAGGGGAGAGCTATACAGAATGTCTCTGTTGTCTTAGAGAATACATATGGTGCCAGCAACAGAATGTTGCTGGATGTGTGGACATTAAATATGTTTGGTGAGGCTTTAAAAGGAAATGATGACCATGTGATCGGACAATGGAATAAAAGCAATGCTTTTTATGCAGTGGCAAAGAATTTGTCTCATTTACGTTCAAAAGTTTGGTGGAAGGTAGAACTTGTAAGTGATGAACTTGGATACTTGGCTGAGGAGATTTCTAAGCAAGATTTTAAAGGGTCGTGTGGTTTCGCCTTGCCATTTATAGTAAATTTCAGAGGAAAAAGATGGACTTAAAAATAAACTGTGCAAAATGAAAACAAAACTCAAAAATTTAGAAACTTCTGTTGTACAAACTAAGGACACATGTCCTAGAATTTTCACCAATGACATGTCTACACAATCTTTTGTGAAAGACATTAAGCCAATGAATGATGGCTCTAACTAATTACCATAGCAGAAAACCCAACAACTCAGATTGAAAAGGACAGAGAGAGAATAAAAAGAGAGAATGCTGTCTGCCTCTTGGAATTCTACAGGCAGAAGAAACAGCCAAAGGAGC
>NW_004443972.1:4882062-4883716 GCF_000243295.1 Trichechus manatus latirostris | reverse complement strand
TATGAATAGGAGTGGATCATTGTATGAAATAGTGCAGGAAGATGAGCCCCTCAGGTTGGAAAGCACTCAAAACACGACTGGGGAAGAGCTGCCTCCTCAAACTGGAGGCAACCTTAATGACATGGATGGAGTAAATCTTTTGGGACCTTCATTTGTGGATGTGGCACAACTCAAAATGAGAAGAAACAGCTGCAAACATCCATTAATAATCAGAAGGTGGAATGTACAATGTATGAATCTAGTAATATTGGAAGTCATCAAAAATGAAATAGAACACATAAAGATCGTGTCATGGATTGACTTGTGTTCCCCAAAAATATGTGTATCAATTTGACTAGGCCATGATTCCCAATATTGTCTGATTGTCCACCATTTTTCATCTGATAAGCTTTTCCTATGTGTTGTAAATCTAGTCACTATGATGTTAATGAGATGGATTAGCAGCAGTTATGTTGGCGAGATCTACAATATTAGATTGTGTCTTAAGTCAATCTCATTTGAGATATAAAAGAGATAAGCGAGCAGAGAGACATGGGGACCTCATCCCACCAAGAAAGAAAAGCAGGAGTGTGCGTCCTTTGGACCTGGGGTCCCTGTGCTGAGAAGCTCCTTGACCGAGGAAGATGGATGACAAGAACCTTCCTCCAGAGCCGACAGAGAAAGAAAGACTTCCCCTGGAGCTGATGCCCTGAATTTGGACTTATAGCCTACTACACTGTGAGAGAATAAATTTCTCTCTGTTAAAGCCATCCACTTGTGGTATTTCTGTTACATCAGCACTAGATAACTAAGACAGATTATTATCCTAGGCATTCATGAACTGAAATGGACTGGTATTTGCCATTTTGAATCGGACATTCAGATGGTCTACTATGCTGGGAATGACAAATTGAAGAGGAACTGAGCAGCATTCATTGTCAGAAAGAACATTTCAAGATCAATGCTGAAGTACAATGTTGTTATCGATAAGATAATGTCCATATGCCTACAAGGAAGACCAGTTACTATGACTATTATTCAAATTTACTCTCCATTCATGAATGCCAAAGATGAAAAAATTGAAGATTTTTACAAATTGCTGCAATCTGCAATTGATCTAACATGTAATCAAGATGCATCAATAATTACTGGTGATTGGAATGTGAAAGCTGGAAACAAAGAAGGATTGGTAGTTGGAAAATATGGTCTTGTTGAGACAGAAATGATGCCGGGGATCACATGATAGAATTTTGCAAGACCAAAGACTGATTCATTGCAAATACCTTTTTCAACAACATAAATGGTGACTATGCATGTGAACCTCTCTGGATGGAATACACGGGAATCAAATCAACTACATCTGTGGAAAGAGATGATGGAAACGCTCAAGACTAGGGGACAACTGCAAAACAGACCATCAATTGTTCCTGTGCAAGTTCAAGTTGAAGCTGAAGAAAATTAAAACAAGTCCACAAGAGCCAAAATACAACCTTGAGTATATCCCACTTGAATTTAGAGACCATCTCAAGAAGAGCTTTGACACATTGAACACTACTGACTGAAGGCCAGATGAGTTGTAGGATGACGTCAAGGACATCATACATGAAGAAAGCAAAAGGTCATTAAAAAGACAGCAAAGAAAGAAAAGACTAAAACGGATGTCAGAAGAGACTCT
>NW_004443972.1:4880943-4881962 GCF_000243295.1 Trichechus manatus latirostris | reverse complement strand
GTTCAAGAGACTTGCTTGCACATCAGTCCTTGTATGAAAGTGGAGAGAACAGGATGGGCTCATGAGAAATTGGAGGAAACACTGCCCTCCTCCCAGACCATAGCCTAGACACACAAGCGTCCTTGGTCCTTCTGAATATAGCCACCTGCCAGTGTGGGACCCATGGAATCCAGCATCATTCCCCATGATTATTAACCAGCAGCAGAATTTGCTGGTGCAGATTCACACCCCATGTTCCAAGCTGTGCTCATCCGATTTCGTAACAGATAGGGGAAGAACAGCTTGTGGAATGTCAGCACATGTGCATTTTGCCTCCTGGAGCTGGCACGTGGTAGGTAGTGGGAAGAATGTTGACAGCCAGCAGGACACAGGTGCAGGGCAAAGGCTCACCCACTCCTCATGGGCCCTTGGTTTAAAAGCTTTAAACTCCTGCCAACCCACTGCACACCTGCCAAATCTGTGGACTTAACTAGCCGAGCCTACTGAGCAGCCCTGTCTCCCACCTGCGGAAGGACTATTGCAATCAGTCAATAGACTCAATCAGTCAAAACTTTCCTTTACACAGTCCATGAAATGCACTTATGTCCTTAGAAAGAATGCATTAACCTTTATAAATGCAGTACCAATAGCTCAACACAAAGCCCAGTGTAATTATCCTCTGAATACATGATACTAAGGAGGGAGGAGCGTCAAGGATCATCTCATATTAGAGGGTTACCAGAGCCTTTTAAGCAAGAGGCGAAACAGTATGATAACAAATGTTATGTTGAATACTTGATTTATTTATTGGTCTTATTTGGGTTGGCAAACTACAGCCTGTAAGCCAGATCTAGTCCACAGCCTAATTTTGTAAATAAAGTTTTATTGGAACACAGCCACATAAATTTTTTTATGTATTGTCTATGGCTGATTTTACTCTACAATAGCAGAGTTAAGTAGGTACAACAGGGACTGTATTGTTCACAAAGCCTAAAATATCATGTGGCCTTTTAGAGAAAAAGTGTGCTGACCCTGGTCTA
>NW_004443972.1:4878995-4880688 GCF_000243295.1 Trichechus manatus latirostris | reverse complement strand
ATGCAGATGACATAACCTTGCTTGCTGAAAGTGAAGAGGACTTGAAGCACTTACTGATGAAAATCAAAAACTACAGATTTCAGTGTGGATTCCATCTCAACACAAAGAAAACAGAAATCCTCACAACTGGACCAATAAGCAACATCATGATAAATGGAGAAAAGATTGAAGTTACCAAGGATTTCATCTTACTTGGATCCACAGTCAACGTCTATGAAAGCAGGAGTCAAGAAATCAAACGACATAGTGCATTGGGAAAATCTGCTGCAAAAGACCCCTTTAAAGTGTTAAAAAGTCCTTGAGGACTAGAGTGCGCCTGACCCGGCCATGGCATTTTCAATCACCTCATATGCATGCGAAAGTTGGACAATGAATAAGGAAGACCAAAAAAGAATTGATGCATTTGAGTTATGGTGTTGGTGAAGAATATTGAGTATACCATGGACTGCCAGAAGATCAAACAAATCTGTCTTGGAAGAAGTACAGCCAAAATGCTTCTTAGAAATGAGGATGGTGAGACTTCATCTGACTTACTTTGAACATGTTATTAGGAGGAACTAGTCCCTGGAGAAGGACATCATGCTTGATAGAGTAGATGGTCAATGAAAAAGGGGAAGACCCTTAACAGGCTGAGTTGACACAGCAGCTGCAGCAATGGGCTCAAACATAACAAAGATCATGAGGATAGTGCAGGACAGGATCGTTTTTCATTCTGTTGTGCATAGGGTCACTATGAGTTGGAATCAACTGGACAGCACCTAATAACAACAACATGCCTGTGGTTATAATTCCATTTGGGAATGAGTTTTCTGTTATGTTAATGAGGCATGATTAGTGCAGGGTGTATCTTGAGTCAACCTCTTACAAGAGATAAAAGGAACAGATTTGGCAAGGAGAGATGGGGGAAGAGAGCTGCCAAGCCACATGAAGTTCGCCCAGGAGCAAAAGCTCAAAGAGACTGGGCCTTTCTTCAGTGTCGACAGAAGGAGAACGGCTTCCACTAGAGCTGACACCCTGAATTTGGACTTCTAGCTTCGTAAATTGTGAGCAAGTAAATTTCAGTTTGTTAAAGCCACCCATTAGTGATATTTCTATTATAGCAGCACTAGATAACTAAGACATATAATTAACCTGTGGATTCCTTTGGATTTTCTGCATATACAACTATGTGATCTATAAAAAATGACAGTTTGATTTCTTCCTAATTTCATATCATTTTTATGTTATATTGAACTGGCTATAGAATAGTTTACTCTTAAATACAAATACAAATGATCTTTGTCTTTTTCTCAACCTCGGAAGAAAGCTATCAGCATTTCACCATTTACTGTGTTGTCGCTAGATTTACTATAGATACAATTTTATCAGATTAAGGAAGTTTTCTTCTCAGTTCAAATGAATATGGATTTCTCCAAATGCTTTAGTCTGTTAACAAGATGAATATTATTGATTGATTTCTAAATGTTAAATCATTCTTGCATTTCTAAAGTCAATTCAACTTGGTTATGATTTTTTTTTTTTGCATATAAATATCCTGTGGGATTGCTAATATTTGTGTAAAACTTTAGCATCTGTATTTTTTGGGGGGGTTATTATTTTTTTTTATTGTACTTTAGGTGAAGGTTTACAGAACAAATAGTTTCTCATTAAACAGTCAGTACACATATTGTTTTATGACATTGGTTAACAACCC
>NW_004443972.1:4878025-4878895 GCF_000243295.1 Trichechus manatus latirostris | reverse complement strand
AAAAACTGGATTGCAATCAGTCTACTGTCCTTGGCAAACAGTAATTCCGTTCCTACTCAACTGTCCTTGTGCAAAAACTGGTTAGGTTCCTCACTCAGAAACTGACATCCCAGCTGCCTGATTTATACCCCGACTCTTTGACCCAATGAACATCTTGAAACAAGTTGAAGCAAATGTCTTTAGCGTTGGAGTACAGTAAATTGGTGTGAATCTGATTTGTTTTCTGTCTGAATAGTTTGAGACAGAGTTTGATGCCAGCAGAATTTAGGGCTGGAGGGAGTCTTATAGATTTGTGATTTAACCGTGGTCACATAGGTAATAGACCTCAGGAGAGAATCCAGGAATTGTATTTTCACCAAAAATATTGGCAAACGTTAAAAAGTCTGGGAATACCAGAATGAGGTATAGTAGGCTGCAGCTCCCATTCACTCTTACTGGTAGTGTGAACTGGCACATCACTGACAATTTGGCATTATCTTGTAAAGTAGAATATGTGCTTATTCTATTATTGAACAAGTTGACTTTTAGGTATACATTCTAGGGAAACATTTGCACATTATGTACTAGGAGTCATAAACGAAAATGTTCACGGGAACACTGTTTGCAATAGAAAAAAATGTAAGCAACTCAAATGTTCACCAACAGAAGCAAATGCATAAATAAATTGTGATACTTTTATGCAATGCGATACGATCTAGCAGAGAAAATGAATGAACTAGAACTACAGTCTAGAAGAATCTCAAAAACAAAATGTTGAATGAAAAAAGCAAATCTCAGGAGAATGCACATACTTTTTGATAAAGTTCAACATATGTAAAGTAAAACAAAGGGGATGTAAACATGTTAGAAAATTATAAAGTAAATCCCAAA
>NW_004443972.1:4876801-4877590 GCF_000243295.1 Trichechus manatus latirostris | reverse complement strand
TCATGCATCAAGTTAACAAAATTGAGAAAGACTGGTAACATCCAGTACAGGCAGTGGTAAGAAAAGATACTCTCATACTTTGCTGGTGGGAGGGTGGATTGCTACAAACCAGTGGCGTCACTAGGGGGATGCTGGGGGTGCAGACCACATCGGATGACACTTTCAGAGGCGGTGACACCAAAATGGCTGTCTATAAAAACATCCCTGTGGTTAGTGTAACAACAAAAACACTTTTCATGAGCCCAGCTTACATGTATCAATATACCTACAAAGCTAAAACTCTTATGCTAACTGACTTTTGGAACCATCAGTCAGAGCTGTCATTATTAGCCAGTTACAACGACACTTTTTTTTTAGCAAAAAAAATAGTGATTATATAATTTTTTCATCAAAAATATATGCATAATGCAAAACACAAATATTTTAATATACAAATATATGCTATAAAGTTATACAGAAAAAAATTCTGGAGGGATACACACACCAAACTGCTTACCATGTAATAATGATTTATCTGTATAATTAAAAATGAAAAAAAAATTAAGTTTAAAAAGTCATACCTAATCATGATAAAAATTCCAGGGTGAAGAAAAATTTAAACTGAAAAGAAAGTATTCTTTTATATATCCAGTCCTGCTCAGCAGAGGTAACCATTAGTGGTTCTCATATATATATATGTTTTAGATGAAAGTTTACGGCTCAAATTGGTTTCTCATTCAAAACTTTATACACAAATTGTTTTGTGACATTGGTTGCAATCCCCACAATGTGTCAGCACTCTCCCCCTTT
>NW_004443972.1:4873134-4875892 GCF_000243295.1 Trichechus manatus latirostris | reverse complement strand
ACTTATTTCACTCACCATAATGCCCTCCAGATTCATCCATGTTGTGAGATATTTCACAGATTTGCCGTTGTTCTTTACATTTGCATAGTATTCCATTGTGTGTATGTACCATAATTTATGTATTCATCTGTTGATGAGCACTTAGGTTGTTTCATCTTTTCACTGCTGTGAATAATGCTAAAATAAACATGGGTATGCACTCTTGTGAAGGCTCTTATTTCTCTAGTATATATTCCTAGGAGTGGGATTGTTGGAGCATATGGTATTTCTATTTCTAGCTTTTTAAGGAGGCATCATATCGTTTTCCTTAGTGGTTATATCGTATTATATTCCCAGCAGCAGTGCATAAGAGTTCCAGTCTCCCCACAACCTCTTCAACATCTGTTATTTTTTGTTTTTTTTGATTAGTGCCAGTAAGGTGGGGTAGGATGGTATCTCATTGTAGTTTTGATTTGCATTTCTCTAATGGCTAATGATTGGGAGTATTTCCTCGTGTGTCTGTTAGCTGCCTGAATGTCTTCTTTGGTGAAGTGTCTGTCCATAACCTTTGCCCATTTTTTAATTGGATTATTTGTCTTTTTGTTATTGAGGTGTTGAAGTATTCTATAGATTTTAGAGATTAGATCCTTATCAGATTTGTCATAGCCAAAAATTTTTTTCCCCAGTCTGTAGGTTCTCTTTTCATTCTTTTGGCAAGGTCTTTTGATGAGCATAATTGTTTAATTTTAGGAGTTCCCAGTTATCTAGTTTATCTTCTGATGTTTGTGCATTGTTAGTTATGGTTTATATTGAATTTATGCCATGTATTAGGGCCCCTGGCATTATCCCTATTTTTTCTTCCATGATCTTTATCATTTTAGGTTTTATATTTAGGTCTTTGATCCATTTTGAGTTAGTTTTTGTGTATGGTGTGAGGTATGGAGTCCTGTTTCATTTTTTTTACAGATAGGCATCCAGTTTTGCCAGCACCATTTGTTAAAAAGACTGTTTTTAACCCCATTTAATGGACTTCAGTCCTCTGTCAAAGATGAGCTATTCATAGGTGGATGGATTTACGTTTGGGTTCTCAATTCTGTTCCATTTGTCTGTGTGTCTGTTGTTGTACCAGTTCCAGGTTGTTTCGACTACCATACTGTGGCTGTATAGTAGATTCTGAGATCAGGTAGTGTGAAGAGTCCTACTTTATTCTTTTGCTTCAATAATGCTTTGCTTATCCAGGGCCTCTTTCCTTTCCATACAAAGTTGGTGATTAGTTTTTCCATCTAATTTAAGAATGCTATAGTATTTGGACTGGGATTGTACTATATTTTTATATCACTTTGGGTAGAATTGACATTTTCACAATGTCGAGTCTTCCTATCCATGAGCTTGGTATGTTTTTTCCATTTATGTAGATCTCTTTTGGTCTCTTGCAATAATGTTTTGTAGTTTTCTTTGTATAGGTCTTTTACATCCCTGGTTAGATTTATTCCTAAGTATTTTACCTTTTTAGGAGCTGTTATGAATGGTTTTGTTTTCCTGATTTCCTTTTCTAAGTTCTCATTATTGGTGTATAGGAATCCAACCGATTTTTGTAAGTTGATCTTGTATCCTGCCAATCTGCTGGCTCTTTCTACTAGTTCCAAGGGTTTTCTTGTGGAATCCTTGGGGTCCTTGTCTTAGTTATCTAGTGCTGCTATGACAGAAATACCACAAGTGAATGGCTTTAACAAAGAGAAATTTATTCTCTCACACTCTAGGAGGCTAAAAGTCCAAATTCAGGGTGCCACCTCCAAGGGAAGGCTTTCTCTTTCTGTCAGCACTGGGGGAAAGTCCTCGTCATCAATCTTCCCTTTGTCTAGGAGCTTCTCTGTGCAGGAACGTCAGGTCCAAAGGACACACTCTGCTCCTGATGCTGCTTTCTTGGTGGTATGAGGTCCCAATGTCTCTCCACTCCCTTCTCTCTTTCATAACTAATCTTGTAGATTGAGTCCTGCCTCATTAACATAATTGCCGCTAATTCCATCTCATTAACATCATAGAGGTAGGATTTACAACACACAGGAAAATCACATCCGATGACAAAATGGTGGACAATCACACAATACTGGGAGTCATGGCCTAGCCAAATTGACACACATTTTGGGGGGACAAAATTCAATCCATAACAGTCCTCTATGTGTAGGATCATATCAACTGTAAATAGGGATAATTTTACTTCTTCCTTTCAAATTTGGATGCCCTTCATTTCTTTTACTTGCCTTATTGCTCTATCTAGGACTTCCAGCACAATGTTAAATAGAAGTGGTGATAAAAGGTATCCTTGTCTTGTTCTCGTTGTCAAGGGGAATGCTTTCAGCCTCTCTCCACTGAGAATAATGTTGGCTGTTGGTTTTGTGTATATGTCATTTATTATGTTGAGGAATTTCCCTTCTATTCCTATTTTACTGAGAATTTTTATCAGGAATAGGTGTTGGACTTTATCAAATGCATTTTCTGTGTCAATTGAGATGATCATGTGATTCTTTTCTTTTGTTCTATTTGTGGTGGCTTATGTTGATTCATTTTGAAATGTTGAACCATCCTTGCACGTTGTTGTTAGGTGCCATCGAGTTGGTTCTAACTCATAGTGACCCCACGTACAACAGAACGAAATACTGCCCAGTCCTGCGCCATCCTCACAATCCTTGTTATGCTTGAGCCCATTGTTGCAGCCACTGTGTCAATCCATCTTGTTAAGGGTCTTCCTCTTTTTCACTGACCCTCTACTTTACCAAGC
>NW_004443972.1:4871400-4872545 GCF_000243295.1 Trichechus manatus latirostris | reverse complement strand
TCTTCCTCCAATCCTGATGCCCCGTTCTTCCTCATATAGTCCAGCTTCTCAGATTATTTGCTCAGCATACAGACTGAATAAGTATGGTGAAAGGATACAACCCTGACATAGGCACACACCTTTCCTGACTTTAAACCACACAGTATCCCCTTGTTCTGTTCAAATAACTGCCTCTTGCTCTATGTACAAGTTCCTCATGAGTACAATTAAGTGTTCTGGTATTTCCATTTTTCACAATGTTATCAGTAATTTGTTATAATCCACACAGTCGAGTGCCTTTGCATAGTTAATAAAATATAGGTAAGCATCTTTCTGGTATTCTCTGCTTTCATCCAGGATCCATCTGACATCAGCAATGATATCTGTAGTTCCATGTCCACTTCTGAATCCTCTTCTGAATCCTTGCATACCTGGTATGAATCCCACTTGTGGTGTATTATTTATTTATATATGATGCTGAATTCTATTGGCTAGAATTTTTTTGAGAATTTTTGCATCTATATTCACGAGAGATACTGGTCTGTGATTTTCTTTTTTTGTGATGTCTTTGCCTGGCCTTGGTATCAGGGTTATGCTGGCTTCATAAAACGAATTTAGGAGTATTCTTTCCTTTTCTATGCTCTGAAATATTTTGAATAGTACTGGTGTGAACTTGTCTCTGACTGTTTGGGAGAATTCTCCAATAAAGACATCTAGGCCAGGATTTTTTTTTTTTGTTGGGAGTTTTTTCACTACCTCTTCAATCTCTTCTCTTGCTATGGGTCTGTTCAGATTTTTTATCTCGGTTTGTGTTAGTTTAGGTAGGCAGTGTTGTCTTAGGCTGAGTTGTCTTGAGAAGGAAAACCAGTAAAGTGTATAAATATATAATCAGAGACATTTATATCAAGGAAACAGCTCACGTGATTGTAGAGAATAAAACATCCCAAGTCTGTGAATCAGGTAGAGGCCTCTCCCAATTCATGCAGCCACAGAAGCTGGTGAGCCCAAGATCAGCAGGGATCCCGCTCACAGGCTGTGAAGGTCGACGAATCTGAAGTTTGGCAGATAAGCTGACAGCTCAAGTCCCAAGAACTGGAGGTCAGATGAACAGGAGGCAGCCACAGGATTTAGAGCGAGCAAAAAGCCAGAAAGTCTGCTTATATGCA
>NW_004443972.1:4846204-4870554 GCF_000243295.1 Trichechus manatus latirostris | reverse complement strand
CCTAAAATGTGGTCTATTCTGGAGAATGTTCTATGTGCATTGGAAAAGAATGTATACTTTGCTGCTATTGGGTAGAGTATTCTATGCATGTCTATGAGGTCAAGCTGGTTGATTTTGGCCTTTAGAGCTTCTGTATATTTGTTGAGTTTCTTTCTCTATGTTCTGTCCTTTACCAAGAGTGGCGTTTTGAAGTCTCCTACTATCATTGTGGAACAGTCGATTTTTCTTTTCAGTGCTGTCAGAGTTTTTTTAATGTATTTTGGAGCCCTGTCACTAGGTGTGTAGCTATTTATTATGGTTATGTGTCTTGGTGGATTCTCCCTTTAATCATTATATAATTTCCTTCTTTGCATTTTATGGTTGATTTTTGCCTTGAAGTCTGTTTTATCTGAGATTAGTATTGCCACTCTGGCCCTTTTTTGGTTACTGTTTGCTTGATACATTTTTTTGTATCCTTCTATTTTTAATATATTTATGTATTTGCGTCCTAGGTGTGTCTCTTGTAGACAATATATTGATGGGTCATTTTTTTAATCCATTCTGCCACTCTCTGTCTCTTTACAGGTGCAATTAAGCCATTTACATTCAGTGCGATTATCGATATGTATGCGTTTATTGCTGTCATATTGTTGCGCTTTTTTGTGTGGTGCCAATATTTTCTTTGTTCTTATTTTTCTTGTGCTGAGTTCCTTTTGTTTGTGGATTTTCTTTACTTTTCTTTAGTTATTATAGATTGTGTTTACTGAGTCTTTACATTTTTCCTTGATCTCTTTCCTCACCTCTTGGAGAGCACTAAATATTAGTCTTTTGAATTCCATATCAGATAGTTCCACTGCCTTTTCTTCTAAAGAAAGGTATCTGATTCTTTATTTCAGTCACTTGCTGGAGCCATCTTGTCCTGTTTTTTTTATATGTTTTGATATTGTCTGCCATCTCTGAGACATTAAGGTATTATTTTATTCATTTTATTGATTGTATGTTCATTTGTTTCATCCTACTTTTTTGTTTAGTTTTGATATGTCAGGGCGGGCTGGCCAGGCATGATTTGCTGCTTGCTTGTCTGTGGGTACAATAGCTCTCACCACCTTGTCTGGGCAGATAGGGCAGCAGCAGACAGTGTGAGCTAGCTACACTGTACACTGGTTTGGCGAGGTGGCTGAGGCTGGATTGGGTAGGCACTGTCTGCCTCCTGATGTTAGTTCAGCAGAGTGGGAGCATTCATGGCCCCTTGTCAGATAGGCGGAGGTGTCCGACGGGGAGTACTATGGGCTCGCTTCCCACCATTCAGCAGCCAATTGAGTGGTGGGAGGAGAGGGGCGGTGCAGGCCTGATGCAGTGGCAGGCCTGGGTACTTGGGATGCTCTAGCCAAAGAGACATAGTGGGGGCTGGTGAGAAGGGAGGTGACATACAGGACTAGATGGGGGGAATAAAGAAAAAGGAAGAAAGAGAAAAGAATAAAGCAAAAAAAGAAATAGAAAAAATAAAAAGAAAAATGGTGGCACCGTGAGGGCCAGATAGTGGGGGTAGGGCAGACTTCGGGGCCAGTAGGAAAAGAGGGGAGATAATGTACTGTGCTAGGTGGGAGGGAGAAAGAAAAGAAAGAAAAAAAATCGATGATGTGGTGGGAGCTGCAGGTGGGAGTGCAGTAGACCTGGGGCAGTGGGGAGCCAGTGCGCCGGTGGCTCTCTAGTGGTGGTGGGGCAGCGGGGCCCACTGGAAAGGGGAAAAGGTGGCATACGGGACTAGGTGGGAGGGAGAAAGAAAAGGAAGAAAGAGAAAAGAAAATAAATACATAAATAAAATAAAAATGAAAATTAATTAATTAAAAAACTGATGGTGTGGCGAGTGGGGGCAGGGCGGGTCCAAGGGCCGGTTGGAAGGGAGGGGAGGTGACATACAGGGCTAGGTGGGAGGGAGAAAGACAAGAAAGAGAAAGAAAAAAAAAATGGTGGCATGGAGGGACCCGGCAGGTGGGGGCAGGGGAGACCTGGCGTGGCAGCGGGCCAGAGACGGTCTAGCCAAGCCGCACACACAGCCTTGCCCACCGGGAAGGGGTGAAGGTGGCATACGGGGCAGAAAGGGTGAGGGATGGACAAGCATGTTTCTCTGGTTACCGGGGGCTCTGTCTCCCGCTGGGAGCTCTGTGAAGTTGACGTCCCATATTCCCTGTCCAGGGTCCTTAATGACTGTGTTCCGAGATGGCAACGCTGTGCCGTGTTAGGTGGCAGGGAACCTCCACTCCGTTATCTCTCCTCATTCTCTGTTTTACACCAGTTTCTTCTTCCATTCGATGTTTGATCTAGTTCTTTATCTCTCCATTAGATTCTTAGGGTTTCAGGATTGACTTTTCTATCTGTTTTAGTTAGTTTTTCAGATCTTTGCTGCAGAGGGTCAGTATGGTGTGTCTGTCTACAGCTCCATTTGGCTCCGCCCCCTGCAATGACGCTTTGAATGTGGTTTCGTCTGCACGTGTTACAAGCACATGCTGTTTTTGTTACTGCTGGTGTTTTTATAGTCACTGATTTTGTCAAATGTTCTAGTATTTTAGCTTCAATACCGTGATAATTTGTATTGGTGCACCTATTATCAATAACTTTTTTGAGAATGAAGTAATAATTCAAGGAAAAGGAGTGATATATGGGAATTAGGATTTAGGAGTAACATTAGTACAAAAAACGTTACTAAGGATTCTGTATGGTCTGGTACGGGAGGAAGTCCATGGTGCAGGGGGTGACACCAACCCTAGTGACGCCACTGCTATAAGCTTCTTGGAAAATAAAAGGGCCGTATCCATATCTAAAATGTACGTACTCTTGGAGCCCAAAAATCTCACGTTTGAAAATCTACCCCATAAAACCAAAAGCAATAGTATGTAAGGATACATGTGAAAGAATGTATTGTTGTTAGCTGCTGTGGAGTCTATTCTAACTCATGGCAACCCCATGTGTGCAGAGTAGAACTGCTCCTTAAGGTGTTCAACGCTGTGACCTTTGGAAGTAGATTACCAGGCCTATCTTCCAAGGCACCTCTGGGTAGGCAGGTTTGACTCTCCAACCTTTTGGCTAGCAGTGTAATGCTTAACTGTTTGCGCCATCCACGGGCTCCTTTGAAAGGATAGATAGTGCGGTAATTTTTGTAGTGGCAAAAAAGTGAAAATAACTTGAATATGCCTTAGTAGTAGAATGTAGTAGTAGATGATGATCCATATATCCGCAATATTCTGCAGCTATTAAAAAGTGAGCATATGTATACTATGTCTACTTATTGCTCCAAATGGTCATGATATATTTTTTAGTGATATATGCAAATTGCAGAGTAATCTGTTTAGTTGGATCCCATTTGTTTTTCAACACACACAGACAAAGCACACGTGTTTGCATATGAGTGAATAAATACAGAAATATGTGAAAGGAAAGACACAAACATTTAACATTAGTTAGCTCACGGGTATGTGGTTGAACTGGAAGAGTTAAGAACACTAACTTTTTATTTATGTATTTTTACTGTTGACCTTTAAAAAATAATCATGTATTACTATTGTGGAGTAAAAGAAATCCAATATTCAAAACAAACTCAAAAATCTCACTTGGTATCTAAGATTCTGTAACTGTACTGTTGATCACTCATTATAGTAATAATACATTTGAATTTGAATTTTTCTTTTAAAGAATTGATCCCAAATCTTTAGTTGGTAACAAGACCTTTTCAAGTAGGTTTTCCTTTGCTCCCAAATTTTGCTCTCCAGCTGAGCTTGACGGTAAATCTTTTGTTTTAAGTTTACCCAAAGCCTCTTTTTCTGCCATATCTCCATTTCTCCACCAACACAAGATAGATCTAACAAGTAAAAGAAAAATATGTATTTTTGCCTACCACTAAGCTGACTGCCTACTTTTCATTGTTTCTCTTGATCCTCACCTGGAATGTGTACATCTGCTTTAAAAAATAAAACAAAAATTGAAATAATAACTGAGTTTTAATCCCAAAATGTTATTTTAAATTTGTGTTTACTCTTATTTATTTTTAAGGGAGTATAATAACTTTTCTTCTTATCTATTGATGCCTAATAGCTTGAGCTGAGTGTCACTTTGTTTTGATAAAGTAACTATAATTAACCTCAAATGAACTATATTTCTTACAATACATAAGATTAGCTTAAATGCTATAAAAATATGATTAAATGGTTCCATACACACACAAATAATACGACTGACAAATCTCCATGGCAACTGCTTTGAGTTACTTTCAGTGAGTAGAAATGGATTCATCTTAATCTATTCACGCTTTCTTTATAGGTTTTCTTTTAGATTTGAAATAAGCTATTGGCAAAATAGTACCCATGTATAACCATTTCTGATACCAACATACTTTATTTAGCTCTTTCTTTTTAAATTCTATGACTTAGACAAATAACTCAGATATGAGGATGTTTCCTCTAATATCTTACTTTTCTGTATCTGAAGAACAATACCCCATTGTCACGATTTCTGTGATTATTGGCAAATGTTCCTCTCTCGTGTCTTTTTGCCCATACCAGATGAAGATCTCAGTTGTGACTGTATCTTTGTGACCTGCTCCTAGAACCAGTTGTGGTTACATATTAAAAGCTACAGTGATTTTATGTATAATCCACGTGGAATTTAGCCACAGTGAGCTTGTTAAACAGGCCACAACTCCAAACTGCTGTGATCTAAGTTCAGAATAGAGGTTTTTCTCCTGCTAATATACATAAGCACCCTACTCTCTCCTCCTTCTTTGGTTAGTCTAAGGTCATTCCTTCTTGCTAGGCTCTAAATCCTCTTTCCTTCTTAGAAATTGAAATACATGTATAAACCTATGATTGTTACATGATTGAAATGTAGCAAAATACAAAGTTATCTAACTTTAATTAGTATTGCACATTGCACCGACATGGGCATTCTGCTGATGGACTGGTAATGTTTGGCTAGATATAAAAATAAGAACATGCCAAATTCATAATTATTATATATTTTTCCAGAAAATTTATTTTATCTTCTTTTCAGCAAAATGTTATACTATTATAATTAAAATTTGCATGTAATTCATTTTCTACTGATAAACTATCTAAAACTTTTAAAATAAGTTTTCTTGAAATAGTATATTACTTAGATAGCTTTATATTAATTTCAATTTAGAAAAATTTTACTCTACTGAAATTATAGCAACTGAAATTTTAAATATTGTGTTCAAACATTGCAGTGGAGTTGTATGTGATAAATTTTCATCATTGCAGAAAATATTACAAAACATTGGCATTTCATTGTCTAAATCATTATAACTTACATTATATTTAAAATATTTTAATTTCATTAAAATATTTTTGTGCTAAGTGATTCTAGGAATACTACTTAAACTCTTGGGAATTCATTTTTTCATCTATAGAATGGAGAAAATTATCGCATACATTTCAATCTGCCTTATCGCTTAAAATATTCCCTAAATTCAAATGGTAACCTAAGGAATCAGTATCCCCTTCCTCACACCAAACACAAAAAAAATAAATTAAAATGGATCATAGACCTAAATATAAGAGCAAAACTAATTAAACATTTGATAATATAAGAATAAATCTTTGTGTCTTCAGGTTCGGCAAAGCCTTAAGTATGTCACTTAAAGCACAAACAACAAAGAAAAATAGATAAATTGGACTTCATCAAAATTAAAAACTTTTGTATTTCCCTGGATGCCATCAAGAAAATGAAGCAACAGCTCATGGAATGGGAGAAAATATTGGGTAAGATCTGTTATATAAGGATTTATTATCCAGAATATATAAGGAACTCTTAAAATTCAATGACAGAAAGATTAAAAATGGGCAAAAAACTTGAATAGACATTTTTCTAAAGAATATATACAAATGGTCAACACGCACACCAAAAGATGCTCAGCATCATTAGCCATCAATAAAATGCAAATCGATTCCAACTCTTAGCGACCCTATAGGAGAGAGTGGAACTGCCCCACTGGGTTTCCAAGGAGCGGCTGGCGGATTCAAACTGCCAACCTTTTGGTTAGCAGCCATAGCTCTTAACCCCTACTAGGACAGTTACAATTAAAAAGACAAAATTACAAGCATTGGCAAAAAATGGGGAAAAATTGGAACCCTTATACACTGCTAGTGGAAATATAAAATGATGTAGTCATTTTGGAAAACAGTCTGGCACTCCTCAAAAAGTTAAACATAGCATTAGCATATGATGGGATAAACGAAAACATATGTCCACACAAAAACCTGTGCATGAATGTTCATAGCAGCATTATTCATAATAGCCAAAAAGTAAGTAGAAATAACTCAAATGTCCATCAACTTATTAATGGATACATACTTATGGTATATACGTGTGATGGAATATTATTCAGCAATAAAAAAGAGTGAAGTCCTGATACATGCTACAACATGGGTGAACCTTGAAAACATAATGCTACGTGAAAGAATAAGTATCAAGCTTTCTTTGTTACATCTGCACTACAGTGGAGGGGTGTCTGCCTCAAGCCCTGTGGTCTTCCTGGTCCCATGATGTATTGAAAGCTCTGTTCAGTATCTTAATCGCTTAGTCACTATTTTTTCCAGAATCAGTAGATGTCTGTATGGGATTTCCTTCTTCTCCAAGCTGTTGACCTCTTAACTTTTCACAACCTTGTTATAACTCCAGTGACTTTAATCAGACATTTTTCTACTTTTATCCAGCTTCTCTGGAAAGTGGAAGGATTGATCTAAATTGCCCTGACCGCCATTACTGAATGCCTCTCCTCTGACATGATCTTAAAAAAAAAAAATTGTTTTTCGATCGTTTTAATCTGTTATTCCTCTGCTTCAATGACTTTTGTTTGTCCTTAGGATTATTTTATGAATCTTTGAAGTGATTTATAGTATCCAGCTTGTTCTGTCCATTACTCCTGACCAAGGCCATCACAGATGCTTGCAATCACATGTTATCCTCTAAAGACAATGATTTTTTCCCCAGGTTCTCCAATGTGCCACACCTTCTCTCACCTCAGGGCCTTTAGTTAGGACATCCTGTCCTTTCTCTCCAACCATTTTTCAAAATTCTGGTCATTGTTCAGGTGTTAGCCAGGGCCTAAGACCCCATGATAAATGAATGACTGGATGGGGATTAAAATATAAACCAGAAATTGCTTTTACTGAACTTGTACAGGTGGGTCTCACCAGATACCAGATGTCATAAGGACTTCCGTGGGCTACACCACATGTTCACAACTTCCTAGAACAGTAATCACCTCTGCAGTGTTTCCTAGGTTTGGGGGATGAGCGTAGACAGCAGCAAACTACTGGTGGGGCCCATTCTGGGTGTCAAACACACACAGCAATCTTTTCCTGATTGTTGATTATGCAACATCCGTTTCCCTTTCTTTTGGTACCGGAACTCCAATTTCGTTTGGAGGAATTACTTCTTTCCCATTGCATACATTCTTGGTGGAACTGTCACTCAAGTTACCCTGACGTCATTATTTAAGGAATGGACACATGCTCTAAGCAAACTAATTTTTCCGCTCTGAATCTTTGAATTTTAACCACAGAGATTCAAATTGTGTTAGAGAAGAATTGAAGGTGAAGGTGATCCATCCAAGCGACGAAGTTTGGAAACAACTGTGTGGTGATCAGCTTATGCACCTGCCTCATATCTTTCTAATATTGTTTTTTGTTGCTTGCAGCCAAATAAACCAAACAAAAACAATAGTATTCATTTACAAAATTATATAATTCTCTTTATAATTTCCCTTTAAACTGTCTAACTACATCAAAGAGGAAGAACCTATTTAATGACAACATACCTTTAAAGCTCCACTAACATTTATTAATCTTCCTTTCTAACAACAACTACCAAAAAAGAAAAGAAAAGAAAGGGTAAGGCTTCAAGCCTAGAACTTTACGCAAATAATAGTATACTGTTAGAATTTACCGAACGTGGTTGTTTTCATCGTAATTCTTTTTACACTTCTATTTGTGACAAGTGTTACTGGTTTTACACTTATGGCATTTCACATAAAATTGTTTAAAAAACATGATTTAAATAAAGATATTAAGTAAAAAATTTAACAGTAGTAGTTTGTTATGATGTCCCTGGGTGGTACAAATGATTTCTGCTTAACTATTAACCTAAGGTTAACGGTTCAAACCCACCCAGTAGTGCCATGGAAGGAAGGCCTGGCAATCTTCTTCCGTAAAGATTACAGCCAAGAAAACCCTACAGAGCAGTTCTACTCTGTAACACATGGGGTCGCCATGAGTAGGAATCGACCCCGCAGCAACAGGCTTAGTTTGTTTTTTTAGTTTGATATGGGAAAAAGCCAGAACCTTTTGAGAATGACTGAAGTTAGAGAAACACAGCCCAAGCGGAGGTACCTGGGCAGTGGCCAGTTCAGTGGATAGTCCATCCCACTCCTCTTCATGCTCCCAGACCAAATCTTCCTTCCTTCTCAGTTTCCCATCCATCAACTTATTTTATTCAAGCTTGCTCCCTACTTCCTTAAATCTCCTTCCTGATTATCTTCTTCGCAGTTTTCGGATTGATTTTGTCTAAGTATATATCAAAGGCTGATTTTGTGTAACAAAGCAGATGGAGCTACGGTGTGGTTAAAACAGCAGGCACTCCAAAAGTCATCAAAAAATCAAAGCTTTCTCAGGCAGTTTATTTTTAATGCATAAATTACAGAAAAATTATTTAAAATTTTTTTGTGTGCACAAGGCCACCCTGGCATTCTAGATGAATTCCATCATCTAGAAATAGCTCAGCTTCATCTCGGTCATTGTGAAACCATCAAGCTCATTTCAAGACAGACACTGAGCTTTGAATCCAAGGAAGCTTTTGACATGCAGGCTTTATCTTCGTAGGTTACACAAAGCACTGCTGAAGGTGGCTGTTTCACCCCTTGTATAAAATTTCTCGGCATTTCTTCCACTTTCACTCTCTTTTTGCCTGTTGCTGTTGGCTCTTGCCTTCCTCACAGTCCTTCTGTTTTTCATTTGTGGTGACAAATCAATAATTACACTATGATGTGAATCCAAATAATGTTGTCTTTTGTTGTAATTAAAAGAACAAAACCAACACTTTGTTTTCATTTATATTCTTCAGCAGTTTTTAGCTGCATTTCATCAGTAACATTTTACCAGAATATTCAATACTGATAATGCTGCCAATCTTATTTTCAAAGTTGGGGCTTTTCATGTGGGCTGCGCTTGGCACTGCTCTTTGCCTGATTTGGATTGTATTTAATCATTTTGGCTTCCACCGACATTGAGAAGCAAAGAAAACCAGCAATCAGCCTGCCATAAATTTGCCATGGGACCACATGCTGTTGCAGAAACAACCATATAAATTTGCTGAGGAAAGACAAATTCACAGCAGGCAGATTGTAGCAGCCTGGCCTCCATGCATTAGCTAGACTCCAGGGAAAGGAAGCCTGAGGCAGGAACGCAGAACAAAGAAGGTGCCAAAGGGAGGGGGCTGTGCACTCTTCCTGAATTACTGCTCTCGCGAGAGCAGGCTCACCTCTTTGCCATCAATAAAGGAAGGCAGGCAGTTGACAAGATTAAAATAGCACTGGACTTGAAGTTATGAAGACTGGGTTTGAGACCAAGTCCCACCATTGAATAGTTACGTGACTTTGGGTAAGGCACACAACCTCCTTGAGCGTCAGTTTACTTGTCTGCAAATGGGAATAGTAACCACTGTATTGCCACGAATAACTCATAGCATAATTGTGAAGGTCAAATACAAAAATGTTTATGAGACTTGTCTGATGAAATATGAAAAAACTTATATGAATATAAAATGTCTAATTAATCATTATCTTAAAGTTGGGCAGGCAGCTATTAGCCCTTGAACAGTACAAGCATGAAGATAAATTGTGGCATCTGAATCCCAGAGGAACTTTTTGAGCTTTCATTTTCAAATATGATTACTTCATGATGGATTATTACTGAAGAGCTTCTCAGGGAAAAAAAAAAAAAAAAAACAGAAAAGATTATCCATGGGAGAGATTGAAGTGGTATAAACTGATTTTAACATAGAAAAAGGCTATTTTTATGTAATAAAGAACCTAGTCCCTTCTCTAGGTACTTACTATATATTCCTCTTCTCAGAGAGATCCATTTACTTTCTGCCTTTTAATAATGCTGCCTGCTTTCTGAATAGTTTTATGATGGCAGGACCAAACTCGTTGCCTTTGAATCAATTCCGAGTCATAGCAACCCTATAGGACAGAGTAGAACTGCCCGGTAGGGTTTCCAAAGAGCAGCTGGTGGATTGGAACTGCTGACCTTTTGGTTAACAGCCAAGCTCTTAACCACTGCAGTGAAGTACAAATCAATAGAGATGTTTAGGAAATGTAAGCATGGCTACTAATAAAATGGGAGAATAAATAGGCAAGCTTAAAACAACAGGATGTATACTATTCACAAAAGGTTCTTGCTCACTCAGTCCACAGGGCAGGAGGAACAGAACCAGGTAATGAAACCAGACAAAACCAAGTGTGTAGAGTAACTTGGTTACAGTCTCCTGAAATAGCCGTGAGATGAACCACAACAATGTTGTACCAATTTTCTCACATTACTTAAAAATTAAGTTGATGTTAGAGGGTCGCCGTGAGTCGGAATCCGCTCGACGGCAACAGGTTTGGCTTTTTGGTTTAAAGTAAATGATTACAACATGCTCTGCGTGTGTGCGTGGATGGCTCTACTTCATCGTTAGTGAGGCAAGAATTTTTGTTTTGTTTTTTATCTCAGTTGTAGTGATATTCTGGTCTGGCCGATTCTGTAACACCTAAGCCAATACTCAATAAGAACAGACCTCCAAAACCAAAACCTCCTTATTGTTCATATGCAGTATTTGCTTCAACCTACTTTGGTATTGCTATCGTTATACTACAGGTCTCTGGTTAGCAATTCCATCGTTTTACATTCAAACCTTCTGTATGCTAGTGTTTTAAAAAATATCCCTCGTAAAGAGCATTTGGCTTTAAGAAACAAAAATCAGCCTTATAATTGGAGCATTTAATCCACTTACAGTTAATGTAATTACTTACAGGTTGTTTTTTTTGTTTGTTTGTTTGTTTTTTACTTTATGTGTAGAAATAATTATAGATTAACAAGAAATTTCAAAGATAGTACATAAAGAACCCCTATAAACTTCACTCACTTTCCCCCAGTGGTTACATCTTATGTAATTATAGTACAATATCAAAACCAGGAATTTGCCATCGGTACAGTGTGTGTGCATAGTATGTAATTTTATCACAAGTGTAGATTTGTGTAACCATCACCGCAATCAAAGCACAGAAACATTCCATCACCACAAAGATTTCCCTCATGTTACTCTTTTATAGTCACACCCATTCCCTTCTCCCACTATCCCTAACCTCTGGCAATCACTAATCCTAATATGTTTTCCATCTTTATAATTTTGTCATTTTGAAAAAGTTGTATAAATGTAATCATACGTTATGTAACTTTTTGAGATTGGCTTTTTTTCCCCTAAACTTAATGCCCTTGAGATCCATCCACGTGATTGTGTGTATCGATCGTTCCTTTTTATTGCTGAGCAGTACCTGTATTTTTGCTCAAATAACATGTACCTTCTATGTTTGTTTGCCAACCAAGCCCTCCCCTCTACACAAGGTATTTTTGTAAGCGCAGTATGCTGAATTTTTTTTTTTTTTACATCAACATGTAATAGATAGAAGTATTTTACATTTAAATCAATGATCCATTTTGAGTTAATTTTTGCAGAAGATTTAAGGTTTAGGTTCTTTTTTTTTTTTTAACCCCTTGGATGGCCAATTGGTCCAACACCATCTGAAGAGGATATCCCTACTCCATTGAACTGCTTTTGCACTTTGTTAAATTCAGTTGGTTGTACTTGTTGGAGCTATTTCTGGGTTTTCTATTCTGTTCCATTGATCTAAATGTCTATTCCTCTACCAGTACCACACAGTTTTGATTACCATAGCTATATAATAAGTCTTGAAGTCAGGTAAGGTAAATTCTCTCACTTTGCTCTTTTGCAAAATTGTTTTAGCTATTCTACTTTCTTTGACTTCCATGTAAAACTTATATCTACTATATTACTCATTTCTTTCTATTTGTCCCATTTGTTCAATTTTTTTTTACTTCTTTTTTTCTTTTTGGATTATTTTCTATTATTTCATGGACTTCTTCCCATTTATCTTAGAAGTTATATGCTCTTTTCTTTCAGGACTTATCCTGGAGCCGTTATTAAAAAAAAAAAAATCTAAATTAATTGGTACTTCCTAGACGATATAAGAATATTAAAATACTTTATCTCCATTTCATTTTCCCAACTTACATGCCATTGCTGCCATTTATTTTAATTCTGTATATATGTTAAATGACATAAGACATTATTATTTTTATATAGACAATATTCATTTGTTGATATGTTTGCCATTGTTGTTACTCTTGGAAGCATCTCTGAGTTTCCCTATGGAGTGGGTTTTCTTCTGCCTAAAGAATATTCTTTAATATTTCTTTCAGTGTGGGTCTGCTGGTGAAGAAGCACCTTGCTTATTTTGTCTGAAAATGTGTTCACTTCACCTTCATTTTCTAAGCACTTTTTCCACTGTGTATGATTTATAGGTTAGCAGTTATTTCGTTCAACACTTTGAAGATCTCATTCTTCCTGGCATTGTTTCTGTTGAGAAGACAACTCTCAGTCTTATTGTTGCTCCTTTACATTTACTTTGTCTTTTCACCACCACCACCACCACCACCACCAATCCTGCCTCCAGGTAATTTTAAGATTTCTTACTTTGCCTTTTTTTCCAGCAGTTTTACTGTTATGTACCTAGATGTGGCTTCTTTTTGTTTATGCTGCATAGGGTTTTCAGGGCCATTTGATACAGTTTAGTGTCTTTCATCGGTTTTTGAAAATTCCCCACCATTCTGTCATTAACTATTGCTTTTGTTCTGCTTTCTTTCTCATTTTCTTTTCTTTTTTTTGAAGTTTTTTTTTTTTTTAATTGTACTTTAGATGAAGGTTTACAAAACAAATAGTTTCTCATTTACTTCTCATTTTTGGGGGGATTTCAATTACATATAGGTTTCACCTTTGCATTGTGTCCTGTCTTATGCTCCTTTCTGTATATTCCATTCCTTTATTCTCTCCATGATGTATTCTGAATATTTTCTTCTGGCCTGTGTTCCGTTTCACCAATTCTTTCTAATTTTTCATCTGATCTTCTACTAAACCTGTCCCTTGCTTTCTTAACTTTGGTTATTGTATTTTTAAGTTCTATAATTTCATATAGTTACTTTGTTGGTAATACAAACAATATCTAAATTTTAATTTGCATCTTTTGTAAGCAATAAGGGAACCCCGTTTGAATTACCCATAACATCTTACATATCTTCTGCAGTCTTTCGTTTTTCAAAACCCCACCATTACAAAACAACAAAATCAAGCAACAACAAAATCCCTCAGACTTTGTTGATTTTTTCTCTCTTCCCTACTTTTTCGATTCCCAGGTTCTGAATATAAATTGATTTAGCTTCTTTAATTAAGCCCTTCTCTTCCTCCTCTGTATCTCTAGCCCATTCTTGGCCTCCTTTCTAGCTCTGCATCACAAAGGAAAACATCTAACAGGAAGAGAAAAACTCTCTTTGGAGAATGGCAATGAAACCCGAAGGCCGAAGAAGGCAGATCGTTCAGAGGGAGAGGCTGTGTACTAGAAACATTTGTGGCTGCAGCTTTAGAGAAGACTTTGATCCAGTTGAATCCATTAGGAGCAGAATGGCATATAATTGCTCTTTAAAGTTTGTATTTTTATGCCAGAATTCTCAGTTTTGTCCCTTTCCCCTTTAAACAATAAAAAGTATAGTTATCGTTAAGGTCTGTGTCTGATAACTACATTATTTGGAATCCTGAAGGCCTATTTCTATTGTCTGGTGTTTCCCATCATTCCCATTCATGTAATCTTGTCTCCTTGTATGTATGAATATTTTTTATTGTGTGCCAGACATTGTATTTGTAATAATGTTTGTATTAATAAATTGAGGCCAAGCATGGTGCTATTTTCCATCAGGGAATATTTGTGTTCACTTCCACCTGATACCCATGAACCCCTACACTCTGGGATTACCGAAATTTAACTATAGAGATTAAAAGGAATCTAAAGTGAACTGCAGTCTCTGTAAGAGCCTGTTTACTTTTTGTTTACCTTTTCTCCTAGGTGCAGTCCTTTGGAGTTCCAAACCATAGGAAAGTGAGATCCACTGGTAACTTCCCCTTGACAGACACTGGACTCTAATCTTTGACCCTTAGCCATACAAATTTGTCAAAAGTGCTGTTTAGCCTCTCAGCTGCCCCTTTGAACCAGCAAAAGTGGCTATAAACACTGTACTCCATATCTCAATCTGCTCTTGTTCTCTTCTATTTTTAACCCCCTTACCTGATAGTCTCATTGTCAACTCACTTTTAGAACTTCCAAGGTGTTGACCCCTTTCTCCCTTTACCAACCAGAACTCATACTCTCACTTTTGTTATGCTGTGTATGGATGTTAAGGTGGAACTTCAACTTCTCTTGCCTCATATTTCTATAAAGGACTTCCTATTCTTTTCCCCTGGATTCTTCCCCCATCACTCACCCATACTTCTCTACGGGAGGATGATTGAGTTAATGTGATGTGAGTTTTGGGAAACTTCTTGTGGGTTGATCTCCCTTGTCAAGATGCCTGCCCGTACATATAGGCACTGCAGTCGGCTTTCAAACATGTGGGCAGTCTCTGGAAGAGAAATGCCTAACGTTTTGAGTGCTAGATTGAATCCATTGTGGAAGGCAGAGAAGATGTTAGATGTCCATTTGGCGACATATTAAATTGTATTATCTTCTGCAGCTTGTATAAATAGTATAACCAATATTTTGGTCTATATTGTTTGACTCCTGTTTTATTTTTCAATACATTCCAAACACAGGAGTGAAGAAAGGGGTGTTATTTATTGATTCGCTAAAAGCCCCCAAATGCTCATTCACCAAAACAAGAGAAAGAAAGAAAAACTTTTGTCATAACTCATTGTATAGAGGAAGCTCTTTATCCTAATCTTCATGAGTGTCATCACCCCAGGGTCACACCTGCAGCTTGAAGCAATAATACTGGTGCGTATGCTTTTTTCTTCCCCGTTGTCATATTGCATTTGCAGCCTGAGATTAATGGCATGTTTAGAGTCAGTGGAAACTGAACACAAGGCATATGAAGGAATTTTCTCATGATCACAGAGACATAGCATTGTGGAACGGAGCAAAAGCAAGTGAACAACCTGTACATTCCTATCCATAAATTTAATATCAAAGTTTACCTCCTTTGAACAAGGTAGCCAAATTATTCCCTACAGGTTACTTTTTTACAGTTTGTGGGTTTTTTAGATAAAATATTACAAAGCCATCAATTGAAACCTGATGTCAACTAAGCCAAGTGGAAAAAGTATTTCTATCCCAGCTAGAACGGAAGAGCTTGAACAATTGTGAGGACTGGACCTCCAAACCCACAAACTATGATTGCATAGTCGTAACTATAGATAAAGCTCCCTTTTTCTTAAAATGTTTCCATCAGCTTTCATTTTTCCATTTTCCAGAGAATTTCTGCTTATTTGCAACTATTTCTGAGCCACAGCAGCACTCCAATAGAGTGCCTTGGCAACAGCCCCCGTTGTGGTCAGCAACTCCTTTTAGCCCTAGGATTTCTTAAAAGGCATAAGTGGCATTTGCCTTGTAGTGCTCCAGCAACAAAACAAGTGAAACTTCCAGGAGAATCAGATAGTCACAGAGCTCTGCCTTCCCTTCATCTTCCCTTTCTTCATGTGGTCAAGGAGGTTAGGGTGACTGACTCACATTTCACTCACAGTGGGGCTAATTCATGGCCACAGTCCTAACCACTAGTCCCTGAAACATATCATGGTAGACTTAATCAACTACAGTGATAGTAGGACTAATAAACTGGGTGTCTCAAGATGGAGGACTTCTCACAGGGCAAGACTGTGTCCCCTTGAAGTAGAGACATGCCTTGGGGTGGGTATCTTCATGTGTGTTTGGTGGGAGTGGTTCAACTAACGAACTTACCCCAAAACAATAAGGCTGTGGATTAAATAAACATAAACATCTAGCTTTACTTTAATGTTAGTCAACAAAACAAAGCACAACCAAACCAAACACACACACATACACAATTTTTCATGGCTAGGCAGTAATTCAGGGTAGGAAGTCAGAGACAATAAAACTTACAGGGTAAAAGTTAAAATCAGCATCTTAAAATGTGGGAGTCACATTTGACTAAACCAACCTGAACACATCACTGTAAGAAACTAACCAAAATATCTGGAAGATACTGCAGGATTTACAGAAATGAGAATGTGAAATAGTAGACCATTGACTAAAAAATTCAACATAAGACCCCAAGATACTGTCATGTTTTAATAACTTTCTAACAACAAAATAATCAAAGAAACTTCATTGATTTACTAAAACATTAAGTAAATATGTTGATATCAGAGGGATGGACAAACCTGTGAAAAATATCATTTAAAATCCAGTAGGCAGACCTCATTAAAGCCTGAAAAACAAAAGGTGGGACTTTTGTTTGTTTGTTTTGTTTTATTTTAATTGAGGTAAATTGTATACAACATAAAATTAACCACTAACCATTTTAAAGTGTACATTTCAGTGGTATTTAATACAATGTTATCCAGTCATTACCCCTATCTAGTTCCAGGACATCACCCCAAAGGAAACCCCATCCCCATCAAGCAATCACTCTTTATTTCTTGCTTCCCCTACTTCCTGGTAACTACCAATCTGCTTTCTGTCTCTATGGATTTACCTGTTCTGGAAGTTTCATCTAAATAGAGTCATACAATATGTGACCCTTTGTGTCTGGACTTCTTTCACTTAGCGTAATGTTTTTGGGGTTTAACCACATGATACCATGTATCAGTACTGCATTCTCTTCTATGGCTGAATGATACTCTCTTGTATGGATATTTCACATTTTATTTATCCATCCTTAGTTGATGGACATTTGGGTTGTTTCCAGCTTTTGGCTACTGTGCATAGTGGAGCTATGAACAAATACCATGTACAAGTATTTGTTAGAGTATCTGTTTTTAATTCATCCGGGTATATACCTAGGAATGGAATTGTGGGGACAACTGATTATTCTATGTTTACCTTTTGAGAAATTGCCAAACTGATGTCCACAGTATCTGTGCCATATCGTATTCCCACCAGCAATATACAAGTGTTCTAATTTCTCCACATCCTTGCCGACAGTTACTTTCTGTTGTTGCTTTTGTTTCTTTGTTTTTTATAGCCATCCTAGTGGGAGTTAAGTGGCATCTCACCGTGGTTTTGGTTATTTACATTTCCCTAATGACTAACGATGTTGAGCATCTTTCCTTGTGCTTGTTGGCCATTTGTATATCTTCTCTGAAGAAATGTCTATTCTTTTAACCATTTTTAAATTAGGTTTTGTTCTTGTTGTTGTTAAGTTGTAAGAATTCTGTATGTATTCTGGATACTAGACCGTTATCAAATAAACGATTTGCAAATATTTTCTCCCTTTCTGTGGGTTGTTATCTCACTTTATCGATAGAGTTCTTTGATGCACAAAAGTTGTTAATTTTGATGAAGTCCAATTTATCTATTTTTTTTTCTTTTGCTGTTTGTGCTTTTGGTGAAATTTCCAAGAGTCAATTGCCAAATCCAGGGCCTTTTGTTTCTTAAAAAAGGGTAGGGGTCTACAGATTCTAAGCTTTCTAATAAGGAATGCAAGAACTGTAATTTTTTTAAAATTTCTTTTTATGATATCCTAAAAACTTTCTGTCAGTGTCTACTTCTTACTGCAAACATCTGTCTTCACTTTGAGGAACTGGTTTCATTCCCACTACCAGTATATACTCCAGAGAGGACTAAACAGTTCCACTTTTGATGAGCAGCAGTTTCCAAAACTTACATTAGGCAAAAGGGCATTTCTCACCAGAAAAACACGTTGTTAGCTTTGACAAAGGGTTATTTGTGTGGCCACCTCCTCTTTGAATTGCCCCATAGCAGGACAGATGCTGGAAAGGGAAGTTAGAGAATCATTCTAATCCTGATCCACTTTTGGTAACTTCCTCTGCTTGCTTCCAACACAGCTGCAGAGAATAAAACAATAAGAGGGTATGGGGACACCCCGACTGAATATTATTACCACCTTCAGCAATAGCCTTTAGAAGCTCCTCTCAGGATCCCGTGACATCACAGAGATGTGTCATCTTCCTTACAGAATTTTGTTCCAAAAGCAGGATTTATGCAATTTCTTAATGCAAACAGTTAATGCTGAAATACATCTAGCATGCAGGGCAATAACTTAGGCAAATCTCAGGCAAAGTCCTCAAGGAGACATCTTTGCTTTTTAACACTTTAGAGAAGTCTTTTGCAGCAGATTTGCCCGGTGCAATGTGCCATTTGGTTTCTTGACTGCTGCTTCCATGGGTGTTGATTGTGGATCCAAGTTAAATGAAATCCTTGACAGTGCCAGTCTTTTTCCATTTATCATGATGTGGCTTATTGGTGCAGTTGTGAGGATTTTTGTTTTCTTTATGTTGAGGTGTAATCCATACTGAAGGCTGTGGTCTTTGATCTTCATCAGTAAGTGCTTCAAGTCTTTTTCACTTTCAGCAAGCAAAATTGTGTCATCTGCATAACGCAGGTTGTTAATGAGTCTTCCTCCAATCCTGATGCCCCATTCTTCCATATATAGTCCAGCTTCTCGGATTGTTTGCTCAGCACACAGGTTCAATAAGTATGGTGAAAGGATACAACCCTGACACACACCTTTCCTGACTTTAAACAACCCAGTATCCCCTTGTTCTGTTCAAACGACTGCCTCTTGATCTGTGTACAGCTTCCTCACGTGCACAATTAAAAGTTCAGGAATTCCCATTCTTTGCAATGTTATCCGTAATTTGTTATGATCCACACAGTCAAATGCCTTTGCATAGTCAATAAAACACAGGTAAATATCTTTCTAGTATTCTCTGCTTTCAGCCAGGATCCATCTGACATTAGCTATGATATCCCTTGTTCCATGTCCTCTTCCGAATCCGGCTTGAATTTCTGACAGTTCCCTGTCAATATACTGCTGCAGCCACTTCTGAATGATCATCAGCAAAATTTTACTTGTGTGTGATATTAATGATATTGTCCAATAATTTCCACATCTGGTTGGATCACCTTTCTTTGGAGTAGGCATAACTATGGATCTCTTCCAGTCAGTTGGCCAGGTAGCTGTCTTCCAAATTTTTTGGCATAGACGAGTGAGCACTTCCAGTGCTACATCCATTTGCTGAGACACCTCAGTTGGTATTCCGTCCTTTCCTGGAGTCTTGTTTTTTGCCAATGCCTTCGGTGCAGTTTGGACTTCTTAATTCAGTACCATTGGTTCCTCCTCATCATATGCTACCTCCTGAAATGGTTGAACATTGACCAATTTTTTCTGGTATGATGGCTGTGTATGGCTTCCATCTTCTTTTAATGCTTCCTGTGTCATTTAATATTTTCCCCATAGAATCTTTCATTATTGCAACTTGAGGCTTGAATTTTTCTTCAGTTCTTTCAGCTTGAGAAATGCTAAGTGTGTTCTTCCCTTTTGGTTTGCTACACCCAGGTCTTTTCACATGTCATTATAATACTTTACTTTGTCCTCTCGAGCCATCCTTTGAAATCTTCTATTCAGCTCTTTTACTTCAGCATTTTTTCCTTTCATTTTAGCTACTCAGCGTTCGAGAGCAACTTTCAGAGTCTCTTCTGACATCCATTTTGGACTTTTCTTTCTTTCCTGTCTTTTTAATGACCTCTTGCTTTCTTCATCTATGATGTCCTTGATGTCATTCCACAACTCATCTGGTCTTCAGTCATTAGTGTTCGTCACATCAAATCTATTCTTGAGATGGCCTCTAATTCAGGTGGGATATACTCAAGGTCATACTTTGGCTCTCATGGACCTGTTCTAATTTCTTCAGTTTCAACTTGAACTTGCATACGAGCAATTGATGATCTGTTCTACAGTCAGCCCCTGGCCTTGTTCTGACTGATGATATTGTGTTTTTCCATCATCTCTTTCCACAGATGTAGTCGATGTGATTCCTGTATATTCCATCCAGCGAGATCCATGTGTATAGTCATCATTTATGTTGGTGAAAAAAGGTATTAGCAATGAAGAAGTTGTTGGTCTTGCAAAATGCTATCACGCGATCTCTGGCATTGTTTCTATGACCAAGGCCATATTTTCCAGCTACTGATCCTTCTTTGTCTCCAACTTTCACATTCCAATCACCAGTAATTATCAATGCATCCTGATTGCATGTTCAATCAATTTCAGACTGCAGACGCTGGTAAAAATCTTTAATTTCTTCATCTTTGGCCTTAGTAGTTGGTGCGTAAATTTGAATAATAGTCGTATTAACTGGTCTTCCTTGCAGGCGTATGGATAGTATCCTATCACTGACAGCATTGTACCTGAGGATAGGTCTTGAAATGTTCTTTTTGATGATGAATGCAACATCATTCCTCTTCAGGTTGTCATTCCCGGCATGGTCGACCATTCTATTGTCTGATTTAAAATGGCCAATACCAGTCCATTTCAGCTCCCTAATGCCTAGGATATCAATGTTTACGCATTCCATTTCATTTTTGACAATTTCCAATTTTCCTAGATTCATACTTCATGCATTCCACGTTCCTATTATTAATGGATGTTTGCAGCTGTTTCTTCTCATTTTGAGTCATCCCACATCAGCAAATAAAGATCCCGAAAGCTTGACTCCATCCATTTCATTAAGGTCAGCTATACTTTGCAGAGGCAGATCTTCCCCAGTCGTCTTTTGAGTACCTTCCAACCTGAGGGGCTCATCTTCTGGCACAATATCAGACAATGTTCCACTGCTATTCATAAGGTTTTCACTGGCTAATTCTTTTCAGAAGTAGACCACCAGGCCCTTCTCCCTAGTATATCTCAGTCTGGAAGCTCCACTGAAAACTGCCCACGATGGTGACCCTGCTCATATTTGAATAGCAGTGGCATAACTTCCAGCATCACAGCAACATGCAAGCCTCCACAGTACAACAAACTGACAGACGCATGGGGCACAAGGTGCTAAGAAAAAAAAAAAAAAAACAACTCACTGCATACCTGGGAGTGTTATTGCTGTGGTTGTCTCAGGGAGGACATAAGGAATATTCCTGAGGATCTAGAAACATAGTACAAGCTAAGACACAAGAGAAGCATGGTGAGTAGTTTAATAGAAGACCTTCAGGAAATTGCTTAACTTTCCCAGGACTCAAATTTCTGATTGGAAAATGTAGGAACACAATACACATGTTAGCTACAAGGTGCCAGTTCCATGGTGACCTCTCCACCAAAATGAAGAAAGATTTGCAGCCATGATTCCAGAACTAATCGTGCACCCCAAAAGGAAGACGGTATAAGGAGGGTGACCAGTCCAAGGTTGTGCTATTGTCTTAATATAATTATTAAAAAATGCCTCCTCCCCCCCAACTCTAGACTTTATTACTAAGATTTGCCAAGAGAATACAAAAATTGGGAGAAGAGACTCTATAATCTTATTGAGGAGATATCCACCTTCCAAAAACTTAAAGGAATTACTGTTCCTTGAAAAAAAATTTTTTTAACTATAGATTGCCAATAAATGAGTGATAGTATTTCCTGTAAAAAAAAAAATGCCTCCTTTCACTGTTAAAAAGATCCCAGTTTGGATGGTAAATTATATGCTAACTGTAGTATGATTTTTTGTTGCTGTTTTCTTTTTCTTCAAAGTCATTATGAATCATAATTGTATTTGGCTTTTGGTAAATTTGCTGATTATGTGAGAGGGTGGGAATTTGGAGTTGGGCTAGTCATCTTTTACTCCTTTTAAATCTCCTTAAAAACAGGTTTCTCAATCTTTTAGCATAAGTCAAAGATTCATATAGCCTTTCAAAAATAATTTTCAGGTGTTATTTACTTTGCATTAAAATTGTGGATTCCGGTAGACCCTATCTTTCCTCAAAGAATATCATTCTTATTGGACTCTCTCAATGAAAGCTTCCTTGCTTAGGGAATTCACTGAAGGGCAGAGAAATATATACATCATTTTGCCATCTGCAGGGTGAATAGCATTTAATTAGGAAATCCAGGTGTACCAGAGGACATTTTTAAAGCCACATGTCAGGTTTGAGAACCCCTCCCGACCTCTGCTGCTACTAATGGTTCTGCAACTCATTTTATGCTCATTGCATCAAAGAATTTCCCCTAGAGTACATGGAATTCAAATCAGATGAACAGACACTCACAGATGAAGGTGACTCTATCATCTACCTACAGCAACCATGGCATGCTGGGTGGAGAGGAGACAGGATAAAGGAAGAAACAGACAAGAAATTTTGAAACCATGAACTTCTGGTGTCTCCTTTCTCATCTCCAAGCACTCCCTTCCCTCTCCCCTACCATCATTGCTGCCCACACGACCATCACCATAGGCAGAGAGTTGTGGTCTCATAGCAAACCGTCCCAATTGAGTTAGCAAGGTACATATGTTTTCAGATGCCGGAAGTCAGTCTCTTTCTCTCTCTCCCACTGCACAACCATAGAACTTGCCCTTGTTAGTTTGGGAAACAGAGCTTGTAAAACTGAACTTTGCTTTTTTAGGCAGTAGTTCAGCAGGGAAAGAAATTGACTTTATCCTGGACAGAAGTAGTTACATGTAACAGTACTTCTCTCCAGTTCTTCACCCCTTGGACCTTTGTTCTCTTCAAATCACAGGCTGTGACACAGGGTTGTTAGTTGAGGCTCATTCAGGCTCACCTTCACCCAAATCCTAGGTCCCAGCTATTTCTTCCCAATCTTGTTCACAATCAAAAGGTGACTTCTGTGTTCCCATATCCCACTAAGCATCTAATTTTCCCCTAGGAAGTCATCCAAATGATTCATCCTAATGTGCCTGCTAAGGGCATACTTTTATATTTTGTTGTTTTATATATATAAATATATATGTGTGTGTGTATATATATATATGTATACACACACATACACACACACACATATAAATGTTTACCTTCGTTTCATAGGAAGTTCTCCTTCTTAAGTAAGAAATATTACAAAGATTCCAAGGAGAATTGTCTTTGAGGATTTTGTCTGTATGTGTATTAGAGTAAGTGTCAGTGGTTTATGAAAAGTAGCCATAGCTCACCAACAAACACTTCCATGAATATTTTTTTGGCATATTTCCTTTCCTTTCCTGTTGCTTCTCCAGTCGAATTTTAAAATATATATTTGGTTTTTACAAAACAACAATGATTTGTGACTTTTATTGTGGAGCCTATGGGGAAATTATAAAAGTCCAAATGCTTGCCTGTCCTCCATCATTCTTCACAGTTCATCATTTGACTCATTGAACCATGCATGAAAGTGTCTCAGCTTTATTTTTTCTTCTCAGGTTACAGCTGCTCAGCATCTGTCTGGAGAGAACCATTCCTCATCTGCCTTATCTGTTTCTGAGAACCTCGATAGCGACTTGGCTGCGTGACCACATGAGGTAAGGTCGTTCAAGCTCATCTTGTCAAACTTGTCAGAGCCCTGAGAATTCACAAACCAGAATTTCCTCTTGTACATTCTTAGCAATGTCACACATTGGGGGTGGGGTTATAATTCAATATGTAGTATCATGTTCCCTAAATTGAGTGTTATTTCAACAAAACTTCCAGCATTGTAAAATTGCAGAACTTACAAAAAGAAAAAGAAAATAGTTGCTCACTTCACATATTCTATCTCCACTTGGAAAATTCACAGCTAAAGGACAAAAAAAAAATCTTTTCTGCCCATGGTTGGCAGACGGGGGTGGGGGAGGAGGAAGATAGCATAAAAGCCACATTTACTCCAGCCATCCAGAAAATATCTTTATTTACCGCTGTAATGTTGCCAAGGCAACACCAGCTACTTATGACATCATCTTGAGATGGCTATCACAGGCATGATAGCACTGTTGTTTGAATGCTACACTGATTCATGTCCCTTCCGTCTTTGCTGTTCTTCAAGGGAAAGGCACAAAGATTACTGGTAGCCAAAGACTGTAATAACAGAAAGAAACTAAACCTACAGACTAGGAAAAAAATTTTGGACAGTACAAGTCAGACAAAGGTCTAATCTCCATAATCTACAAGAAAATCCAACACCTCTGCAACAAAAAGACAAATAATCCTATTAAAAAATGGGCAAAGGAAATGAACATACACTTCACCAAAGAAGACATTCAAATGGCCAACAGAC
>NW_004443972.1:4830041-4844485 GCF_000243295.1 Trichechus manatus latirostris | reverse complement strand
AAAAAAAAAAAAAAAAAAGAAGGAAACTAGATCATGGCCTGTATTTAAATACATTTAGATTTTTCCTATTTTGTTTTTAGACAAGTTGTGGCAACTCAATTGTGCTTTTGGGTTAATAGTTGCAGTATTCACACTTCTGTGCCCTAACCATCTTACCTGCCATCTCTTTCCCAAAAAAACCAAAAGGAAATAGCAAATTTTTTTTATTTCAATAGAAGGAAAAAAAAAAACCCAAACCTTTTCCTGGATTGACTCAGGTCTTGAGGTCACACCCTGCTACACAGCTGTGTTAACATGCACTGTTTCTTTACATTTCTAGCTGGTCTTGACTCCTTCACTGTGACCACAGAAACCCAAATAGCATAGAATGTGACCCTTCCTGTATAACTGTCCCTGCCATCTTCCCTGCAGTGCTCCTGAGAAAACTCTTTCTGCCTAACCAGTTGCTGTCATATCAACTCTGACACATATGTGTCAGAGTAGAACTGTGCTTCATAGGGTTTTCAATGGTTGACTTTGCAGAAGTAAATCCCAAGGCGCCTGTGAGTGAACCTGAACCCAGCAGCCAAGCTCGTTAACCATTTGCACCACACAGGCCTATGGTTTAGGATAGCTGAGATTTTAGTTTCACTCAAATGACGAAGTAGCTCACTATTTACCAAGTCTATTCAAATGGTTAATCCTGCTTGAGCACTTAATACTCAGGGCACTAGGAAAATATGTTAGGAACTCTACTTTGAAGTCATTGACTTAAAGCAAAATTTAGAACCATAGCTCCTTCTTTTCCTAGGTAGGTCTAAGACTTATCAAATACTTCACTATATGTGGACAAAAGAGTGATTATCTATAACTCATATAAGTAAATATTTTCTTGTTTAATATGCATATTGTAAGTATTTAAGACATGACACAATTATCTCAAATGACAAGAGAAAATGGATTTATTCTTGCTATTCCAAGCCACATTATTTGGAAAAGGAAGGGCAAATAAACTCCAAATGATTTTTTAAAAAAAGTTATTGAGCTTTTGAAAAAAGAAGTTGAGTTTCTATTTTTTGTGTAGTTAAGCATTCAGCTGCTAACCAAAAGGTTGGCAGTTTGAATCCACCAGCCGCTTTTTGAAAACCCTATGGGGCAGTTCTACTCTGTCCTATAGGGTCACTATGAGTCCGAATCATCTCAGCGGCAATGGGTTTGGTTTTGGTTTGTTGATTTCTGCAGAAAGACAAAAATCTGTTTATGATATCTTGGAAGAAAAGTATTTTATTAAAAGTTATGTTTTCTATGAGGGATAAATTGCTAGTGACTAATCATATAAGGCACACCAGACCTAAGGCATGGCATTTTCAGCCACCTCAAATGCGTGAAAAAGCTGGACAATGAGTAGGGAAGACTGAAGAATTGATGCCTCTGAATTACGGTGTTGGCGAAGAATATTGAATATACTATGGCCTGTTAAAAGAATGAACAAATCCATCTTGGAAGAAGTACAACCAGAATGTTCCTTAGAAGCGAGATGGCAAGACTTCGTCTCAGGTGTTTTGACATGTTATCAGGAGGGACCAGTCCCTGGAGGACACCATGCTTAGTAAATAGAAGGTCAGTGAAAAAGAGGAAGACCCTCAACGAGATAGATTGACACAGTGGCTGCAACAATGGGCTCAAGCATAACAGCGATTGTGAGGATGGCGCAAAACTGGACAGTGTTTCATTCTGTTGTATGTAAGTCACTATGAGTTGGAACTCACTCAATGGCACCTAAAGACAACAATCATATAAAGTTAAGGCTAAACAATGTTTGCCAAAAAGAAAAGAATTGTTACCTACTGTGATGGTTAATGTTATGTGTCAACTTGGCTAGGCCATGAGTTTCAGTATTATGTAATTATCCTCCATTTTGTGATCTGATGTAAGAGGGATTTCCTTGGGTATGGCCTGCATCCAGTAGGTATGGATGTTCTGGCAAAGCGTCCTCTCTCTCTCTATCCTGCATTCAACTCATCATCATCTGACCTCCGGTTTCTTTAAACGTGAGCCAGCAGCCTGCCACCTGACCTACAAATTTGGAGAGATGCCAGCTCCCACAGCCCCATGAGCCAGCAGCCTGCTGTCTGACTCAATTTTGAGTTTGTTAGCCCTGCAACCAGTGAGTCAGGAGAAGCCTCCAGCCTGACGCCTGACCCCTGGATTTGGGACTTGCCAGCCTCCACAACTGTGTGGTCCATTTCCTTGAAATAAATCTCTCTCTCTCTCTCTGTATTTATATATATATATATATACATATATATATATACACTTTACTGGTTTTGCTCCTCTGGAGTACTTAGTCTAAGACACCTACTAACTGATGCCTTTAAGAGAAGTGGCAAAAATTGTATTTTTTAGTCGTTAATTATATTTTTGGTTTATATTGCACTTGCTTATCACTCTGATATTCATATGAGCAGTTGTTAAATTAAGTCTATTTCATCTTGTCCCAACAAAACTGATTTCTTAATTCAAATTCAGGACTTTGTATTTTTTTTCCAATTAATGGCATTTTATGAAAATGCAACATTTCCCATCTTAACCTAATGCTACAAATGCTGAGAACTCTGCCCTGTTGACCTAACGACTCTCAGATATTTTTTTCTTTGAAAGCCAGAAGACTAAGCAACATTTCAGGAAAGATGAGTAAATAAAATGGAAAAGAGTACTAATCCCTTAGATGTGCAGTAATAGGCTGGTTGACAAAGGATAATAAGGCCTACTTTATAATATCAACAATCCTTTTCCTTTTTTTTTTTTTTTAAATTCCCCATTACTCCCTCCCCCCAAGTCCCAGGTAACCACTAATCTTTGTTCTCTATGGATTTGCTTATTCTAGATATTTCCTATAAGCGGGAACATACAATATGTATTCTTTTGTGTCTGACTTTTATCACTCACCATAATGTTTTCAAGGTTCATCAATGTGGTGGCACATAGGAGGACTTCATTTCTCCTTCTGTTGTATGTATCTACCACATACTGTTTATCCATTCATCTGTTAATGGGCACTTGGGTGATTTCCACATTTGGCTATTGTGAATAATACTGCAATGAACATCGGTGTACGTGTGAGTGTTAGATTCGCTGCTTTCAGTTCTTTTGGATATATACCAAGGAGTGGAATTGCTGGGCCATATGGTACTTTTGTGTTTAACTTTTTGAGGAACTGCTAAATTGTTTTCCACAACAGCTGCACCATTTTGCATTTTTACCAGCAATGTATGAGTGTTCAGGTTTCTCCATATCCTTGTCAACACTTGTTATTTTCCATTTTTCTGATAATAGCCATCCTGCTGAGGGTGAAGGGGCCCCTGGGTATTTAAATGGTTAACACACTCAGCTTCTAACCAAGAGGTTGGAGGTTCTAGCTCACCCAGAGGTGTGTGCCAGCAACTGTTCTGAGTGCTTTGCATACATTGATTTATTTAGCTCTCACTGCAATCCAATCAGGTAGAACTTTGATTATTATTATTTACAGATAAACGCACTGAGAGCACAGAGAGATTAAGTAACTTGCCAAAGTCTCATTGCTAGTAAATGTCAGAAGCAGAATTTGAACCCCAGCATTTTGACTCCACAACCTTGCTCTTAACCACTGTGCTCCTCCTATTTATATGATTCTCCCCCGCAAAAAAAAACATGATTTAATTGAACAAATGAAAGTAGCACACATTTTTCAAAAACCCTGAAGATTAGTCTTGGCATTGGATTTGAGTCAAAAGGAGCTTGGAATATGTGTGAACTTTCAAGAAAATAGGACACAGCAGTAATTAGCTGCTTCATTGTGATTAAATTACATGCTGGAGACCTGAAAGAATTCAGCAGGTTCCATAGGTACCCAATTTATAGCCATAGATTAGCTTAGTCACGGGTATTATCAAGCTCAGAATGGCTAATCATTTAGATATTGTGCACACCTTGCCCTAATGCCTAGCACTTCTATAAAATCCCACTGTCATTTAGGTCTTAATCATCCTTCATCAAATGGCAGTAAAGAGTGCTACTAAAAGGTTCATTTCATTAACCCCTTGTCTTCTAAATAGACGACTATAGTCTATGTTCACTTCATTCTACATAATATACAAGAACTTAGAAACTTTGCAGGGAATGCCAATTAATTCAACAGACATTTATTAAACACTAAATTGAGAGTGGTTAAGGTATTTAGCCCCATGGGATGGATTGTTAAAGAATAGTCTTCTCTCCTGGACTTTGAAAGTTCTATGCAAAATTGTGGTAATTAATTTTCTTCTTTGAATACAAGGCAAGGGTCTCTAATTTCCTAACAGGGAGGTACTTCTACTTCGCCTTTACCAGGATAACCACCTAACTTCTACATCCCTGCTGTAAGGTATTGCCTTTGCTGGCAATATCAGTGTTGAAAGTTTGCATTATAAGAATATATTCCCCAGAAATACTTTTACAGCTCAAAGAATTATTTGAACTGAGTAGAGTCTATAGCAACAATAAAAGCTTGTCCTATGCTCTAGATCACTGTTTAACCAACAGTGGCCCATGGGCAAAATCCAGCCTACCATCTGTTTTTATATAGTCCATGAGCTAAGAATCTATTTTCAAATGGTAAACAAAAATCAAAAGAAGATAATATTTCATGACACATGGAAATTAAATGAAATTCATATTTCAGTGTCTTTAAATAAAGTTTATTGGAACACAGTCATGCTCATTCACTTACATATGTCCGCGACTGCATTTGCACTCTACAACGATAGAGTTGACTTTTTACATCAGAGACCACAGGACCTGCAAATCCTGAATTATTTACTATCTGGCCTTTACAGAAAAAGTTTTCCAACTCCTGTTCTAGAGTCTTAAAAAAAGACTTTTTAGTACAACATACATTTTGGAATATAGCATAGATGTTTATCTATCTGTCTACCTATCTGTCTATTTATTTAGGTAGTTCTGTCCTTGAAAATCATAGCCTTATGTGGCATAGTCAAAAGTAAGAGGACAATCTCTCTCTTTGAGCTAGAAGATACACATTCGCCTCACTTGTCGATTATCTCTTTATCCAACATTTCACATTTATGACAACAGTAAAAAATATACTATCTGACTAATTTGCATATTAACGAGATACATCTGGCAGTAATGAGCGCCGAAGTGTGAGGCGAGAGTAACACTGGCTGTGATAATTAAGGTTATGTGTCAACTTTGCTGGGCCATGATTCTCAGTGGCTTGGAAGTTATATAATGATGAAATTTGGCAGTTATGCAATGATGTAATTTGGCAGTTATGCAAATGATATAATCATCCTCCATTTTGTGATCTGATGTGGTCATCCTTCATTTTTACGTAACACTGATTTCACATACTGACCTGGTCTTTGGAATCTAAACATGTCAGTAAGTGAGAAGAAGGTGTAAAACATTATCACAGCAAACCAACAGATTATCATTAAAATATTTGATAATATTACCTAAACCAAAAAAACTCATTGCCATCGAGTCAATTCTGACTAATAGCGACCCTGTAGGACAGAGTAGAACTGCCCTATAGGGTTTCCAAGGAGCGGCTGGCGGATTCAAATTGCTGACCTTTTGATTAACAGCCGAGTTCCTAATCACTGTGCCACCAGGGCTAGGGAAGGCCAAATCAGAGCTACCTTTTCAGTGTTTTTAATGACCCTTCACTCTTCCTTTAAGAAGCTCTTTCCAAATGTTTTAGCCTAGAGATTTCCAGCACTCTATATGCATGCATCAGTTTTGGACATTTTCAGTAGAAGAAGGTGGAGAGGAAGGATTTTTAGATGAAGGACAGAGTCCTTTGACTTAACAAGAGAAAAATGATCATTTTACAATTGCATACGGGTTTGAATAGTCATAATATTTGCAATTCAACTATCTCTTATCATTCTCACAACAAACCTGTTAAGTTGGCAAAGCAAGTATTTTAATCATTGGTTTGAAGTAAGAAACTGGGGCCCACAGCTGCAGTGCAATGTAATGAAAAGAGCAGTGGGCCTAGAGTCAAAATCCCTGGCCTCCTTCCCAATTCACTCTCCAAGCTCCAGTGTCCCTTGTCTAGAAGTGGAAATAAGAGCCCTTGACCAGCTAACCTCACTGGGTTATGTGAGGATCAAATGAAATATATATGAAAATGCTCTTAAACTCCATAAAGCACTTTTATTAATAAGAAGAAGAAAAAGAGAAAACAATAGACAAGTGACTCGTTTAGATCAGGTAGCTCTTGGATAGCTGGCAGAGTTCTCCTGTCTCCCTAGTCCTGTGTTCATCCCATTAGCCAAGGCTAGTGGAGGTGAAAATGAGAATCATTTGCTATGGGAACCCATGCCTTTGGCCATGAAATGTTTTAATCTCCGTTAGGATGAATTTCACACTGGAGGGATCTGTGATCCTCAATTGCATTGGTCTCATCCATTTCCTTTACCAAGTAGAGAGACAAAAAGCTGTGCACCCACTGTAGCAAAATGCCATCAATTTAAGGTTTCATTTTATAGCATGACTGCTAATACCATGAATGTCAACACAACAGTGTTCCAGATGCCACTCAATCTATGTATTTTTTAATAAATTGCAAATTTACTCTACTGAATAATATAATTGATAAAATCGCCATATCTTTGGGCTTCAATGAACTGTTTGTGTGATGGTGTTGTTCTTCATTACCTGCCTGAATGCACTTATTAAGCTCAGAGTGAACAATAAGCCTAAAAAAGCGCGAAGATGGTGCGCCGGAACCAGCAGGAAGCCCCCATTTCAACCACCCCAGATCTGGCAGGTCTGTCCTTGGAGAAGGAAAATGTTCCAAGCATTGCATCTACATTTCATGTTCAAGAGGTGAATTAGCTTTTTTTCTTTTCAGTAAGGAATGAGAGCTGCATATGCTTGATTATAAACACAAATGAGGTAGAAAGATTTTTAAATTGAGAATTTATCTATTTTTTAAGCTATTGATACCTTCTTGTCAATTGTTTAAAAGCCTAAACTCATTTTCAAACTCATTTTCCCTCAGGCTGTATATACCCTTGCCTTAAAACGGCACCACGTTCCCAGGAAACTTCTGAGGTTGTTTCATGAGAAACAAAGCAAGTTCCCACCAGTCTGATTAAGGCTCTGCAGGACTTTTATGCTGTTTTGTCCCAGTTGGAGAGAGAGTTCCTGAGCCTGATGAGGCTGATATAAAGGATTTGTAGAAGAGTTTATTTTTCAGGGGTCCTGGGATTTAAACAAATAAACATTTAGTAATTCTTTCACCAAATATGTATTGTGCACTGGAATATTCTGGGTTCTGGGAATAAAAAGGTGAACAGACTATATAAAGTCCCTGTTCCCGTCCAGTACAGCTAGATGGTGCCCAGCTACCACCACTGACTGCTCTGACCAGGATCACAACAGAAGGTTCTGCACAGAGCTGGAGAAGGATGTAGAACAAAATTCTAACTCACAAAAAAAGACCAGATTTACTGCCCTAGAAAGAGACTGGAGAAACCCTGAGAGTATGGCCCCCAGATACCCTTTTAGTTCAGTGGTGAAGTCACCTCTGACGTTCACCGTTCAGCCAGGGAGTGGACAGCCCCATAAAACAGAATGAGACTAACGAGGCACAGCAGTCCAGGGACAAGGACTAGAAGGGAGAAGGGGACAGGAAAGCTGGTGATAGGGAACAAGGTTGAGTAAGGACAGTGTTGACATGTAGTGGGGTTGTTAACCATTGTCATAGGGCAACATGTGTACTAACTGTTTAATGAGAAACCATTTTGTTCTGTAAACCTTCATCTAAAGTAAGAATAGCAGCACAACTGGAAGAACGTAATCAATGTCACTGAATTGTGCATGTAGAAATTTTTGAAATGGTGTATCTTTGGCTACGTATATTTTCACCAAAAAAAAAAAAAAAAGGTCAAGAAGGGAGACTATTGACATTTCGTGGGGTTGTTAACCAATGGCATAAAACAATATGTGTACTGGCTGTTTAATGAGAAAATACTTGTTCTGTAAACCTTTACCTAAAGTACAATAAAAAAAAAAATTATGTTGCTAATTTACAAACATAAATAAATAAAGTCCCTGTTCCCATGGTGCTTACATTGATGGGAGTGGGAGAGGGCAGACAAACAAGAAACAAAGCACCTAACATAAGAAGTTTCTTTATAATATGATGTGATATAGTATTACGAACTGCTAAGGAGAAGATATGGTATAGTAGAGAGCGGAGCTGCAGGTGAGGTGAGGATACTATCTTAGAGTGCTCTGGCTGATGTTACTGATTCTTCCAAGTACTTCTGGTACTCCTCCACTTCCAAGAACACAGGAGAGTTATATTTGCTCACATTTTAAAAATTGGGAATGGCCACATGGCTTACTTTGGCCAATGAAATACGAATAAAAAGGGTTTGTTAATGCCAGCCTAAAGTACATAGGAGCCAATGAGCAGCTCTCTAAGGTATTTCCCCCTGCTGTGTCAAAGCTTCAAGTCTCATGTTGAAATAGTGGCATTACAAAATGGTGGACCTCCTTTCAGCCTGAGTCCCTCACTGCCTCTGGTGAGCACAGCCCTCTTGCTGATCGACACAAGACTTGTAGGTTTAATTAAAAAAAAAAATTATTATTTTAAATCATTGAGATTTGGGGATTGTTTGTTGACACAGCAAAACTGAGTTTATCCTGATTAATTCAGGTGGTCAGGGAGGGTCTCCCTGATAGAGTGACATTTGAGCAGGGACCTGAATGCTGTATGGTAGGAGGTCATGTGTGTATCCTGGAGCAGGGATCCAGGAAGAGGAAGCAATAAGAACAGAAACCCAAGGCAGGAGCATGCTGGAGTGTCCAGGATGCATGAGGAGAATCATGTGGCTGCAGTAGAGTGAACAAGGAATGGAATAGAAGATGATGACAGAGAGAGTCAGGGCCAGATACTATAATCAAACCCAAACTCCTGACCAAAGGCATGTTATATTTTCTTCTGTGAGAGATTGGAAGTGTATGAGTTTTCTGCATAACACATTACCACAAACTTATTGGCTTAAAACAACACAAATTTTGTTCCTGTGGGTCAGGGGTCTGGTCACGGTATAACTGGGTCCTCTGCTCAGAGTCTTGTGATGCTGAAATCAAGGTGTCTGTTGAGGCTGGGATCTCATCTTCCAGCCTCATTTAAGTTGTTGGCAGAATTCAGTTCCCAGTGGTTGCTGGACTAAACTCCCCATTTTCTTGCTGATTGTCACCCAGGAGTCACTCTCAACTTCTAGATGGTGTCCTCAGGCCTTAACCAAATGGCCTGCTCCTCTTACAACATGGCTGTTTCCTTCAAGGACAGCAGGTGAGAGCCTCTCAAACTTCAAATCTCTCTGGCTTCTGGGAAGACCTGGACCTTTCTAAAGGGCTCATCTGATTAAGTCAGGCCCACCCAGGACAATCTGTCTTTTGATTAACTCGACTAATTTGGGAAATTTATTACATCTGCAATATCCATTTTGCCATATAATATACCATAATCTTGGGAGAAAAATTCCAACATATTTACAAGTCCCATTCACATTAAAAGAAATTATTCTTCCAAATAATCACACATGATGTGAACACCAAGGGGCAAGAATCTTGGGGACCATCTTAGAATTCTACCTACCACAGGAAACCATTTGATGATTTGCAGTGATGGGAGAACACAGTTGGCTTAAGTTTTAAATGAACTACTGTGGCTTCTGGGTAGAGGCTAGTCTATAGTGGGACGAGCGTGGAAGCAGGGAGATCAGTTTGGAGGTGATTACAATTGTCCAGAATAGAGATGATAATAGCTTGAACTAGGGGTTAGTTTTTAATGTGGATTAAAGCCAAATATTTATACGGATTATAGTTTTTAGCATGTACCCACCAAATAATGATAGTTCAATACTATACACTCTAATTTTAAAATATTGTCAAATAAGCAACTATATTTTCATGCGTAATCTTCAAAAATCTGTTAAAATTTCACCAACAGTTCTTAGCCAGTTGGGCTAAGTAACTAAAATAGAAAAGCAGAGGGGCCAAAGCTTGGAGGTTGTGGGTCCCCATGTGCCCAGCTCATCTTGACAGTAACTCAGGCCCAACATATGGTATAAGTCATAACAAATCTGCTCTCCTTTCTCCTTTATAGTGGTAACCATGGAGACATGTTCAGACTTTTTAATGGGTGTGTTATGGATTGAACTGTGTCCCCCAAAAATGTGTGTCAGCTTGGCTAGGACATGATTCCCACCATTTTGTCATCTGACGTGATTTCCTATGTGTTGCAAATCCTAACCTCTATGATGTTAATGAGGTAGGATTAGAGGCAGTTATGTTAATGAGGCAGGACTCAATCTACAGGATTAGGCTGTACCTTGAGTCAATCTCTTTTGAGATATAAAAGAATTGAGCAGAGGAGAGGGACCTCATTACGACCCAGCAAGAAGAGCCAGAAGTGGAGTGTGTCCTTTGGACCGGGGTCCCTACTCTGAGAAGCTCCTACACCAGGGGAAGACTGATGACAAGCACCTTCCCCCAGAGCTAACATAGAGACAGAGCCTTCCCCTGGAGTTGGCACCATGAATTTGGACTTCTAGCTTCCTAAACTGTGAGAGAATAAATTTCTCTTTGTTAAAACCATCCACTTACGGTATTTCTGTTTTAGCAGCACTAGATCACTAAGACATGGGGACATAGAAGGAGGATATTGTCATGTGCTGGTTTCAAAGAAATCAAAATTAAAGTCTGATATCACTAATTATCCAAATGAAAAAACACTCTTTCCCACTTCCTTGACTTCCCATGAAAATACCATGGAGGTGGAAAGGCCTAGAAATCTGGGGCCCCTGAGCCTATGCATATTAGCAAGTAAAGGTTCTGATAAGTCTTAAAGTACTTAAGTTTGTTCATTCAGCCCATAATTTAACCACAATTTTTTTTTTCTTTACATCTATTAAAATTCCACATAATATAAGAAAGCCTTCCAAATTATTTGGTTCCATTATGATTTTTCTGGGCATTTTTAAAACATGTGCTGTCTTTAGCTACTTTTTTTAGTCACTTATGGCTAGAGCTAAAGCACAGCTGCAAAGTTTTCTGGAATTGAGAAAATCCTTTAATTCTAAACAATTGAGAAGCTAGTTGTCTAGCAAGGAGAAAATGGAGCCCAATAAAGCTAGAAACAGACACAAAGATGTTTACCCAGAATGAAAGGAAGATTTACATTGGGAAAATGTTCACATACCTGGAAATTAGGCTTCTCTTTTTGACAGCTAACTACTGTAAAACTTTCTCTTTAGGATGACTGGAATAATTACAGCAACTGTATACTTCCGGTGGGGAAATGGCTCCCAGAGAGATAAAGGCGGAGAGCAAGCAGACTACATGGTCCTATCTAATTAAAACCTACCATCTCATTAAACAGTTTCCCAGCAGGAGGAGGGTATCAGGCTGGTTGCCTGGTAGGAAATGGTGCTCCAAAACATGAGTCACACGATCAAGTGTTCTCACTACTATCACCATGCTTCCCATATTCATTCATAATTGTTCTTTTTGTGGAAAAAAGGACCCAAGTTTCCATATAAGCAAATTAAATGGAACACTTTTCCTCCTATAAAGATTGTCTCCTAAAAATATATTACTCTTTTTTCTTATTAAGTATATTGGTGATCTTTGTCACATGTAAACATCACGTTGTAAATCTAGGCATTAAAAACCAGTGCTGCCGAATCGATTCCAACTCATGGCAATCCCCATGTGTGTCAGAGTAGAACTGTGTTCCCTAGGGTCTTAATAGCTGATTTTTCAGAAGTAGATCCCCAGGCCTTTCTTCTGAGGCACCTCTGGGTGGACTAGAACCTCCAGTCTTTCGGTTAGCAGACAACCATGTTAATTGTTTCCACCATCCAGGGACTCTGAATCTAGGCATTAAATATCTAATTTTCCATGCTTTTTCCTTTTGCCATTATAAGAGTGACTTTGTCCTCATCTGTCTATCCTAAGACAATACCATGCAGCTGGAATTGTTAAACTTTTAAATCCTGAAAATAACTGTGCTTCAGTTTTAGCTTGTCCCACTGCAGCAGTCAAATCAAGTTAAAAAAGCATGTGCATATGAGTGGCTTTGACATCAAGATATCATTTGGCTATTAAACATTCAGAGCACTGTGTTTTTTTAAGCTTTGCCTATTTATCCACATACAATACACCAAGATTCAAACTCTGTTGAAAACAAACACTTTAAAATAATTTATTTTCCACAGCTGACTTTTTCCTCATTATAACCTTCTCTTTCCAAGGTGAATGTGGGCTGGTCCCAAGCGCAAGACCAGCTATTGCTCCTCTCATCCTCCTGTAGAACTTCCTGCCAACTTCTTTTAATTATAAGGTGTCTTTTAGGCCCAGTTTAGCTTCCCCAAGTGCTTGATAAATTTTCTTTACTGCAAGTGGCACTAGCTACCTAGCTCCACCAAAGGGTACACAGAGAAACTAAAGCTTTTTTTTTTTTTTCAAATTCCAAGACAATTATTCTTTCCTTCTGACTAAAAGAGAGACTACACTGTTAGTTCCACAGAATTCTACATTTGAGAAAAACTGAGCTGTTAACCTCCACTCTCTTGAGGGCCTAGCTTTGCAACCAGCCTGCTCCAACTGAAGCCACGTTGCCTAGAGAGGAAGTGGGCCTATATGTTGGTGTGTGTTCAAGAGGGAGACGTTCCCAACTCTATGGAGTGCTATCACTTATGATCTTCTAGAAACACGCTCCTATTCTCTGGTTCCATCATGACCACGCATGTAAAATTCTGATATGTCTCCAAGTCTCAGAGAAAAGATTGTGCTTTTCTAAGTTTTTCTGTTCTTCGAGGGTTAAAAAGTCTCAGAAGAAACTTTTCGGTTATATCAAAATCCAAACTTGTCTTAGTTCTGTTGCTGTGACTAAAAAAGCTCCATCAATGCAAGGTTATGACATTGAACTCTAATAGGTATAATGCATAAGCCTACATCCTAGTCTAGATCTCTATGTTCTCTTTTATTTTCTTTTTCTTAAAAGTTTATTTCCCTCATCTTAGAAAGGGGAATGAAACAAAACTTAGAGCAACAACATTAACAAAAGATAAACCTACCCATACAGGTGATTCTACATAGCTTCCTCCTACATGAAACAAACAAATGAAAAAAGCAAACCAGTTGCCCTAGAGCGGGCTCTGACTCATGGCAACGCCATGTGCGTCAAAGGAGAACCGTGCTCCATAGGATTTTCAGTGGCTGTTACCTTTCAGAAGTAGATCACCGGGCCTTTCTTGCAGTGCACCTCTGGGTGGATTACAACCACCAATCTGTAGGTTAGTAGCCAAATGCTTCCTCCTACATAAACAAAGGTATATATGTGACTGCCCCAGAATTTACTTCAGGTCCTTTATTATTTGGCTATATAGGAAAGGATCCCTGCTATTTGGTTATCCAAATCATTTTCTTTTATAAATGAGAATATTGAATAGTCAAGTGACTTGCCTAAAATCCCACAGCAGAGTCAGAACTAGAGACAAAAGAAGCAGGCTGTAAGCCAATTTCCCTTACAACAGTTTATATAATATTTGTATAGCTAATCACTCTCTCTCACCAGAAGCCAATGACGTAGTTACGTTGGGAGCCAATAAATAATCGTATATGGACAATGAGCGTATTAGTTTAGGAAAATGGCCATAGTCATTTAGCTATTATTTTGGTGATGATTATATATACAATTGCTTATGCCATGTTATAACTTTTCTTTTTTTTTTACTCTTTAGGAAATGAAGTCCCTCAGATAGAAATAGTGTAGCCCTGCTGGAAGCCAAGGAACTTAGCACGAGCCTCTTTCAGCCCCAAGATGATCCTCTGGCAACATTAAACTAACCTTCCCTAACAGACTGCATGGGTTTCTCTCCAGTGGTTCACTAAGCAACACCACAGGTAATAAAGATAGAAAACCAAAAACAAACAAACCCATTGCCGTCAAGTCAATTCCGACTCATACCGACCCTATACGACAGAGTAGACCTGCCCGATAGGGTTTCCCAGGTTGTAAATCTTTATGGAAGCAAGCTGCCACATCTTTCTCTCAAGGAGCAGCTGGTATGTTCAAATCACTGACCTTTCAGTTAGCAGCCAAGAACGTAACCACTGTGCCACCTGGACTCCTTAATAAAGATAGAACCAATGGTTAAATCCCAAGTGACGACAAGCTGCTGTATCATTTCAAAACAAACTTGTGGTGTTTTTAACATTTTTTCCAGTCACAGTTCTTGACTTACTTTCCTGGATTCAAGCACATCATGCTGACTATTCCTTAAATCTTGTTCAAGTAGCAGATAATCTTATTGAACAACACACATTTTGTTTTCTGGATTTGATGTTCTAGCTTAATGAAGCGTGACATTATCTGGGTGATGTCAAGTCTG
>NW_004443972.1:4827344-4829340 GCF_000243295.1 Trichechus manatus latirostris | reverse complement strand
ACTAGAATTGTGCTTCATAGGGTTTTCAATGGCTGATTTTTCAGATGTAGATTGCAAGGCATTTCTTCTCAGGTGCCTCCTGGGTGGTCTCAAACTGCCAACCTTTTAGTTAGCAGCCAAGCGCATTAACCGTTTGCACTACCCAGAGACTATCTCCAGTCCTGGGAGGAAGCTAAAAGTTACGTGGAACAGAGGCAGTTCATAGATGCATGAATGAATTGTTGAACTGCAGATACTAGAGGACCCAGCCAAGATCAGCAGGTAGCCAGCTGACCCCAGCGATTCCAGCTAAAATCAGCAGAGCTCCCTAGCTTGTCTCTGCTGATTCCAGACATAAACAATAAATGCTTACTGTTGTATGCCACTAAGGTTCTGTGGTTACTCATCATGCAGCGTAATTATAGCATTAGTTGGATGATATTCCCATGGATCTTTTTGTCCTTTCACACCTCCTTGGAGATGCACTCCCATATATCTTGCAGTCAAACAAGAAACAAGAGTGTTACTAAGTACTGACTGTTTTTCTAGCGGAGCCCTGGTGGTGCAGTGATTAAGAGCTCGGCTGCTAACCAAAAGGTCAGAAGTTCGAATCTACCAGCTCCTCTGATGGACTCAAACCTATCCGCGATCAATCGTGAAGATGGCACTGGCCTGGGCAACATTTTGTTCTAAAACAAACATATTCTATGTCCTCAAGAAGTTTATAATCTCATTGAGAAAGAAAATTCACATACAACAAGAGATTATTTTTGTCAGTATTTTAACCAGGAGGTTACATCAGCTTCTCTGGCGAGCTTTATCAAAATGTGCGTGTGTGGTCCCAGCTAGGACTCACTAAATCTAAAAATTCTGGGGGTTGAGCCCAAGGATATGTGTTTTGGAAAAGCTCTCCAGAAAATTCTAACGCCCTCCCTTGGTTAAGAATCGATGGTAAGATTCTGAGAAGACGGAGGTATAAACAGACTATCATACCAACCTTCACCCACAAATATAACATGGAAATGGTACTGTGTTTTGAGGAACTCTGAATTGGGGAGCTGAAGACAGCAGCAGGAAACTGCAGACAAGCAAGAATCAATGAATCAAAGAGTTGCATATGGTATGAAAATCACTTTTCCCACCCACTCTGCCCTTCCCCCCAGCCACATGGGCTGCAGCTACTTTGAACTGAGGAAGCAATCCCAGCAAAAGAGCCTTTTTCCCTAACCACCACATCCCCTGCCTGTACAAAGAGTCAGGACCCCAAGCTTCTGCTCTAAAATCAACACAGCAACCTCCCTAGGAGTCCATTCAGAGCTTGACAATCCCTCCCCCACCTGGTTATGGTCAACTGCAGGGCTGCTTTGAATTGCTACAGAAGGCACCCTGCAGTGGAGTCTGCTCCCATAGCACTCTACTTGACTCCTGCACACCCCATAGCTCAAGCCTCCAATACCAATAGGATAGACCTCCCTGAGGGTCAATTTGGGTCAGTCTGCCCCTACTTCTGGTTGGTGCTGAGGACTGCTGGCTGAGGCTGCTGTGTGCTAGGAAGCAGGTGTCTTGAGTGGAGGCTGCACTCACAGAAAATAATCTACCACAGAGGGTGTGGCTATGATGGCAACAAGGCAGATGTCCATGGGGGTTTGATCTGAGCATGACACCCCTCCCCTACCCAGTAACTTTGGTTCCCAGGCTGCTACAAATTGCTACAGAAGGCCCCTATAGTGGAGCCTGCTCCCATAGGCAGCGCTCTATCTGCCTGCCTGTGCACTCCATAGCTCAGACCCCCAAAACCAACAGGACAGACCTCCCTGGGGGGTCAGTTCAGGTCTCTCTGTCTCCCCTTCTAGTCAGTGCTGAGGAGTACTGACTGAGGTTGCTGCATGCTAGGAAGCAGGTGTCTTGAAAGGAAGCTGCACTCACAGCCAACAATCTACCAAGGGGACTCCAATAGCAACAAGGCAGACCTCCTTAGGTGTCCAACTGGAGTGTTACAGCCCCTCCCCCACCTAAT
>NW_004443972.1:4809829-4810730 GCF_000243295.1 Trichechus manatus latirostris | reverse complement strand
GACAGAATGGATCAAAAAACAGGATCTATCAATATGCTGTCTACAAGAGACCCACCTTAGAAACAAAGACATAAATTTATTAAAAATCAAAGGATGGAAAAAAAATATCAAGCAAACAGCTACCAAAAAAGAGCAGGAGTGGCAATACTAATCTCAGATAAAATACTTTAAAACAAAATCCACCATAAAAGACAAAGAAGGACACAATATAATGATTAAGGGGATGATCCGTCATGAAGATATACCCATAATAAACATCAATGCACCAAGTGACAGGGCTCCAAAATACATAAAACAAACTCTAACAGCACTGAAAAGGGAAATTGACAGTAAAAAAAAAAAAAGAAAAAGAAAAGAAAGTAAATCATAATGCATAATTATCAATGGAATTTTTAAAAGGATAATCTTGAATCCTTTCTAACTCTTTTGTTATTATTTTTTTTTTGATGGCATGTGTTTTCATTATTGGAATGCATGCTTACTAATTGAGTGTGTTTACATTTTTGGTTGATAATATGGATTTTGAGAAATATGATCTGATAATAAGTCACTAATGAGGCAAGTGGCACTGTGGCACCAGCAGTCAGTGGTATAACAATATACCAATGAGAGCTAGATAAGTAATTTATTGCGGGCACCTTTCTATTAGGTTACATGCGGAACCTCTGGTTTTCCAAATATGACACAGGAAACCAAAACAAACCCATCATGGCTCCCTAACTATCACACACAAACGCCATAATTATGCTTGCAAGCCTTATCTTATAGAAATAAAGGGGAAAAAGGCGAAAGTTTACAAAACTAACACATCCAGGAAGTATCACCTAATAGAATGCTACACAACAATGAGGCTCCAAGTCTGGTCTGCTGAGCTTCATGAATTTCAAAAGGGAGTCACCTT
>NW_004443972.1:4807024-4808678 GCF_000243295.1 Trichechus manatus latirostris | reverse complement strand
GCTGATTTATTAAAAATATTATTTTACTATATGAATGAAAATCAAGTCCAGTCTCATCAGAGACCATTAAGAAGATGGAACAACCTCCACAAAGCCTCTCTCTTTTAGAATGATTTTCCCTCTATGGTGGGCAGTTCGACCATCCTCTTGTGAAAGAGTGTTGTCTGTTTGCTGAACCTCAGGACTCGCTTCTTTTTAGCTTCCTTTTCAAGATTTTATTCTTTGTACCACAAAAAACTTAGAGATACCAGTATTATAAAAACAAGTGTAACAATTCCCATGGATGGCCATCCCTTTTGGCAATTTACAATAGAGGCCAAGAATCCATGTGGCTTGGCAAACCAAACTGTCCTTGAAACAGTCATCAGACATAATAGAAAATTGACGTTGTTCCTGCCAGTTTCATTCTCTCCCAGGAATAAACTCAAAAGTCACTCTTCGGCACAGGCTCCCCAGTGATCTCCCCTAACAATTAATCTAATTCTCTTCCCATAAGAAAGTGGAGGAATGTCAGCCCCATAACCTTTACAAGATTGAACACATTACCGGAATCATTAAAACTTAACTGTTCTTGAGACAAGGCCAAATCCTAAACTTTCACACTCCTTCATTTCATTCTAACATTCTAACTCGACTTCTATTCAAGTATTTGTTAGGAAACTACAATCAAACAAATCACCTTGGTTGTTCTTACTAATTGTTCTAATTAAGTTCCAATGTAACAGCAGCAAAATACGTCTGCAAACAGCACTGTTACATAACAGAGACCAGTGGCTAGGATTTCAAAGCATCAGAATGTGTTTAATCCAAGTATTTGCATGCTGTCTATTTTCCATCTTCTGCAAAAATAAATCCTCTGGTTGGAAGTGAGTGTAGTAGAACAAACATCATTTGAGGCTTGGCCAGCACTACAAACAATTACCAGTTCTATAATGCACTCTTCCTCCTCCTTTCTCTCCCACCATGAAAGAAGCTAAGGCCCTAAGCAGGATACATCCAGCTGGGCTCCCTGTGAGGAGACCGCTCTTTCTATAATCAAACTCAACAGAAACAGGCTCTCGTTTCTGGAACATCAAAATGAAGAGACTGCTGTTCTGCAGAAAAAAAATAAGGAGACATCAAAGATTTGTAGAAATTTTGATTAAGGAAATTTCTCAGTCTTCGCACACAGATGTTGCGCTACTGACACGTGCTATAGTGAGAACTGAGCACGTAAACTTTTATTTTTGCCTTTTGGATACTATGGTACATTTAACGTTGATTTGGACATGGTAATAAAAATTAATGAAATAATGACTCTTGCATGAACTTAGACTTTGAATCAGAAACCTCAATCACATAAGGGTGTCCAAATATTTTTGTCATTTCCCACTTTATTCAAGAGTGAAGTTTAAATTCCCTGGAGAAATTGTGAAGTAATGCCTAATCAAAAATTATTTTGCCCTGGTGAGATATCAAGGCAAAGTGTTTCCTTGCCCAAGAACATCATACTACATATTACCACAATAAAAAGAGTGAGAGTAAAGAAAAAAAAAATCTAACTTTGCCTTATTCCCTCTCAATCATTCTGTTAAGTCTGAAGATTCACTCAATGGGTAACCACATCTCAAAACTCTCCGTAAGTATGTTTATGCTCTTTTAAGAACTATCTATA
>NW_004443972.1:4803770-4806322 GCF_000243295.1 Trichechus manatus latirostris | reverse complement strand
GTTCCTAAAATCCTGCTCATGACTTTTCACTCTAAATTCTCCATTTATCTACCACAAGTCACCATCCCTTTGGCTTACAGGTTTATTATCAACTAAAAGATAGAGATAATTAAGATAAGGAATTTCAGCCGCCTGTCTTAACTACGTGCCAAATGTCACATGAAAGACCAGAATTTTCATTGCCCCTGACTCACATAAAAACCTGCTCTGTGGCTTTACTTCAGGTAAAAGCAAGCATGATTTGTAACAATGTCTGCACAATTGCGAAACGCTTAGTTTATAATTCATAAAAACCTAGGGAAAAGCACTTTAAAAGCAGACTAGCTATTGGAGGTTATGCAAAGAAGACAAGTTGTTTGAATTCATCATTTTTCAATCAGTTGTGTTGCTATGTAGATAGCAGTATAGTTTGTAGTTAAGAGTCAGGCTCTGAACTCAGAACTTAATTCAAATTTTGCCTTTAACACTTACTAGCTATATAAGCTTGAACAATTTACTTCTCTAAGCAGCAGTTTCTTCATCCATATAATGAGAATCATAATAGTACCTACCTCATAGAGTTGTTGTGGATATTAAATAAGACAATATATGTAAAGTGTTTAGCTGTGCCAAACACCTAGTAAACTCTCAATAAATGGGATCTTTTTTAAAATTAAATACTGAGAATATAGAAATATATTGAGAGATACATGTATAGAATATAGAAGAAATAGTTGAAAGTGGGAATAATTTTTACACAGTTTACATATGCTTTAAGGAGCCCTGGTAGCACGGTGGTTAAGCACTCAGCTGCTAACTGACAGGTCGGCAGTTTGAATCCTCTAGTTGCTTTTTTGGAGAAAGATTCGTGGGTCTGCTTCTGTAAATATTACAGCCTTGGAAATCCTATGGGGCAGTTCTACTCTGTCCTATAGGGTCACTATGAGTAAGAATCGACTCGACGGCAATGGATTTGATATACACTTTACCAGTGCCTGTAAGTTGTATATTTCCTATAATAAATGCCTTGATGAGTTCATTATTTCTTTCAATCAAATTTTGTTTCAGTTATTTTAATAGGGTTTTATTCTGCAATTTTGAAATATGTTACTGGGGATGTGTTGTAGCATATATAGATTTATGTTGGGATTGCTCAAAGACCAAGCACAGAGCTGTGGAATAACGGACAGAGATATGTGAGTCTTCAATTTTTTTCTCCACATCTCTTGTTTTACTTTACTTATCAGTATTGTTCAAGAGGTAAAATGACCCCTTTGTTTCATTCACAAACTATCTTTTCTAGGAGAGTATTTGTGCAGCAAAACAAATAATTCTTTCAAAATTTAAAGCCAAGAATGACGATAAAAGCTTTCGGTGACAAAATGTTCGACTCTTAGTTTCAGTGTGACGATCTGATACTCAGTTATATAACTTGGACACCACCTTAATAGGACCTAGATGACTACTGTATGCCTGTAGCATCTAGAAACCTCACCATTCATAGGTATTAATCAAAAGCCACTATCTCAGTGTCTGAATTATATATAATTAATACACATCACATTGTCTTGAACAATCTAAAATATAAATTGACACTAAAAGCCTACTTTATTGATTCTAGGCTCTCCATGCTAAATCCTGCAATTTCAATAGCATACCTCACAGACTTAGGAATGTTCAGTTCAGCTCTTAGCAGGCATGATGGATTTCTCTAAGATCTAAGGCTCGATGATATTTCTCAGGCGCTAAATTGGACATTGTCAAATGAAGCAGCCTGAGCCAATGGAATCTATTAGTTCTATGTAAAGATCTTCCTATATAACATCTGAATGGAGATTTTCTCCTTGGAAAACTCCTTAGAATTTTCAGAAGATTGAGTAGATCGAGAGTCCTCCCTCTAGCCAATGCATGGTTTAATCTGGTCAGCCAACTTTTCACCGACACAAAAGTGGTCACCAATAAATCCTAGACTGTAATTCTTTACCAGCACTTCATAGGCCCTGGCTACTCCTTTCATATCATCAGACTGTTGGCAGTTTTGTGAGGGTCCATCTTTAATTTATATGAAAGATTTTCCCTCTTTAGCTCTCTAAAACACACCCAGGACAAGGATGTCTTGATTTATACCTGGATCCATTCCTTGCCCGCTTCTTTGTTTTGCAGGTAGCATTAAAACCACAGTATTCTGAGTTCTAAAGTCAAGGACAGGAAAGCAACCCCACTTTCTTCTGTGGCTATAATTCAGAATCTGACTCATTTGGATGTCTACAATTACAGAGTAGTTCGTCATGATGTCAGTCAGAGGGGGAAAAAACAGTTACTCGGTCAAACTCTGTCTATTGATTTTATAAACATTTATATATTATAAATATTTCTCTTAGATAATCTGAGAGATTATCTTTAAATTTGTTCATGGTGTTTTTTATTCTACGAGTTTTTTTAAAAAATTGTACGTTAGCTGAAGGTTTACGAAACAAACTAGCTTCTCATTAAATAGTACACATATTGTTTCATGACATTGGTTAACAACCCCACGACATGTCAACACTCTCCCTTCTTGACCTTGGTTTCCC
>NW_004443972.1:4801251-4802843 GCF_000243295.1 Trichechus manatus latirostris | reverse complement strand
GTTGCCTAATACTCCATTGTGTATACAGAAGTTTTAATCAGCCCGTTAATCAATTTATTTTTGGGTTTGTGTGTTACTGATAAAGGATTTTCAAAACTATATTCTTATATATTCTTTTACTTCCTTTTAAGTTTTAAAACATTAATTTTATCATTTATATTGAGTCTCTGGATGACATAAACAGTTAAGCACTTGACTACTAGCCAAAAGGTTGGTAGTTCAAAGCTACCTAGAGGTGCCTCAGAAGACAGGCCAGCAATCTGCTTTGAAAGGTCACAGCTTTGAAAACCCAATGGAACAGTTGATGGCAACTAACACAACATCCTTTATATATATAAGATTTATTTATTTTTGTGTTCTGAAATCAGAATTTAAATATTTTATACACACTTGTGGATTTGTTTGTTTACTGTAAATTGGGTAGTCAGTTGTTTCAATATTGTTAATGAATAGTGTCACCTGTTGTTACTGGTATGTCATATTTATCTTATGTTAAATTCTTATATACACATGAATCTGTTGCCTGGATTTTTCTATTATTAACTATTATTCTATTTATTTTAATTAATACAGTTTTCACTTATTAAAAATAACATCTTCCATTTTATAAAAGTAACAGGAGGTCTTCTTAAATATGACATAATGAAAATGGATTGAGTGGAAGTGCTCTTCTGAAACACACCTGTTCTCCCTTAATCCTTTATAAAACTACTGCAGTGCTGGTGGGTTGTTTTTTCTTTTTTCCATAAATTGTTTTCTAGGCTGTAGATGAACTCTTTCAATCTGAAAAATCATATCCATTAGTTTTAGGAAATGTATTAATTCTTTGATAATTTTTCCACTTTGTTCTGTTCTTTTTTAGGAAGTCATATTATTCAGTTGTTAAATCTTTTGGGGGGAAATAGTTTTCTTAATCTTTTTCTTCCAAATTTTCATCTTTTTGTCTTTTGATACTACTTCTAGGAAGATTGTCTCAAATATATATCCCAATCCTTTCACTGATTTTAAGGTTTCTGCTATTGCGATTGTAGTTTAAAAGAGCTCTTTCTTATTTAAGGGATGCTCCCTTGTGAAAGTATCCTGTTCTTACTTCAAGTGAAAGACCTATCTTACTAAGAACTTTAACTTTAGCATGTGTGTTTTTAAGTATTATTCTTTTTGTTTCATCAAGTCTTTTTCCACCTGAGTCCCCTATTTCTACTTATTGATTTCTGTTTATGCTTTTTATGTTAGAGGCTTTCATTTCAAATATCTGGTTTTCCTTGACCAGCAATTTATATTTAAGATTGAGGTCCAAAAAAAAAAAAAATGATTGAAAACTCTTTCTGGGTAGTAAAACCTGTGGATTGATGGCCTTCATCATGAATGATAAGGTGGAGACCATGCCGTTTCACTTGAGGTCCAGAGAGCTCCCAGTACAGCAAATAGACTTCTTTCTGTTTTCAATTCAGGCCTCACAAGACTGTTAGATAGTTTATGTAAGTGAAATCATAAAGTATTTGTTCTTTTGTGTCTGGCATATTTCATTCAGCATAATGTTTTCAAGGTTCACCCATATAATACCAAATATCAGAACTTCAAATATTTTCTCC
>NW_004443972.1:4787274-4796841 GCF_000243295.1 Trichechus manatus latirostris | reverse complement strand
CGAATTGCTGAGCTGAGGGCTGTGTGTTGGGACCATGGTCTCAGGGAACATCTAGCTCAATTGGCATAACATAGTTAATAAGGAAAATGTTCTACATTCTACTTTGATGAGTAGCGTCTGGGGTCTTAAAAGCCTGCGAGCAGCCATCTAAGATAGTCCACTGGTCTCATCCCTTCGGGAGCAAGGGATAATGAAGAAAACTAAAGATACAAGGGAAAGATTAGTCCAAAGGACTAATGGACCGCATCTACCACGGCCTCCACCAGAATGAGTCCAGTACAAGTAGATGGTGCCTGGCTACCACCACTGACTTCTCTGATAGGGATCACAATAGACGGTCCCGGACAGAGAAGAAGAAAAATGTAGAACAAAATTCTAACTCACAAAAAAAGGCCAGACTCACTGGCCTGATAGAAACTGGAGAAACCCCGAGAGTATGGCCCCCAGACACTCTTTTAGCTCAGTAACAAAGTCACTCCTGAGGTTCACCCTTAAGCCAAAGATTAGATAGGCCCATAAAACAAAATGAGACTAAAGGGGCACAACAGTCCTAGACAAGGACTAGAAGGCAGGAGGGGACAGGAAAGCGGGTAATAGGGAAACCAAGGGTTGAGAAGGGGGAGTGTTGACATGTCATGGGGTTGTTAACCAATGTCATAAAACAATATGTGTACTGTTTAATGAGAAGCTAGTTTATTCTCTAAACTTTCATCTAAAGTACAATTAAAAAAAAGAGGTCTCAAGCTTTCCCCTGAAATTTTGTTCTAAGTGTTTTATGGTTTTAATTCTTATACTTAGGTCATTGATCCATTTTGAGTTAATTTTCATATATGGCATGAGGTATGGTCCATCTTCATTGTTTTGCATGTAGAGGTCCAGTTGTCCCAGCACCGTTTGTTGAAGAGAATATTCTTTCCCCATTGAATAAACTTGGCAAGCTTTTTGAAAATCAGTTGGCCATAGATGCATGGGTTTATTTATAGACTCTCAATTCCATTCCATTGATCTGTCTACACTTGTACTAGTACACATTGTTTTGATTACTCTAGCTTTGTAGTATGTTTTGAAATAGGAAGTGTGAGTCCTCCTACATTGTTCTTCTTTTTCAAGATTGCTTTGGTTATCTTGGGCCCATTGTCATTCCATGGAAACCCTGGTAGCATAGTGGTTAAGAGCTATGGCTGCTAATCAAAAAGTCAGCAGTTTGAATCTACCAGGCACTCCTTGGAAACTCTATGGGGCAGTTCTACCCTGTCCTATAGAGTCGCTGTGAGTTGGAATTGACTCGACAGCAACAGGTTTGGTTTTGGTTTGGTGCCATTCCATTTGAATTTAAGGATCAGTTTTACCATTTCTGCAAAAAGAGCTGTTGGAAGTTTGATAAGGATTGCACTGAATCTGTAGATCACTTTGGGTAGTGTGACATCTTAACAACATTAAATCTTCCAATCCATGAACAAGGAATGTCTTTCCATTTATTTAGGTCTTCCTTAATATCTTTAGCAATGTTTTATAGTTGTTAGTGTACAACTCTTTCACTTCCCTGCTTAAATTTATTCCTAGGTATTTTATTCTTTCAGATACTATTGTAAATGGAATTGTTCTCTTAATTTCCTTTTCAGATTGTTCTTTGCTGGTGATAGAAACACAGCTGTTTTTTTCTGTGTTGATCTTGTACCCTGCAACTTAACTGCATTCATTTATTAGCTCTAGTAGCTATCGTGTGGGTTTTCTATATATAGGAACATGTCATCTGTGAATAGAGATAGTTTTACTTCTTCCCTTCTGATTTGGATGCCTTTTATTTCTTTTTCTTGCCTAATTGCTGTGGCTAAAACTTCTAGTACAATGTCAATTATCAGTGGTGAAAGTTGGCATCCTTGTCTTGTTCCTGATCTTAGGGGGAAAGCTTTCCCCATTGAGTGGATGTAGCTGTGAGTTTTTCATAAATGCACTTTATTGTGTTGAGGAATTTCTCTTCTATTCCTAGATTGCTAAGAGTTTTTAATCATTAAAAAATGTGGGGTTTTATCAAATGCCTTTTCTGCATCAGTTGAGATGATCATGTGGTTCACTTCCTTTTTTCTGTTAATATGTAGTATTACACTGATTGGTTTTCTTATGTTGAACTAAGAAATTAACGTTTATAAAAAATATTTAGATTTTCAAAAATAGGTAATAAAGTGATTAATCAGTAACTTTATTAGAAGGAGAGGGAATAGGATATGAGAAGTGATGTGAATAAAATATTCATCTATTATAGCAGAAAGTCACTAATTATCTGCTAATGTCTAAAAGTGATAAAAAGGTAAGAAAACCAGTACATCACTAAAGCAACCACCAAAAGACCGAAAAGCAGAAATGATTGGATGTGGCTGTCTCTGAGCTCCAGGAAGCTGGCTGCAATGACAGATGGAAGAGGAGACTGTGGATTTTTACTAGAAGCTTTGTTGTGCCTTTTGATTTTCAATATATGTTACTAACTTACATTTAAAATTTCTAAACTTGTTTTAAAAAATACCTTAAGTGAATAGTTATTACAAAGCAAATTACAGTGCCCATAGTATCTATAGTCCCTGACTTATGATCACTTTCACATATATCTTAAACTTTGACATTTTTGCATCAGAATAGCTTAAGTTTCAAGGACAGAAGTCTACTGGGGAAATTAGATTTTCTCTTTTCCTAATAATAGAAATTTTTTTTCTAGGAAAAATATTGACTATGGAAGCAAAACTCCCAGCAGGTGATAATAATCTTGCTTTCATGAAAGAGCAGTCAAGAAAAACACATTCATTTGTCTACCTTCAAAGCTTGCTGCAGTTACTGTCAGATAACTGAGCAATGTTCTCATTTTCAATAATGATTAAATAAGTAATTGTTTCATTAGTTTAAATCTTGGGGTTTACTATAATCTAGGTTTCATGAATAAGCATACTAATTTGTCTGATTAATTTTCTTCTAGCAGTAATTTCCGTTAATAAGAGTGATAAAAGAAATACATAAAAAATGTAACTTCCTGTAATTACTAAAGTTATTAATATAAAAATATGCAATTTCCAAAATGGAGAAAAATGAAAAATAATAGAGTAGCATAGATCTAATAAATATGCATAGTAATATCAAATAAACATGATACATATAATGTATGTTCAATGAATCCACTTCAAGTAAAACTAGTTGAAAAGTAAAACTCACAAGTAAAATGCTGTTGTAACCATCATGTTCAGTACTGTAAGGTCTCTGGTCAAGTTTCTCTGGTAATAAAGAAAATAAAATTACTCCACATCCACTATTCCCCATGATCTTATAAATAATTGGTACTTTCTACAGGCAACAACGTATTGCCTTATGAACATCCAAATGTATGGTGAAAGTCATGTCTATAAAATACTGAAACCTATTTCCACAAAGCACACGTAAAATCCGACACAGAGCCGCACTTTGAATACTTGCTTTTTCAGACGTATTTACCAACGTACACCTCAATGAAAAGAAGGAAATGATAGCAATGCTGTAATTTCAACATAAGTCAGGATTTGCATGAATTATTTATGTTTAAAGCTTTCTCCTGCTTAAGATTCATAATATACTTTACCTTATTTTATAAAAGAGAAATTATGGTTCAATTTACTAAAATAATTATAATCATAATCACATCTGCTCTTGAAGACTGTCAAATATCTCCAGAGTGCACCGCATACATTTCCTTTACTAGATTTCCTCTTTTATGAGTTAATTAAACAATTTCACAGCATTATTTGTACAACTATTCTGCATGGCATATTGTTTATGCAGTACATTCCCTGTAACAGTTCTATTCTTCAAACAGATGTTCATGTAAATTTTTTTCACAGATTTTATTTGAAGAACAATTAGTGCACTTATTCTACCACGTTGTCACCTTTCTTTGGATTCTGAAGCAGCTCCATTTCTACCTTATGGAAACTGAAGGTGGTCAACAATTTCGAAGGGAGAAATATATAAACACTTTTTGGCGAATGTCTCAGGTCAGTGCACAGGATGTCAGAGCAAATTACCCCCAGATGATGGCCACTCAAAGTCACCTTGGTATTCAAGAACAAAGTCAATAAGAACTTTCCTCAAAAGCATATAAAAATAGAAATGTCTGGTGGCCCATTTCTCCACTCTACTCATTTTGTTTTTACGAATTTTTACTTACTTCTGCAAGCAGATTGGATTCATTACAAACCAGAGTAAAATGAAAGATTAAAGACAAAGAAATGGATGCAAGACCCTTTTACGTTTATTTATCAAAAGACAACTGAATCAGTCATTCCCCATGACATGTTTTCTTGGGAAAGTGACATTGAACATTGTTATGAATTGGCTTATCTTAGCTAAACATTTAAAAGGAAATAGATGCCATCTACTATATATTTTGAGGAGGAAGTTTTCCCTACCTGCTTAATTTGAATCAAGTTTTACAAGGTTTGAGTCCCAGGCCAGGTTTGCTTTATGCAACTCACTCAATTTATCTCCTCTTATTTTCCCTGTCTCAGAACACTACTGTGAAGTGTTAGCAGCTTTCACCGGTGAAACATTGCATCTCATGTGAAGAAGGGTCATTGTGTTTCCCTTCTGGGAATAATCTCACTGAAATGAAGTCAAAATTACATGCTTTTACTCTTTTTTAGAAATATAATGAGACACAAGCACATTTTACCTATGCATTTTTTGAACAATGTATTAATGAATTATGAGCATCTATCTACTACTTTGAAGGAGCCCATGGGTGGTTGTCATGGATTAAATTGTGTCCCCCCAGAATATCTGTCAACTTGGCTAGGTCACGATTCCCATTATTGTATGATTGTCCACCATTTTGGCATCTGATGTGATTTCCTTATGTGTTGTAAATCCTATCACTATGATGTAATCAGATGGATTAGTGGCAGTTATACTGATGAGATCTACAAGATTAGATAGTGTCTTAGGCCAATCTCTTTTGAGACATAAAAGAGAGAAGTGAGCAGAGAGACATGGGGACCTCATACCACCAAGAAAGAAGCACTGGGAGCAGAGTGCATCCATTGGACTCAGGGTTCTTCCGTGGAGAAGCTGCTAGTCCAGGGGAAGATTGATGCAAGGAGCTTCCTCCAGAGCCGACAGAGAAAGCCTTCCCCTGGAGCTGACACCCTGAATTTGGACTTCTAGCCTACTAGACTGTGAGAGAATAAACTTTTGTTTGTCGAAGCCATCCACTTGTGGTATTTCTGTTATAGCAGCACTATATAACTAAGACCGTGGTGCAGGCAGTTAAACAGTTGACTAATAACCAAAAGGATGGCAGCTCAAACCCACCCAGAGACGCCTCAGAAACAGGCCTGGCAATCTGCTTCCGAAAGGCCACAGCTTCTTGAAAACCGCTTGGAGTGCAGTTCTACTCTGCAACACATGGGATCACCATGAGTTGGAATCGACTTAATGGAAACTGTTTTGGTTTTTTAGCTACCGCTTTGAAAGTCTAATGTACATTCACTTGGATGGAAGTACATAGTGTTGAGAAAAATGAGGAACAAATACGCTTTCAGAGCTACTATTCTATTTCTTTTTTTTTTTTACCAGAATTGGGTTCAATTGAAATAAGAAAACTTGAAAAAATTGAGGAATTGCTAGGAATTTAAATTATACTCACAAAGTGAGCACTGGATGGTGTTTAGGTTGAAAATATGAAAAAATGTTAATTATTTGAAGGTTTTAGAACAATTGCACCATGATGTCCTGACCTCCTTGGCTAATACAGCAGAGATTAAGCAACGAATCTTGAACTGCATCTTTGCCTAAAATATCCAAATGGGAATGGGCTCTTAGAACACTATTTTAGAAAAAGCTTATTAGATGCCATTTTGGGAAAGAAGATTTCTCTGATGATACGATCCTTGGATATGTTGGAAAGGAATTTCTCGCTGCCATGTGAATGGTGTGCATCTGGCAGTGAGTGATGGTGAGATGGAACGTATATTACAGTTTTCTAGAAGCGAAGTACCACAGTCATTTTAAGGGAGCCCATGTAAGCATTGTTTAGAATGTCAACAATTTGAAAATAACATAAAATTTTTTGGTGAAGGTATTTTATTAAAAACATTATAATATTGGACGAATGGACACAGGGAACTCAGAGTGGAAAGGGGAAGTATGCTGTCACATTGTGGGAATTGCAACCAGTGTTACAAAACAATACGTGCATAAATAAATTTTTGAATGAAAAATTAACTTGAGCTGTAAACTTTCACCTAAAGCATGATAAATTTTTTTAAAAAATGATTACAATATGTTGTTGTTAGTTGCCATCGAGTGGATTCTGACTCATGGTGACCCCAGTTGTACAGAATAGAACTGCTCCATAGGGTTTTCAAGGCTGTGACCTTTCAGAAGCAGATCACCAGGCCTGTCTTCTGAGGTGTCTCTGGGTGCGTTCAAACCACCAACCTTCCAGCTAGCAGTCAAGTGCTTAACCATTTGCACCACACAGGGACCTGATTATAAGATGCCCGTATATTAAATCATGGAACCCTGGTGGTGCAGTGGTTAAGAGCTATTGTGAACTATGGCCACTAACCAAAAGGTCGGCAGTTCAAATCCACCAGGTGCTCCTTGGGAACCATACGGGGTAGTTCTATTCTGTCCTATAGGGTCGCTATGAGTCGGAATCGACTGGAAAGCAATGGGGTTATATATTAAATCAGAGACCTGGTGGTGTAGAGGTTAAGAGCATGGTTGCTAATCAAAAGGCCAGTGGTTCAAATCCACCAGCTGCTCCTTGGAAAATCTGTGGGGCAGTTCTAGTCTGTCCTACAGGGTTGCTATGAGTCGGACTTGACTCGATGGCAACTTTTTTTTTTTTGTATATGTATACATATACATGTATGTTAAGTGATCTTTGGACGTTAGAAATGATGATGTGTATTTCTACTTATTAACACTAAACAGTGATTATAATGTAAATCCTTAAGAGAAAAAAAATTGGGTAAAAAATATGCATGGTATGGACCCATCTATTTAAATGCTTATATGAGCATGGAGGAGGGTCTAGATGGTGAGCTTAGTGGTTAGGCGTTCGGATCTTGGATCACACTTCTCAACTTCATAAATCCCACTCTGCTACTTCCCAGGCAGATCTAGGCAAGTAACAACTTTTCTGTGCTTTAGTTTTCTTGTCTGTACAATCGGACAATAAGAGAACCAATCTCATAAGGCTTTTGTTGTTGTTGTTGAAGGATAAATGAGTTGATACATTTAAAGTGCTTCGAGCAGTGCCTGGCACCAAATCAACACTGAGTATATGTCTATTTTATCTGCACTCCTAAATGTTTACATATGCAAGTAAGCAAAAACCTTTTTGGATAATGAAAATAGGCAAAGATTTCATTCAAGACACTCTATTACCATGAGTTGAGGTTAATTAACATTCAGACAGTTATAAACCAGTTTTTTGATATGTTTGTAAGAGAATGTACCAAAAAGAGTTCCAGACCACCACCATCTGTCAGTTGTCATACTGTGGTGGCTTCCATGTTGAAAGTTATGCCACAGGTATTTCAAATACCAGCAGGGTCACCCATGGTGGACAGGTTTCAACAGTTTCCAGACTAAGACAGACTAGGAAGAAAGGCCTGGAAATCTACTTCCAAAAATTGGCCAAAGAAAACCCTATGGATCACAACAGAATACTATCCAATATGGTGCTGGAAGATGAGCCTCCTAGTTTGGAATGCGCTCAAATACACAGTGGCCACCATAATGGACTCCAACATGAAGATCATGAAGATCAGTTCATTCTGTTATACATGGGGTTGCCATGAGTCAGCGCCAACTCAAGGGCAACTAATGACAAATAGTTCCAGAAACATTGATCTTCAACACACTCAGCAAACAGTGGTATATATTTCAAATTTTTCAGTTCTCTGTTCCCCATCAAGTCTCTGAAAAGGTGAAAAGGACCCCTATGTTTAGTGAATACACCAGCAGTAGATGGGTTCTGAGTTGATTCAGTCCAGTGCAGGCCCCAGGAAATGTAAAATTAAATTAGTTAAGACCTATGTTGCCACCTAGCTTCTCAGAGGAATGCAATCAAGTGCTTCCAACATAAACATGGATACCACTGCCCATTTTGGCTGATAGGGCAGAATGTGCCCTGGCCTATTATATGAAGACACTGGAGCCATTTGTGCTGTACATATTTCATTCAAATTAATATAGCTTAATACAAACCTAGATAACTTGTTAGGCTAAAAAGTGAAAAACAGGCAAACACTTTTGCTTTATGCACCATAAAATGCCAAATAAATGGTTTGACTAGATTTTTTCACTTCTGTCATCCTCTTGGGAGTCTGCTTAAATCAACCAGTAGTTTAGCCACTGTGTCTCACTATCTAAAGTATTCAGAATGTCTTACTTCTCATCCTCAACCTTCATTCCATAATGCTTGCCATATAATTTCCAGCTAAACAAATATCTAACATTTGCTAAGCACTTACTCTGAGCGGACAGAATGGCTGTGCATGGATCAAATAAGATAATGAATATAAAGCACTTTGGACACAGCGTGCCTCCATGGATGCTATCATAAAACAAGCCCCTAAGTGGCAAAACTTTGTTAATACACGAGATGTATTCTAGATCCAATTCAAGACTGAATACGTTACCAAAGTGCCGTTAAAATTGAAGAAAATATATAAGAAAACGAATAAATCTGTCTTAGCACTGGGAAGTAGGAAAGGGAGCAGAATGCCAGATATTTTGGGCGTTTCAGGAATATATAATGCTGGTAGGAACTAATAACAACAACAACAAAAAAAATAGATAAGGGAAAGGTTAGTGCAGAGGTTAGGGTCCCACTGCCAAGTGAAGCTCCCGAGGGAAAAACTGCACTTGCTATCCAGACTAAGCAACCTAGTTCTTATTCTGTTTACTTATTGCTTTTTGTTTGTTTGCTTTTTCCCTTTTTTTATACTAAACATGATTTATTTGACATTACAGTGGTGCCACAATGGGAGTCTACAGCCAGGTACCATGGAACACAAAAGCAATGCTTGAAGGTCAAATATTAGACTACATTGTTATATATATTTATCTGTGTTTCTTTTGAACCAAATGTCCCCAAACCCTATGGAACACGGTTCTACTCTGACACACACGGGGTCACTGTGAATTCAGAATCAACTCAACGGCAACTGGTTTGGTTTTTTATTATTTGCCAACCATTGGTAAATACATAACAAAACAAAAATGCGCTCAGTATTGACAACTGTGCTAAAATATAGGCATTATTGCCTGCATTTTGAAAAGGAATATCTGTGTGGTGCAAAGGGTTAACACACTCAGCTGCTAACTGAAACGTTGGAGGTTTGAGTCCACCAAGAGGTGCCTTGGAAGAGAGGCTTAGTAATTTACTTCTGAAAAATCAACCAATGGAAAAATCACATTGATTAAGGGCAGGGTTGCACAGCCAATTATTGTACTTGCTGTCAACAAGTTGTACACCTGTAAAAAGTTGAATTGGCAAAAGTTGTGTGATTGATATATTTACAACAATGATAAAAA
>NW_004443972.1:4725313-4787174 GCF_000243295.1 Trichechus manatus latirostris | reverse complement strand
AAAAAAAAAAAAAAGAGTAGCTGCTGAGGCTGCTTATATACAACCAAACACCTCATGGGATTTGGTTCCTTGGTTTGGAAGTTTAGGATCATAATTTCATGGGACATCCCAATTAATTGGCCTAATAACATGTTTAGTGCTTCTGTTCTACCTCCTAGTTCCTTGTGTAGTGCCTAGGTTCTTAAAAGCTTGCAAGCAGCCATCCAAGGTACAACAATTGGTCTCTATTCATCTGGAGCAACAGAGGAAAAAGGAGAGTCAGAAAGGAGGATATGGAATGTGTGGCTAACTGCCTCCATGAACAACTGCCCCTTTTGCCATGAGACCAGAATAACTGGATGGTGCCCAGCTACCACTACTGAACATTTTGATCAAGGATTGTATAGAGGAATCATAATCAAAAGGGGGAGAATGCAGAACAGAATTTAAAATTCTCATGGACTCCAAACTCTGGAGCCAGGGAGGTTGAATGAATCCCTGAAACTATTGCCCTGAGATAATCTTTAAACCTTAAACCAAAAATATCCCCTGATACCTTCTTAAAATCAAACAATAGTTTAGCTTAACTAGTAAAAAATATCTGCCTTGACACAGCAGTCCAGGGACAAGGACTAGAAGGCAGGAGGGGACAGGAAAGCTGGTAATAGGGAACTCAAGGTTGAGAAGGGACAGTGTTGACATGTTGTGGGGTTGTTAACCACTGTCATAGGGCAATCTGTGTACTAACTGTTTAATGAGAAACTATTTGTTCTGTAAACCTTCATCTAAAGTACAAAAACAAAAAAAGAATTATCTATGTGAGATCAAATGGACAACAACTCAAAAGGTTTGATGGGAAGCCTAGGAGACAGTAAGTTGAAGACAATGGTGATGGAATAATTTGGAAAAGAATAGTGAAAATAGCAGCACAACTGGAAGAATGTAATTGATGTCACTGGATTGTACATGTAGAAATTTTTGAAATGGTATAACTTTGGTTATGTGTATTTTCACCAAAAAGAAAAGAAAAAAAGGTCCTCCAAGGTCAAGAAGGGAGAGTGTTAACACGTGGGGTTGTTAACCAATGTCATAAAACAATGTGTACTGACTGTGTAATGAGAAACTATTTGTTCTGTAAACCTTCACCTAAAGTACCATAAAAAAAATTTTAAAAAAAAGTCTGACTTGAGTATTATGCTCTTTTAAGAACTATCTATATGAGATCAAACTGATGAAAACAACTTGAAAGATTAGATAGGAACCTTAGAGGCAATGAGTTTATGTTAATGGGGGAGAAACAACTCAGAAAAGCTGGATGAGAAAGGTTGCACAACTTGAAGAGCGTACACCTACAAACTATTGAATTGGTGTATGTTCTGCTGTGTACATTCTTAACAACAACAAAATAAATAAAAGAAAAGCCTATGGAGCATAGTTTTACTCTGACACACATGGGGTAGCCATGAGTCTGAATCGACTTGTCAGCAGCCAGCTACAGGTAAGCCCCACAAAGACCAAGTAAACAAGCTTACAGCAAGGAATGGAGATAGGAGTCTCCAAATATTGTGTTCTTGCCCCGCCATCAAGACTACTTTCAGAGCACTATGCATTTGGTTAAGAGGTTTCTCCCTCCATCTCATTATATTCCACAACTCACAGATAGTTATAAACAACACACAACAGCACACATTTCCAGTGAATGTGTTAGCAATTCAATTCTTCTTTTGGTAGTGAGACTAACATTCTAGGTTTGATTTGCAGAATCAAAATGGTAGAATGCAATAACTGAAAGCTGTTCAGAGTTAATTTTATTTACTTCCATTATTTATAGAATGGGCACACACGGCATGGGAAACAAATGGCTAAATGATTAGTGTAGGACTACAAGAAAAAATATAGAAAAAACAAAGCACATGCCTCCGAGAGCAACCATATCTTCCCAGAAGAAAAATCTCACATTATACAAATGAGCATTTCTCGCAGCTTCAAAATTGAACATTTGGTTGTCAAACATGTCTTCTCCCCTTTTCTGAAAAGATACTTGCTTCAAACTCCTTTTTATGCATGTTGTGGTCCTTCCCTAAGAAAAGCTACACAAATAAACAAAAGATACTGTATGGGCTCCATCTACAAACATGCTCCCAGCAAGCATTTCAGCTGCTCTGTTATTTGTTTCCCTTTGCTTCACCGCTCCAGGCAGACAGCAGACAGTCCGCCCAGCTTTGCCTTCTGCAGAGGGGACTGAACAAAGAAATCCCAGGGCCCCAACTGTTCAAAAGATCTTCTACAAATACTTTAGCGCCAATGACTTTTCAAAACCTGTGACTTCCACTTTAAAATTAAGAAGGGCCAGGACGGATGCCAAACTGGATGCTGGAGGGGTGGGAGAGAATGACAATGACTGAAGAGGGGCCCAGAGAAATGGTCTGTCATCTTCTGAGAGGTTCTGAAATGGGGTGGGGATGCTTCTCAACTGTTAGGAAATGAAAGACGGATTTGGTACTACTTTAGCGTACACATATTCACCTCTGTTAGATTTCTACTCCAGAAAGGTAACTAAGCTAATTGGACAAATCACACTAATGGCCAAATCCCAGCTTTCTTTCTGACCATTTCAGTCCGCGTTGTGAATACTGCTTAAAATCCATCAACACGACATAAGAACTGTGCCTAATTAACATGCTCTGAATACCCCAGCAAATCACAAACCTGCAGAGGGGAGGAGGGGAGTACATTCACACTTCCTTATCAAATTAGGGCCAAAAAAAAAAAAAGCTTCTAATTAGCTAAAATCAATTAATGTGACAGCAAAATGAATGTATTTATACTGTCAGCTAAAGGTACAGTCAAAGAAGCGTGTAATGTATAAAGAAGGTGCTGGAGTTTCTTAAAGCAGTTAATAAGGGGTTGGTGCTTAAGGACTTTCTCAAACATGTGTGGCATCTGGTGGCTATTCACCTCAAGAGCAGCCTCAGTCCTGCACCAGTAGATACCCTTGGGTATGACACAGCTGGGTGAATCACACTGGGATTATTCATTAAAACTTGGGAGGAAAACATGTAGATTATCAATAATGGTCATGCAGATATAGGTGTCTATTTGCAACCACACATGAATGCACATATACTTACAAATAAAGTAAAAACCATTTGCAGTAGAGTTGATTGCGACTCACGGCATCCCCATGAGTCTGAGTAGAACTATACTACATAGGGTTTTCAGTGGCTGATGTTTTGGAAGCAGATTATCAGGCCTTTCTTCCAATGTGTTTCTGGGTGGACTCAAACCTCCAATCTTTTGTTTAGCAGCATGAACCATTTGCACTGCCCAGGCATTCCTGCAAATAAAGTAGGTGCACATTAGTAGACACTAAGATTGTTTATATTTTCTGTAAAGCTTTTGCAGCTAGTAACTATTAGTAAACTTTTCCTTTAGGACTACGGTCAGTTCAAAACTTGTTGAGATTCTAAAATGATAAAATAGCAGTACCTGCAAAATGGCACAGATTGGGGGCTGTGAATTACTCTTGCTTCCATTCTTGTCCAACTGTGGTGTGGTGTACAGATTCTAAGAAAATCCAGCAGGTTAGATGGCTTGAGATAATTGCCTTTCTTAAACACAATAAATAGTTAATAGAAAAAAACCTACCTTGTGATAATTGGTTAAATGTGATCTAAAAAACAATAATCACAATTACCTGACTTCCTTCTATTATAGACAAAATATTTTAAAATAGGGCATTTGGGTAGGTATTATAACAACGGTTACTACCTTCTCTAATCATAGCTGACTTTCACTGAAATCATCTTCGTCAAAGATTCCATCTGATTATTCCCTGTGTCGGTGTGCATAATGGATATCATATCATGTTCTTCCCTGAGTGTGGTGGTGTTAGCATCTCTGCATTTTTGTTGACTTAATGAAGTGTCTGGAGGCCTCTACTGGTGTTTGGGAAAATATCAACTAAGACAGAACAATGATCTTGTAAGGATTCTAAGCAAATATTCTTTACGTGTGCTATATCCAAGACTTCATTTCTACCATTCTCTCATTACTATAAACACTATCATCCCCCAATGTCACCTTTTCTGAGCATCCTCTGTAACCAGGCATACCCTGTGTTCTTTCTCTGGCAAATGCCATCCTGTTCTGGCCAGCATAGCTGCACTAACTTATCAGCCTGAAGATTATTTTTTTTCACCCTCTGTCAGTTTATATCACATCTGAACTCCCCGTTCTCCAGGGATTAAGGCAGCTTTTCCATCAAACCAGTTGTTTGCTTTTTTTTGCAGTAATGACAAAACAGCTTCGGTATAAATTAACGATGTCTACATCTGATGGAGGAAAAAAATCGGCTTCTGTTTCCTATCTGTTGTATTTCCAGTCTGTTACAACCAACAAACACATAAAACACAGCGCGAAGCTGCCAGCGGGAGAGATGGGTGGAGACAGTAAAGTCTGGAAGAGGCAGACAGAAGGGCGGTTATAAAATTATTTCTAAAACAAACAGGAAAAAAGGAGGCGATTACCATTAATTGATGGCAACCTTGTAATGCGTCACACACTTTTAGTAAATCCCTCAAACATACCAAGAAGATGAATAATTTCTTTCCATACTCAACAGCTTATGAAATCTTTGTAATGTTTAAGATATAGAACCCCAGTATTTCTCCACCAATGGAAGAAGGGGGGGAGTAAAAGGAAAAAAGAGTCAAGTAGTATAACCAGCAAGCTTAATGGAGCCCTGGTGGCACACTGGTTAAAAGCTCGGCTGGTAACCAAAAGGTCAGCAGTTTAAATCCACCAGTCGCTCCTTAGAAACCCTATGGGGGCAGTTCTACTCTGTCCTATAGGGTCGCTATGAGTCGGAACTGACCGCAATGGTTTGGTTTTTTTTTTTTAAAAAAAAAGTCTCTTTCAATCCAATCCCATCTGTCAGTATCTTCCAGAAAATCCTCAAGATTTCTTGTCAGCTGATTGTACCCTTTCCTGTTTGATAGCCCTGTTACGATTTTTTTTTTCTTACGTCTTTTTTTTAAATGGTGGTGCGGGAGAATGGAGCCCTGGTGGCACAGTGGTTAAGAGCTAAGCTGCTAACCCAAAGGCTGGCAGTTCAAATCCACCAGCCACTCCTTGGAGACTATCGGGCAGTTCTACTCTGTCCCATAGGGTCACTATGAGTCGGAATCGACTCCACGGCAACGGGTTTGGTTTGGTTTGGTTTATGTATTGAACCTAGGCGCACTCTTGAAGTACAGGCAACAGAGATCATTTCTGTTGGGTAAACTGCTGCATGTCTTAGGTCTAGTCTCCTAACAGCAGAGCCTGAGACTAAAAGTCTTCTACAAGTTATTTTTTAAGGAAATGTTGTCATGGGAAACTAGTAAGGAGTGAAGGACATGGAATATGGAAAGCAGAGAAGCTAAGCAAGAACGTGATTTCAAGTGTGTCGAGTCTCAGCCTGATTCAGTAGGGAGTTCTAGAACACGAATCATACCGTAAAGCTATCTACCACTGTGAGGCAAAAGTATGGGCATTTGGTACCCCTGCCAGCCTAGAAACAGCTCTAGGCTACCCCTCAGGCCCTTGTGGATGAGGAGGCTCCAGTTAGCCAAGGATTTCAAGAGTGAATCATGATAAGCAGCAACAGTAGCAGCCTGCAAAGGGATTCCCCAGGTTCTGAGAGGGACGTCAGTAAAGTGAACTATAGTTACGTGATGCTCTTACAGAATTTATTGAGAATCAGTGTTCAGTCTTATAGCAAACAGCAAGTGTCCTGCTTTCTCGGTAAATTTAAAGGCTAATGAGACCCACTAGACCATGAGGACATAAGTAGAGATAAAAAACAGGTTGTAATTTTCTTGACCATATCTACAATTCCATTTTTCGGTAAGACAATAGGTAACAAAGTCAGTTTTTCTGATGATTGAGAAATAACAGTAGGGTTTTCCATTAATAAAGAAAATAAAATATTAAGAAATACAAAATTCTATCTATCAATATTAGCTGTACTTTTGACCAGAAATGGGATTTTTAAGTTGTAGATGATACTGGAGAGAGTTCTTACTAAGGACTTCAGAATGTTCTAATTCCATTGTAATTTTCTAATTCTACTGTATTTTCATGTAAGAGACCAGAAAATTGATTATTTGGGGAATATTAAGGTTTATGGAATTTCATTTGGGTGGAACATGAAAACTGAGATTTCACTTACATCCCTAGAAGTTCTGATAAGCACATCTCCTAACTCATGGACATAGCAAAATGACATTTACTCATTTTATAGTCACTTGAGTATCTGCCATAGTTGAACATTTATCGTATTTAGCAGTGTTTCAAGGAGACCTGGTGGCACAGTGGTTAAGAGTTTGGCTTCTAAACAAAAGGTTAGCAGTTCAAATCCACTACCAGCTCTTTGGAAACGCTATGGGGCAGTTCTACCCTGTCCCAAAGGATCGCAATGAGTTGGAATAGACCCAACAGCAACAAGTTTGGTTTTTGGTTTTAGTAATGTTTCAGAGGATTTGTGAATAAGCCCTTACAGAGTCTTAAATGTCTTATGAATCTGGCACTGTTCAGAACACTCTTCTATATGGTCAAGAGATCATCCTGACTGTGGTTCAGGACAAGATCCTGAGTTGTGGAGTCATGGAGTCACATCAGCCTGGGGTTTAAGAAGTGCTCTGCTATGGATTGGCTGTGTGATCTTGGATATGTCAGTAATCCCTCCACCCTGAGTTTCATCAGCTATTTTTTAAAAAGCAAAATAATATTATCTGCCTTCAAAGTTATTGTTAACATTAAATAAGTGAATATTTAACAAAAATAGCACATATTATACCTCATCTGCTCAAATATCTTAAAAGACAGAAAATACATTTTAAAAAAAAGAGACATAAAAAATAATTTGAAAACAAAGAGGAGTTTAACTGGTAAGCCTGAAATTTTGGAGGAACTCCTGAAAAGCAAAGTTTTCATGGCTCAGTTATCTTGAAAATACAGTCTGAGAGAACACCACAGAGTTCTCCCACACAGTTAGCGGATGGAATGAATAGGAGAAGACCTGAGGAAAAGTTCCTCCTCCCTGCCTTTCCGTTGAAATACTTGAGAAGGTCCACAGACATGCAAAGCATCTAATTTTTATAATAATGCTCCATTGAAATTGCACTGTATTGTCACATAATCTTGAAAAAGAGCATTTTAGGTTTCATTAAATATATGACACATTTAAAGCACAGAATGAAGATGGAAAACATAGTTACTGAGAGATGAAAACATTTCCAATGAGATGACATCAGAGAAGAGTAGCACTGGAATCATTAAGGTCATTAAAATCACCTGAAAACTTAAAAATCAGATTAATCTGCTTATAGAGCAAAGGAGAATAAATAAAAATTTTGAAACAGTAGGGAAGAATCATGTTGTTATTATCAGGTAGTTTTATATCTAGTTTTTATTTTTTGATAAAATAAATATCACCTAATTTAGATATCAAATTTTAGGCGTTACTGCACTTAAGGGTCGTTATGGCAATTGCGCCATTTGGAACTAGTCCAAGGAAAGGAAACACAAGGAACCTTCTGTGGTAACAGAGCCAAGGCTCGAAGAATCAGTATTTGCAATTTTTTTTGTTATGCACACCTCATATCTGTGTGGATAGTAAGGACTTATTTCTTCTACTTCCATCCTGTTAGAGATATCAAGCATTTAATAAACATCCTTTATAAAAAGCCTTCGCTTGTCTAAAGACGCAAATTAATTATCACCACTTTGTATAACCAGCTCACAAGACTTTAGTAAAGTTAAACCAGGAGAAAACATAGTAACAAGTTTAGAAATATTTCATGTTTGCATTCTTTATGGTCACTGAATTGTTTCACTGGGGAAAAAATAAAGCTAAAAAAATTGATGGGGAAATGATAGTTAAAAGAATTCCCACAAAAAATATTTTTATTTCAGGTTTTTTATTTAAATCAAACTACTTGAATATACATCCTTAAAAGTTCTGAACAGACTTTAGTGCTGTAACACTTAATTACCTTTCTTTTAGGGCCACCATAAATCAAAAGATCGTAATTCAAATGTATACTAATTTACTCTTGACCTTGGAGTTAATTACTAACCATCAGAGACTTTAATCATTGTTCATAAGATGGGAATATAGGAAAGAAGACCTGCTGAAACAACGAATAGAAATGAGTTCTACAATGCACTGAGAAGATCTAGATAGTAAATGTATAGCCAGGCAATAGGTATAAGAGAACTCAGAACTGTTGCTAAAGACAATCTTTCGAATGCCAGGAAGACTAAATAATTTAATATGAAAGCACTTTTAAAGTATTTTACCAATTCTAAACAAGAAATCTACTAGGTCTATATGTGGCTACTCAATAAGATGAGATCCATGTGGTCAAAAATAATCATAAAGAATTCCAGACTAAAATATATATTAAAAAGCCACCGCTGAGAATAGCAGCACAATTGGAAGAGCGTAGTTGATGTCACTGAACTGTGCATGTAGAAATTTTTGAAATGGCCTATCTTTGGCTATGTATATTTTCACCAAAAAAAAAAAAGGTCGAGAAGGGAGAGGGTTGACATGCTGTGGGGTTGTAAACCAACGTCATAAAACAATATGTGTACTACTGTTTCATGAGAAACTGTTCTGTAAGCCTTCACCTGTAGTACAATAAAAAAAATTTTTTAAAAAGCCACTGCTATTGAGTTGATTATGACTCATAGCGACCCTATAGGACAGAGTAGAACTGCCCCATATGATTATACTGTTTCCAAGGCTGTAATCTTTAAAGCAGCAGACGGCCACATCTTTCTCCTGCAGGGCGACGGGTGAGTTCAAACCACCAGCCTTTAGGTTAGCAGCTGAGCTCTTAACCACTGAGCCACCAGGGCTCCTTAAAATACGTGTATTTACCTTAAAATATAATGTAAGAGTCTAGTTCTTGGTCTATATTGACATATCAGTAAGTTAAGTCAGCACATTTTTAAGACTGCATTATGTTTCTGGCCAAAATGGAGTAATAGCAACTGGATTTATTCTCCCGCCAGAAACAACAACAACAACAAAAATGGACAAAATATATGAAATAACAGTTTTCAGGACACTGGACATAAGGAAAGTGATCCCTGAGAGACTGAAAGCAAATGCGTTGCAATTGCCCCAGTGTATTGGTTTCCTGGGGCTGCCATAACATACCACAAACGGGGCGGGGGCGGGGGCACTTACAAGAACAGAACTTTATAGTCTCACAGTTCTGGAGGCTGGAAGTTTGAGATCAGAGTGTCAGCCACAGTGATTCCTTCTGAAGCTTTGAGGGAGAATATGTTTCATGTCTCTCTTCTCTCCTAGCTTTTGGTAGCTCCAGGGATTCCTTGGCTTACAGCTGAGGTGTCACATGTCATCTTTCCTCTGTCTTCCTGTCTGTGTTTCTTCTCCTCTTCTATAAGGACACCAGTCATATAGAATTAGGACTCACCCTACTCCAGTACGACCTCATGTTAACCTGATAACCTCTTCAAAGACCTTATTTCCAAGTAGCGTACATTCACACGTAGAGAGGTTAGGACATCACCGTAACTTTTAGGGGACAGAATTCAATCCATAACACCCAGCTTACTGCTCTAAACCAAGTAAATGACAACAGAAGAGGACCTGAAACTTCAGAAAACTTTCAAAATGGGTAAATATAGGCACAGGAGTATAATAAATTATCTTTCTCATAAATAAATTTTTATTTCAAATAAATAATATTTCAAATAAATAAAATTTATAAATAAGTTTCTTTCTTAAATATTATTTAAGACCCTCTGAGTTTCTTAAATCATATTTGAAGATTGAAGTAAAAATTAAATGTAGCACCATGTGATGTGGTATTGAATGTATGTAGAGAAAGTTCTTAAGACAATTATATTTTTAACATGGAGAGATAAAGGGAATTAAATGGAAATAAGATTTCCATACTTCACTCAAAGTGGTAAAACATTAATACCAGTTGACTTTGATAAATTAGATGTGTATACTGTGATACCTAGAGTAACCACTAACAAAGCTTTACAAAGTGGTATACTCAAAACACTATGAACAAATCAAGACAAAATCCAACAAATGTTCAAGTAACACCCAAGATGACAACAAAAGAGAAACAAGAAAAGGAAGAAATAAACAGAAAATAAGTAATAAAACTGCAGGCTTAGCTCTAGCTTATCAGTAATTACATGTACATCAAAATAAGTCAGTTTCACTATATATAAATCTTAAAAATGAAATGAAAGGCAAGCCACAGACTTAGAAGATATTTGCAATATATTGCTATCTTATATGTAGATATCTACTTATCTATATATGATAGAACTATATATGTATGATGGCAATATATGACATATATATATATCTGATAAAGTCTCACATTCATCATATTCAGAATATACAACAGTCCTGAAGTTCAGTAACAGAAAGAAAAAAATAGATAAAAACGGACAAAAGATTTGAACAAACTTTTCACTATTTCAAAACCAGAAACCAAACCAGTTGCCATCAAGACTGTTCCGACTCATAGTGATCCTATAGGGCAGAATTGAACTGCCCTGTAGGGTTTCCAAGGCTGTAATCTTTATGGAAGCAGACTGCCACATCTTTCTCCCTTAGAGCGGCTAATGAGTTTGAACTGCTGACCTTTTGATTAACAGCCAAGTGCTTAACCACTGCACCACCAGGGTCCCTCATTACTACTCACCAAGGAAAAGTAAACTAAAACCTCAATGAGGTAGCATTAAACACCTGCAAGAATGGCTTAACTTAAAAAGACTGATAGCACCCCAATGGCAGTGAGCACATATAGCACCCAGATTTTGAGTTTTAATACCTTTTTCCAATAAAAAGGAACCAGAGCGCCTTGTAGAAATGGCTAATCCTAAGACTGGGACAAGAAATAATACAAGATGAACCTGGAGCCTCTTGTAGTGCCAGAAAGATAGGAATCACTCAAAAAAAAAAAAAAAAAAATCCACGATGATGTGTTATCTCAAAGGGACACAGGGACCAACTGAAAAAGCCAAAGCTGAAACAATTTGAGCAATAAACAAAATAAAGTAGCATTGAATTATAACCTAAAGAACAAAATAAATAACCATGAGTTTGTATTGTTATAAACCAATGATTGAATAAATAAATAAACAAACTGGGGAAAAGAAATAAATGTCTTATGTAGAAGGATTTCAAGCATTTTATGTAGATACTCTACCCTCAAGGGGGTGACATATAACTTCCACTCAAGTTCAGGCTTCCAGTAACTTCTTTCCAAAGAGCATGATACGGAAAGCGGAGGAGGTGAAGAGTAACTTCACAATGAAGAAACCTGACAAACACTACCTCAGCCACATAATCAAAGTCAGCATCAACAGCGTTAAGTCATGTTGATACCATGCACCCTTGATGAGGTGACGAACATAGCTCTTTACCCCTGTGGTCTTCCTCCCCCAAACACATGTTGTTCTTGTGTGCCGTTGAGCTGATTCTGACTCAAAGAGAACCTACAGGACAGAGAGCTGCCCCATAGGGCAGTATGCTGTAAATCTTTATGGGAGCAGATTGCCAGGTCTTTTCTTCCATGGAGCAGATGGAGTGTTCAAACAACCAACATTCTCGTTAGCAGCAAGTGTTTAGCCTATTGTTCCACCAGGGCTACCCCAAAAACTCATAAACAGTATAATCATGAGAAGAAAAAGATAAAAGAAATCCTAATTGCAAGACCAGTTGCCATGGAGTGAACTCTGACTCAGTGCAACCCTTGTGTGTCAGAGTAGAACTGTGCTACATAGGGCTTTCAATAGCTGATTTTTCAGAAGTAGATTGCCAGGCCTTTCTTCCAAGGTACCTCTGGGTGGACTCAAACCTTTGACATTTTGGTTAGCAGTGGAACTGTTATCCATCTGTACCACCCAGAGACTTCAGTTGCAGGACATTCTACAAAATACCTGATCAGTATTACTCGAAACTGTCAAGGTCATCAAAAGGAAGGAAAGCCTGAGAAACAGTTACAGCCAAAAGGAAACTAAGGACACGTGATGATTAAATGTAAGTGATATTCTGACTATGATACTGGAAAAGAAAAATGAAGAGAATTTGAATAAAGTATGAACTTTAGTTAACAATAATGTATCGGTATGGACTCATTAGTTGTAACAAATATATCACACTATTGTAAGATGTTAATACTGGGAGATCAGTGTGGGGTTTATGGAAACATTCTGTATGTTATGGATTTATGTCCTCCCAAAATATGTGTTGTAAATCCTAAACCTTATACTTATTGATGTAATTCCATTTGGAAATCAGGTTTTATTTGTTATGTTAATGAGGCCATATCAGTGTAGAGTATGCTTTAAACCAATCTCTTCTGAGAGCAGATTAGGCACAGAAGCAAGGAAGCACAGATGAGGGAAGATATATGCCATGTCACATGAAGATTGCCAAAGATACAACCTGACGCACCCTTGTCCTGACTTTCAACTACGCAGTATCCCCTTGTTCTGTTCAAAAGACTGCCTCTTGGGTTGAGAAGGGACAGTATTGACATGTCATAGGGTTGTTAACCATTGTCATAGGGCAATCTGTGTACTAACTGTTTAATGAGAAACTATTTGTTCTGCAAACCTTCATCTAAGGTACAAAAAAAAAAGAATTATCCATGTGAGATCAAATTGACAACAGCAACTCAAAAGGTTTGATGGGAAGCTTAAGGGACAGGGAGTTGAAGATAATGGTGATGGAATAATTTGGAAAAGGATAGTGAGAATAGCAGCACAACTGGAAGAATGTAATCTATGTCACTGAATTGTACATGTAGAAACTTTCAAAATGGTGTAACTTTAGCTATGTATATTTTCACCAAAAAAAAGACCCTCAAGATCGAGAAAGGAGAATGTTGACATGTCGCGGGGTTGTTAACCAATGTCATAAAACAATATGTGTACTGACTGTTTAATGAGAAACTATTTGTTCTGTAAACCTTCATCTAAAGTACAATAAAAAAAAAACTGCCTCTTGGTCTATGTACAAGTTCCACATTAACATTTTTCACAATGTTATCCATAATTTGTTATGATCCACACAGTCAAATGCCTTTACGTAGTCTATAAAACACAGGTAAACGTCCTTCTGGGATTCTCTGCTTTCAGACGAGATCCAGCTGACATCAGCAATGATATCCCTCATTCCACGTCCTCTTCTAAATCTGACTTGAATTTCTGGCAGTTCCTTGTTGATGTACTGCGGTAACTCCTTTTGAATGATTTTCAGCATAATTTTACTTGCATGTGATATTAATGATATTGTTAGATAATTTCCTCATTCTGTTGGATCACCTTTCTTTGGAATGGACATAAATATGGATCTTTTCCAGTCAGTTGGCCAGGCATCTGTCCTCCAAATTTCTTGGCATAGAAGAATGAGAATCTCTAGAGCTGCATCCATTCATTGAAACATCTCAATTGGTATTCCACCAATTCCTGAAGCCTTAGTTTTCACCAATACATTTGCTCGGACTTCCTTCAGTGCCATCAGTTCTTGATCATATGCTATCACATGTCTGTCAGTTTGTCATAGTGAGGAAGCTTGTTTGTTGCTGTTATACTGGAAGCTTTGCCACCAGTATTTCAAATACCAGCAGGGTCACCCTTGGTGAACAGGTTTTAGCAGAGCTTTCAGGTTAAGACAGACTAGGAAGAAGGACCTGGCTACCTACTTCTGAAAAAACTGGCCAGTGAAAACCTTATAAATTGTAGCAGAACATTGTCTGATATAGTGCCAGAAGATGAGCCCCCCAGGTTGGAAGGCACTCAAAATATGACTGGGGAAAAGCTATCTCCTCAAAGTACGTGGTTGGAGTCAAGATTTCAGGACCTTCATTTGCTGATGTGGCATGATTCAAGATGAGAACAACTGCAAACATCCATTAATAATCAGAATGTGGAATATACGAGGTATGAATCTCAGAAAATTGGAAGGCATTGAAAAAGCAATGGAACGTATAAAGATCGATAACCCAGGCATTAAAAAAAAAAAGAAAACCATTGCCGTTGAGTTGATTCTGACTCATAGCAACCCTATAGGACAGAGTAGAATTCCCCATAGAGTTTCCAAGGACCAGCTGGTGGATTCGAACTGCCAGCCTTTGGGTTAGCAACTGAACGCTTAACCACTGTGCCACCAGGGCTCCATCCTAAGAATTAGTGAGCTGAAATGGAGTATTGGCATTTTGAATCAGAGAATCAGATAGTCTTCTATGCTGAGAATGACAAATTGAAGAGGAATGGTATTACATTCATTGTCAAAAAGAACATTTGATGATCTATCCTGAAGTACAACACTGTCAGTGATAGGATAATAGCCATATGTCTACAAGGAAGACCAGTTAATACAACTATTATTCAAATCTACGCACCAACCACTAAGGCCAAAGATGAAGAAACTGAAGATTTTTACCAACTTCTACAGTCTGAAATTTATCAAACATGCAATCAGCATGCACTCATAATTACCGGTGATTGGAATGCGAAAGTTGGAAAAAAAGAAGGATTGTTAGTTGGAAAATATCGCCTTCGTGATATAAACAACGCCAGAGATTGCATGATAGAATTTTCCAAGAACAACGACTTCTTCATTGCAAACACCTTTTTTTACCATCATAGATGATGACTGTATACGTAGACCTCTACAGATGGAATACACAGGAATCAAACAGACTACATCTGTGGAAAGAGATGATGGAAAAGCTCAATATTATCAGTCAGAACAAGGCCAGGGGCCAACTGCTGAACACACCATCAATTGCTCATACGCAAGTTCAAGCTAAAGCTGAAGAAAATTACAGCAAGTCCACAAGAGCCAAAATATGATCTTGAGTATATCCCACCTGAATTTAGAGACCATCTCTGGAATAGATTTGACAAATAGAACACTAATGACCGAAGACCAGACGAGTTGTGAAATGACATCAAGGACATCATACATGAAGAAAGCAAGAAGTCACTAAAAAGACAGGCAAGAAAGAAAAGACCAAAATAGATGTCAGAAGAGACTCTGAAACTTGCTCTTGAACATAGAATAGCTAAAGTTAAAGGAGGAAATGATGAAGTAAAAGAGCTGAACAGAAGATTTCAAAGGGTGGCTGGAGAAAACAAAGTGAAATATTATAATGAAATGTGCAAAGACCTGGAGTTAGAGAACCTAAAGGGGAGAACATGCTCAGCATTCCTTAAGCTGAAAGAACAGAAGAAAAAATTCAAGCCTCAAGTTGCAATATTGAAGGATTCTACAGGGAAATATGGAACAATGCAGGAAGCATCAACAGAAGATGGAAGGAATACACAGGGTCACTGTACCAAAAAGAATTGGTCAATGTTCAACCATTTTAGGAGGTAGCGTATGATCAAGAACCAATGGTACTGGGAACCAAGATGGCGGAATAGTCAGACGCTTCCTGTGGTCCCTTTTACAACAAACACCCCCCCCCCAAAAAAAAAGTGAATAGATTATATGACAATCTAGGAGCCCTGGACATCAAAGGCAAAGTTGAGGAATTGGACTCAGTGGCAGGGGAAGGGAGAGACTTTTCAAAAGCAGAGAGGAGTTGCCAGACCTGAACTGGTGGGAACCAGTACCCTGCAGCCAGCACATGCGGTGAGGCAAGCAGTGGCACTTGGGACGTGTTTTCCACATCGGGAGAGACTGAGTGGTGGACAGTCTACTCAAGCCTCCAGAACCAGCAAAAAGCAGTGCTCAATGGGCAAAACATAAGTACATGCATTTAACCTACTGAACGGATCAAAAAACACCTCCTTTGAGAAAATCTCTCTCCCATTTACCTGTCCCCTCTGGGCTTTGCCCCAGATCCCAGGCTGGCTGCAGTCATTGTTGCATCCCCTGGACAGAAGTAAGGACCCATCACACACCCCGAGTCATTCTCCCGGCCTTGTAGAGGGAACATATTAACAAACAGGAAAAAATAATCTGCCAACTCCCCTAGGCCGGGAACTTGGGGGTAGTCACAGCTCCTTTGCCTGGGCACAGGCATAAGGGGTCCACAGACTTTGAATGCCTTTCACCCCTGCATAGACCTGTGTGGGCCCATTTCAACAGTGTAGGCCTTCATTACCACAGTACAGCAGGGTATATACCTGAAACCTAACTTCAACTGTATCAGCTGTTTGGTGAAGTGGCAAGTTCATGACATTTGACACACTTCTTCCCATTAAGCAGGGACCTCATCTACCCACATCAGAAGCCTGAGGACTGGTGACCTCACCCACACCACATAGTCAGCCGCGACAGGGGTCCAAGAATAAGTGGTGCCTCCCAGTCCTTATAGTCAACAGCATTGCGTGCCCATAGTCCGGCTGCAAAACGCACCTACCTGCTCTAGGGAATAGGGAGACACTTTGCTCCCAGACACTCAGGGGCAGCCATCAGCCCCCTGTCTTGCTCAGTGCATGACCCCCTACTGCAGCCAGATACCTGTGCCTACTCCAATCACCCCTGCCCGTCTAGGACTGTAGGTGAGAGCCTTCACCACACACTTGGTGACTGACTACCTCAATACCTGAGCTGAATCCATACAAGAAAACTAAACATACTCCTGGGCGCACCTGGTGACAGGACATTAAACCTTCAAAGGTGCTAGTAACCAAACTAGCTCACATGAGCAGCCTATTTGGGCATACCAAAACAAAACAAAACAAGAAGCTAGGACACAGTAAGCAAACATAAAATGAATAAATATAATAATTTATTGATGGCTGAGAGATAACAGTCAGTATCAAATCACAGAAAGAGGCAGACCATGATGGCTTCAGCAAGTTCCCAAAATAAAGAAACAAGAAAGTTTCCGGAGGAAGAGAACTTCCTAGAACTACCAGGGGTAGAATACAAAAGATTAATATACAGAACTCTTCAAAGGATCAGGAGATGAGGCAAAACCCAGAACAAGCCAAGGAACGCACAGACAAAGCAATGGAGGAACTTAAAAAGATTATAGAAGAGCACAATGATAAATTTAACAGCCTTCAAGAATCCATAGAGAAACAGAAATCAGAAATTCAGAAGATTAACAATAAAATGTCAGAATTAGACAACTCAAAAGAAAGTCATAGGAGCAGAATTGAGGCAATGGAAGTCAGAATTAGCGAGATTGAAGATAACACTTGACACCAACTTATTGGATGAAAAATCAGATAAAAGGATTTTAAAAAATGAAGAAACCCTAAAAACTATGTGGGAGTCTATCAAGAGGAATAACCTACGAGGGATTGGAGTACCAGAACAGGGGGGGATAACAGAAAATACAGAGAGAATGGTTGAAGATTTGTTGGGCAGAAAACTTCCCTGATATCATGAAAGATGAGAAGGTATCTATGCAAGATGCTCATCGAACCCCACATAAGGTAGATCCCAAAAGAAAGTCACTACACGTTTTATTACCAAACATGCCAAAACCAAATAAAGAGAGAATTTAAAGAGCAGGTGGGGATAAACAAAAAGTCATTTACAAATGAGAGTCAATAAGACTAAGCTTGGACTACCCAGCGGAAATCATGGAGGCAAGAAGGCAATGGGATGACATATATAAAGCCTTGAAGAAAAAAAATTGCCAGCCAAGAATTATATATCCATCGAAACTGTCTCTCAAATATGATGGTGAAATTAGGGCATTTCCAGATAAACAGAAGCTTAGGGAATTTGCAAAAAACAAACCAAAATTACAGGAAATACTAAAAGGAGTCCTCCTGTTAGAAAATCAATAACATCAGATAACTTCCTAAGACTGGAACGCAGGACAGAGCAACCAGATATCAACCCAGATAGGGAACACACTAAAAAAAATCAAAGCTAAAATGATGAAAATAGAGAAACACAGACATCAGTATGCAAAAGATGACAACATTAAAACAAAAAAGAGGGACTAAAAAAGGTAGTCATAGATTTTTCATGTGGAGAGGAAGACAAGGAGATATAAAAAATGAAAGACTGGTTTAAACTTAGAAAAATAGGGGTAAATATTAAGGTAACCACAAAAGAAACTAACAATCTGACACATCAGAATAAAAAACAAGAAAAACATAAAGACTCAGCAAATACATAATCAACAATAAAAAAGATGAAAAAAAAATAAAGAACAATGACTCAGCACAGAAAATTAAGTACAAAAAAACTGTCAACAATACACAAAAAAAGGCATCAAAATGACAACACTAATTGTATACCTATCAATAACTACGCTGAATGTAAATGGACTAAATGCACCAATAAAAAGACAGAGAGTGGCAGAATGGATCAAAAAACATGATCCATCTATATTCTGCCTACCAGAGACACACCTTAGACTTAAAGACACAAACAAACTAAAACTCAAAGGATGGAAAAAAATATATCAAGCAAACAACACTCAAAAAGAGCAGGCAATGTCAATCTCTGACAAAATAGACTTTAAAGTAAAAGCCACCACAAAGGATAAGGAAGGACACTATATAATGATTAAAGGATCAACACACCAGGAGGACATAACCATAATAAATATTTATGCACCCAATGACAGGCTCCCAAATACATAAAAGAAATTCTAACAGCACTGTAAACAGAAATAGACAGCTCTATAATAGTAGCAGGAGACTTCAACACACCACTTTCAGTGAAGGACAGAACATCCAGAAAGAAGCTCAATAAAGACATGGTAGATCTAAATGCCACAATCAGCCAACTTGATCTCATAGACATAAACCCAACACTCCACCCAACAGCAGCCAAGTATATTTTCTTCTCCAATGCACATGGAACATTCTCCAGAATAGACCACTCATTAGGCCATAACGAAGCCTTAACAGAATCCAACGCATCAAAATATTACAAAGCATCTCTTCTGACCATAAAGCCATAAAAGTAGAAATCAGCAACAGAAAAAGCAAGGAAAAAAAATCAAACACATGGAAACTGAACAACATCTTGCTCAAAAACTACTGGGTTATAGGAGAAATTAAGGACAGGAGAAAGAAATTCATAGAATTAAATGAGAATAAAAACACATCCTACCAGAACCTTTAGGACATAGCAAAAGCAGTGCTCAGAGGTCAATTTTTAGCAATAATCGCACATATGCAAAAAGAAGAAAGGGCCAAAATCAAAATATTAACCCTACAACTCAAATAAATAGAAAGAGAGCAGCAAAAGTAGCCCTCCGGCACCAGAAAAAAAGCGAATAATAAAAATTAGAGTAGAATTAAATGAAATAGAGAATAGAAAAACAATTGAAAGAGTTAACGAGACCAAAAGCTGGTTTTTTGAAAAGATCAAGAAAATTGATAAACCACTGGCCAAACTGACAAAAGAAAAACAGGAGGAGAAGCAAGTAACCCGAATAAGAAATGAGGTGGGTGATATCACAACAGACACAACTGAAATTAAAAAAATCATGACAGAATACTATGAAAAACTAACAAATTTGAAAACCTAGAGGAAATGGACAACTTTCTAGAAACATACTATCTACCTAAACTAACACAAACAAAAGTAGAACAACTAAATAAACCCATAACAAAAGAAGAGATTGAAAAGGTAATTAAAAAAACCCCAACAAAAAAAAACCCTGGTCCTGACAGTTTCCCTGGAGAATTCTACCAAACTTTCAGAAAAGAGTTAACATCACTACTACTAAAGGTATTTCAGAGCATAGAAAAAGCTGGAATATTCCCAAACTCATTCTTCGAAGCCAGCATAACCCTGATGCCAAAACCAGGTAAAGACACCACAAAAAAAGAAAATTACAGACCAATATCCCTCACGAACATAGACACGAAAATCCTCAACAAAATTCTAGCCAAGAGAATTCAACAACATATCAAAAAAACAATTCACCATGACCAAGTGAGATTTATACCAGGTATGCAGGGATGGTTCAACATTAGAAAAACAATCAATGTGATCCATCACATAAATAAAACAAAAGACAAGAACCACATGCTCTTATCAATTGATGCAGAAAAGGCATTTGACAAAGTCCAACACCCATTCATGATAAAAACTCTCAACAAAATAGGAATAGAAGGGAAATTCTTGAATATAATTAAGGGCATTTCTACAAAGCCAACAGCCAACATCATCCTAAATGGAGAGAGTCTGACAGCATTCCCCTTGAGAATGGGAACCATCAGACAAGGATGGCCTTTATCACCACTCTTATTCAACATTCTGCTGGAGGTCCTCGCCAGAGCAATTAGGCTAGAAAAAGAAATAAAGGGCATCCAAATTCCTAACGAAAAACTAAAAGTATATCTATTTGCAGATGATGTGAGCTTATACACAGAAAACTCCCAAAGAATTCACAAGAAACCTACTGGAACTAATAGAATATTTCAGCAAAGTATCAGGATACAAGATAAACATACAAAAAATCAGTTGGATTCCTCTACACCAACACAGAGAACTTCAAAGAGGAAATCACCAAATCAATACCATTTACAATAGCCCCCAAGAAGATAAATACTTAGGAATAAATCTAACCAGAGACGTAAAAGAACTATACAAATAAAACTACAGGACACTACTGCAAGAAACCAAAAGAATAGTAGACAAGAATTATCTTAGGTGAAGGGAAGGACAACACACACCACAGAGGAAGTCAGCACAACTGGACTAAACCAAAGCTAAGAAGTTTCCTGAATACAACCAAACACTTTGAGGGACAGAGTAGCAGGGGTGGGGGTCTGGGGACCATGGTTTTGGGGGAAATCTAGGTCAATTGACATAATAAAGTTTATTAAGAAAATGTTGTGCATCACATTTTGGTGAGTGGTATCTGGGGTCTTAAAAGCTAGCGAGCGGCCATTTAAGATGCATCAATTGGTCCCAATGCACCTGGAGCAAAGGAGAATGAAGAACACCAAAGACACAAGGAAAGTATTAGCCCAGAGACAAAAGGGCCGCATAAACCAGAGACTTCATCAGCCTGAGACCAGAAGAACTAGATGGTGCCCGGCTACCACCCATGACCAACCTGACAGGGAACACAACAGAGAGTCCCTAATGGAGCAGGAGAAAAGTGGGGTGCAGAACTCAAATTCTAGTAAAAACACCAGACTTAATGGTCTGACTGAGACTGAAGGGACCCCGGAAGACACGGCCCCCGGACTCTCTATTAGCCCAAAATGAAAACCATTACTGAGGTGAACTCTTCAGGCAAAGATTAGACTGGTCTATGGGATGTAAAATGATACGTGTGAAGAGTGTGCTTCTTAGCTCAAGTAAATATGTGGGACTATATGGACAGCTCCTGTACAGAGGCGAGATGAGAAGGCAGAAAGGGACAGGAGCTGGTTTAACGGACACGGGAATTCCAAGGTGGAAAGGAGGAGTGTACTGTCACAGTGTGGGGAGAGCAACTTGGGTCACATAACAGTGTGTGTATAAATTTTTGTATGAGAAACTAACTTAAACTGTAAACTTTCATTTAAAGCACAATAAATTTTTAAAAAAAGAACCAATGGTAGTGAAGGAAGACACTGTAGCATCTGTGCAATTTTTATGTAAATCTAAAATTGTTCTAGAAAATGCATTTTATTAAAAAAAAAGAAGAAAGAAAAAAGACTGGCAGTACCAAGTGTTGGCAACCGGAACTCTAAAACATTAATAGTTTAAGTGTAAATTGGTTCAGTCAATTTGGAAAACTGTTTGGCAATATTTAATGAAGACATATATATACCTATTTTAGGACCCAGAATCATTCCTAGGTATATTCCCAAGAGAAACAGTTGTATTGTTCACCAAAAATATTTTACCACAATGTTCTTAGAGCTTTATTCATAATAACCAAAAATGGAAAACAACTTAAATAACGATAAAAAGGATAATGAATAAATACATTTCAATTTATTCATATATCAGAATACCACATGGCAATTAAAAGAGCAAACTGCTGATACACATAAAACATGAATGAATCTTAAAGACAGGTTGAGAGAAAGAAGCCAGAACAAAAACATGCATACTGTACGATTCAATTAATGTGAAGTTCAAGAATAAGGAAAACAAAGCTATAGTGATAGAAATCAGCATACGGGTTACCTTTGTGGGGAGGGCAGTATATGGACTAGGAAGGATTAAGAGAGACCTTTCTATGAGGAACAGAATGTTCTATATATTAATCTAGGTGCTGACCACATGTGCATTAGTGTGTGCGTGTGTGTGCGTGTGTGTGGGTGTGTGTGTGTATTCATGTTATACACAAGATTCATGTACTTCACTTAACATAAGTTATAATTGAGGAAAATTTTAAAATAAAATATTTATAGTTGTCTTGATCCAATTTGGAGGTAGCAACCACATAGTGATTTAAACAAGGAAGTTTAGTATAAAAAAAATCATATTATGATAAAAAAAATAGCTATAGGATAGAAAAAAAACTCTATCCGGTACTCTAGGGCTAAAGGACAGTACCAAGGAAGGACACCCTTGGAAGGTGACCCCTCTGGTAACTAAAAGTGGGAAACACATTCCAAACGGGGTCACATTTATAGGTACAGGGGTCCGGACTTCAAAATACATTTGGGGGGTGGGGGGAGGGGACACAATTCAATGCAAAATACCAGAAAAACCTAGTATCTGGATCCATCTCACTATAAAAACAAACACAGTAAGTCATGATATTTGCAACTATATTTTTACTTCCCCTGAATCAACAGCAATCACAAAATTTAAAGTCACTAAAACCAGAGATGTAAGTACAAAACAATATCGCATCTGAATAAGATACGTAACCTGTTAACCCATCTGCTGAGTCATAAAAAAAAATGGACCAAATACTCTAGGTCTGAACTATCTGGCAATCTCTCAAGCGTTTTGATCATCAGAACTCATTAAGTGTTTTCTCTGAGAGTTAATTAGATTTTACAGTAAAATATATGAATGAATCAACACTGTGTTGATGCCTTATTAATAAATAATAAGGTCTGATTGAACAGCATATGTTGTGCCAAGTGTATGTGTATGTTTGTGTGTGTGTGTTTTATGAGTTGTTAGGAAAAATAACACCTGGAATGATATATATCTCTATTATTTGAATTTTTTATAACATGTTTTACTTTTGTAAATTTGAGGGCATTATGAAGAAATGGAAAAAAGTTGCTTGTCTTTCCATCCTCAATTAAGGCAAATGTGTCTTTGCCATCTCAGTAAACCTAACATTTTCCTATAACATTATTCTTACTTTGATTTCCAGATATGCCCACCAGGAATTTCCCTGAGCTATACACTGCTCTACAGATTAAGCAACTAAAGCTCATGCATACATTTTTTTTCTCTCTGACTTTAGCAAACAACAACCCCCAAAATAATCGATATCAAAAGTCAAGTGGAATTTTAGAAGGTTAAAATAGCACTACGCTTTCTTCATGCAGTAAAAATAGGACATACTCAATAAGGAAGCCAAAAGCATTTATGAACAACTATGAAGTCACGCTGCTGTAATATTTTTACTGAAGTTGAACTACACTTTTAAAGTAACAAAGCTTTGAGCTGAATCACTAAATATTTTCCCCACAGATCTAATTTTAAAGAGTTGACTAACATCACCTCTCTCGCCTTATTTGCCTCCAAGGAGTAAGCCTTATAATCTGTTCCATGGATGCAGAAGATGTGGAGATACTGATCTTCCCTTCACTACCTACAGAGCACTATGTAGAAGTAGTTTGATCTCTGTACGTATCTGATTGCAAATTGGATGTATAATCCTGTGCCCTTATAAATATAGTAATCTTATAACAGACCTGCTGAGAATAAGCAGGCAGCTTAATGCAAACAGCCTATGAATCTTCATATTAATCACATTTGCTCACAAACTACATACACATACAGGAGAGAGCTAGACAAAGGTTGGAATCTTGGCTCTGTGACATACTGGGAGAATTTCGACAATCACTTAACCTCTTTGAGTGTCAGCATACTTATCTATAAAGTGAGGATTATATTTACTTGGCAAAATTGTCTTTGAGGCTTAATGAGATATAAAGAACTTGTGAAACTGCTTACTCAGTGTAGGACACTTAATAAGCCCATAATAAATGCTAATCGATTCTAAAATATCCAGAAAGGAAATTGATGTGAGATATCAGAACATATTTTAGATACTGAAAATAAGACTCAGACAGAGATGGCAGCCACTTTGGTAAAATCAGATGTGAGAAAGATTTTAACCTGCTTCTTGATGTCTTTAAGAAATGTTTGCTTTATCTGGTTCAGTCAATGTGTCCCCCAGGGAACGGTGACCTATTAACATGGTAACATGCGAACAGAGACTTTTTTTTTTTTTTTTTTTGCTATAATGAATCCGTCCCCCCTGGCTAGAACCTAGCTGAAACTAAGAACTGAGACAGGCAAGTCACAGGAAAAAGCACTAGGCATTGAAGGGGGAGGTGGAAAGCCAGAGGGAAGAGAAACAAACATCTATTGGCTCTCTTGTCAATCTCACTCAAGACCACCTGGGCCTATGTTGTAATGCCAGCATATTTGCATCAGAGAATTCCACAAGCAAAGTGGTTGCAGGTTTGAAGGCACGCCAGTCCTGGGCCTCAGCCTGGCAAGTTTGAGTGAGTGGACCTGGCAAAGTCTGAGTTCTGGTAGGTGCACTGTGCTTAGAGGCTATCCTGTAAATTGGACTGAGGTTGCCAGACTTCATCAGTTGGCAAGTTGGAACTCCTTGGCCTTGCATAACCTTGATCCAAGATGATGATTAATGGGCCTGTTACTGCGGTGGAGAGAGGGAAAAAAAAATGTTGAGAGAATGAATGATGTCTTTGGGGAAGGATTAATTCTTTTTTAGAACTAGCTTTCCTGCAAGGCAGCAGCTGGGAACCGTGTAAACAAGATCCAATGTAGTACGAATGCACACTAAATTTTTACCTCATCCTTTATCACCTAAGATTCTATTTTTCCTGCCAGCTTTTGTAACATTTTCTTCTCCTTTCTTGCCTTCTTCTAGATTGATTTTTTTAATTGTTATTCTATCCCTCACTTCAAATGGCTTGATTTACTATAATTTTTGTGATCACCCAAGAGATTATACTATGCATCTATTATTTAGTAGAGTAGGCCTCTGGGTGGCATAAATGGTTTACGCTCATCTACTAACCTAAAGATGGGCAGTTCAAACTCACTCAGCAGAGCCATAGAAGAAAGGCCTGGCAATTTGCTTCCATAAAGATTACAGTCAAGAAAACTCTATGGAGCAGTTCTACTCTGTAACACATGGGGTCACCTTGAATCTGAATTGATTCGACAGCAGAGGGTTTGGTTTTGGTTTAATGTTACCTGGTGCTTTTGCTCTTTTCCTGGACAATGGAAAGTCAGTAGAATACTTTATCACCATTTATCCACCTCCCAACAAAAAAGTCTATTTAAATTTTATGTATATTTTAAATGACCCAAGACATTATTATTACTTTATACAATCAATATTTAGATAGTGCTTCATACAGAAATAGTCATCTAGATTTGTCTACATATTTATTTGGTTTTGTTTTTGTTTTGCTCTTCATTTCTTCTTCTATTTCCAGACTTGTAAGTGGGATCATTTTTCTTCTGCCTGAATAAAAGCTTTAATATCTTCTTTATTGTTGGTATGCCATTAATGAATTCTCTTGTTGTTCTTCTGAAACATCTTTCCGTCATTTTATTCATAAAGTTTTTCTTTTTTTCCTGTGCATGAAATTCTTGGTTGTCATATATTCTTTCAGCAATGAGAAGACGTTCCACTGTGATTTGACTTCCATTGCTTCTGTTGAGAAGTCTGTTATAAGTGAAAATGTGGGTCTTTTGAAAGTAATCTGTCTTACTTTCTTTTAATTCTTTTAAGGTTTTTCCCCCTGATTTCTAGAATTTATGCTATGATGTACTTAGAGTGTCTTACTTGGGTGTTCAAGAAAGCAGACAGTATGAAATGAATAAAAGTGTCATTACTTTATTTAAGAAGTTCAAACCCTGCATGATGTGGATTTGGAAAAGAGAAAACAAAGCAAGAAAATATGCAAGGAGTGCAATGAAACTTGTTACCATACCAGCTATTACTACAAGCTGCCAAGAGACATGGTAGATTGTTCAGAAGCTGTGTTTACTTCTTTATAAGGGTTGTAAGAAGGAACCACATCTAGGAGCAGTCAATGGAAGAAAGAGCAGAGAGGGAATTCATCTTCCCAGCTACTTCCTGTCTCCTATTATTCTAAGTTTTACCCATGAGAAGCTAATCTCTGGCACTAACGGATTGTGTCATCTGGCCCCTTGGTGACCATTCAGGAAACCAGATAATGCCCTGGGATATAATATATAAGGCTTGAAACTAAAGATTGATGCATTTACTAAGTTTTAGAAAATTCTCAGGCATTACTTTTTCAAATTTTGCTCTACATTATTTTCTCTATTCTCTTTCTAGGTTTCCAATTACATGAGTGTTAGATCTTTTTACTGTGTACCCTATGTCTTTAGCCCTCTCTTCCATTTTCCCTGTTCTTTTGCCTTGCTGGGTTTCAATCTAGATGTTTTATTATGGTCTTCTTCTAGTTCCTAATTATTTCTTCAGATTATTTCTAATCTGTTTTTTAACCCATCCACTGAGTTATCAATTTCAGACACTATTTCCCAATTTTAGCACTTTTTTTATTTTTATTTTTTTAGAGTTACTAAGTCACTCCCAAATTTTCCAATCTGGCCTTTTATCTCCTTGAATACATTAAGGATAGTTATTTTAAGCATTATGTCTGATTGCTACATTATTTGGAGGCCAAGTGGGTCTCTTTCTATTTTCTTTCCTCTCTCTCTTATTTTCCTTCTCATTGTCTAATCTCTTTATATGGATTATAGTTTTAATTGAGGATTGCGCATTGCAGATGAATAAAGTTGTAAAAACATTATAGACCTAGGATGATATTATCTTTTTCCAAAGAGGATTTGCTTCTGGCAGGTACATAGGGGCACTTTAAACCTGAAATTAACAATTTTTAAAGAGGATAAGTCTTTGTGAGCATGTACTATACCTGGCTTTTTGAATATTTTTGCATTATTTCTTTTAACCACACAACATTCCTCTAAGTAAAGTAGTTTTATCTTCTCATTCAAGGGGAAGAAGCAGAGAATCAAAATGTTAAAAATTTATTCAAAATCAGACCTCTAGTATGCATCAGAAAAGAAAATTCAAATTCTGCTCTGTGATGCCAACTACTCTGCTCTTTCCACATCACTACACGGCCTCCCACTAACCCTCTCTTACCGAGACTGGAAGGGATCCAGTTGTAGTGGTGAAAATCAGCAGTACTGGCAAGTGGTGTGGTAGAAACCCTTATAAACTGCGTCTGTATAACAGTAAGCAACCTGTAAGTAAAAACCATAGGTAAAATAAAACCTAAAGAGTAAATTAGAAAAAAAAAAACCACCAAGCCAGTCCTCTGACAATACGAAAACAAAACCACAGACTGCCTGAATGAACATTTACTCTAGGACCAATTTGCTTAATCTGTCATAGTAAAGTCCCTCCACTCAATTACATGCTGGTGAGAACTCTTGAAAGCCCAATATCTTGTGTCAGCTTTATGCCAGCTTAAACTCTTTAACTAGACATTCTCCTCCAGATCCAGGTCCCCATAATTAAAATTACAGGGAAATTTACAGCAGTACATTACTCTTCTCATGTGGTAGGGAAAGGGAAAGAGTTTCACGATCCCTTCTTAAAAGCTGATTTAAACTCTTTCAAGATTTCATGATTTTTATTGGACAGTTTATGGAAATTTTTGAAGAAGTTCAATGAATTCATTAAATGAAACTTAAATTGAAGGGAATTTCTTCCCCCTAAAGGAATTCTATAATATTTATTTGATTCTCATATCATTTAAGTTATGAGTCATTCATTTTAAGAGGCGTTTGGTTAGGTATCTTATTTGGCCTTAATTTAATATCCTAATGAGAGTCTGTTGAGCTCGTAATTACTGCCTTGCTGGGATGCACTTCTCCTTTGAATTCTCTGAATTTTTCACAACAAGCAGAACTGAAGGTTTGGATGCTGCTATATCTACTTGTCGTTAATTCTCAGGGTCTACATTACTGAGTTCTTTCCCAGAACATCACTGTATTTGAAATTTAGATTTTCTGGTATGAAGGCATTTCAGAGTGATATTCGTGTTAGTCAGAACCGAAATAAAAGAAGTCAAGGCATTGAGAAAAATTACAAAAGAATTAAATAAAGGAGAAGCTCAAGTTTTAGAAAAGGGTCAGAACCTAAATAAAAGAGGTCAAAGTATTAAGAAAAATTACAAAAGAATTAAATGAAGGGAAGCTCAAGTTTTAGAAAAGGTTGGAATTTCACCATGTTCTGGAGAGCAAATAAACCATCAAGCCTGACTGGAAATTAAGCCATTTCTTACAAGAACTACAGAGCCCTGGTAGTGCAGTGGTTAAGAACTCCACTCCTATCCAAAAGGTCGGCAGTTCGAATCCACCAGCCACTCTTTGGAAATCCTATGGGGCAGTTCTATTATGTCCTATAGGATCGCTATTAGTCGGAATTGACTCAACGGCAACGGGTTTGTGTTTGGCTTGTTTTTACGTGAACTACAAGCTGATCTCCCTTATTTCATGGGTTAAGGCAAAAAGCAGGAATGGTTCAAAATGTGTGACTTTACTCTCTGTTGCAGCTGGTTCTTCTTGGCTCTTCTCCCAGTGGCTTCAGTGCTGAGGCTAATGGCTTAGGAAACACCAGGGGGAAAGTGAGTTACAAGCTTATAAAAGGAACTAAAGTTGAATACAGACCAGGGAAAGTGGAGCAGTTCTTCCAATGCAGAATATTAAAATCTGGCCTTCAGAGGAGGTCTGAGTACACTCCACACTCCCACTCCTTCCCAGGCATGACATTGCTAGCCATCTCCCAGAGCACAGAGAAGTTTAAAAAAGGAGTGGAAACAATCACCAAAAATACTTGGCCACTCTTGTGTGTCCTGGGTGACTGATAATACAATAACTACCAAACAAACTGCACACTGCCACATTCCAGATACCTAAAGGATAACATCATGCCATCTTTAGAAACATTTTTAAAAATAATGAAAGCAAAGGAGTTGTGGCTATATCATGTCTATCTCCGCTAATATTTCTATTATGTATTTCATATAAACATAAATTTTTTGTGAATATCAGTAGGGGAAAAATGCAATAGCAAAAGGACTTGTATATGAATGTTCACAGGTTTATTCATAATAATCCCAAATTGGCGGCACACATGTCCTTCAACAGGTAAATGGATAAACGAATTATCCATACAATGTATACTACGTAGCAAAAAAAGAGCCAACTACTGACACGCACAATGACATGCATGAATCTCAAAATCAGTATACTTAGTGAAAGAAGCAAAAGGGTACAAATTATATGATATCATCTGTATGAAATTCTAGGGAAAAAAAAAAATGCTGTAATAAGCAGACTAATGCTGCCTGGGGCCGGGTGTAGGAGTCTAGCTATTGACTGCAAAGTGACATGAGGGAATTTTGGGGGGCTAATGAAAATATAGTATATCTTGATTGCAATATACGTTTATCAAAACTCATTGAATTGCACATTTCAAGTAAACATATTTTACCGTATGAAAAGTATACCTCAATATAGTTTCTTTTTTTTTTTTAAGTAATACATTCAGCTAGGGAAAAACAAACCTAAAACTAAAATATTCTCCTTAGAGTCTATTCACATACCATTAAGAATATGTCAAAACTATAGATGAAGTCAGAATATTGGTTTTGTAAAGCTACTGTCATGTTGTTTTAAGTGGATTTTTGTCCAAAGATAAGGGAAGCCCCTCTTCTCCTTTCCAAGCTCTGAATGCATGAAGAGTTCTTTTGTAATGCAAAGCCAAAAAAACCAAACTGTTGTCATCTAGTCGATTCTGACTCATAGCGACCCTATAGGCCAGAGCAGAACTGCCCCATAGGGTTTCCAAGGAGCAGCTGGTAGATTCAAATTGCCGACCTTTTGGTTAGCAGCCAAACCCTTAACCACTTGTGTCATGAGGGCTCCATTTGTAATGCAGTGAGTGAAAAATTGAGAACTCCAAGAGATAATTATCAATCAGAGATTCTCCTTCGTTTTCCACTCAAGCTACTATTAAGTAATAATCAGATTGTTACATACACTAGTTTCTCAGCATTCTGCTGGGGAAGCCTCTTTCCTCAAACTATTGAAAATATGGGGCATGACTGAAAACTACTCCAACCTCCCCACTCTAGAAAGGGCACACCAAAACAGGTGCATCCATAGTCAACACTGTGGACATTGCTTCTGCATAATCCCCGTTAAATGACCTGCTTTTAAAAATTAATTAATTAATTAATTGGTAGTGATGATATCTAATTATATAATTTTTGTTTTTCATCGATTGGGGTACTGAGAAAAGAATTTCTCCTGTTCTCTAGTTGAGATGCTGCAACTTAGCAAGCATACAAAAATTATCTTCAAATAATACAAGATAGATTGTAAAGACCATAGAAAATCTTATTCTTTTGTCCATCCCTTGCTTAAAACTTGAATAAATTCTCTGGTAAGAATAGAACAGTCTAGGCCTTGCTCTACCATGCTATCCCATGGGTTCAGAGATAATATTAGCTAATATTAACTAAATGCTTATTATATGTCACGTTCTGAGCACTTTATATCAACTGATTTTTTAAATATTCACAATAGTCATAAAATTCCTATCACCATTTTACATATATGGAAACTGAGATACAAAGAGTTATGGAGAAATAACTTGCCTGAAATTGTACAGCTAGCATTTGGTAGAGGGATTCAAATTTAGGTAATCTGTCTCCAGTTTCCACATTGATAACCACCACACCATACTGCATTGCCATATGGCAAATGGACAAGGCTCTGGCTTGCTAGTCAAGAGTGTCTATATCCCTTGGCCCATGTGTCTTTGTCTTTGTAGAATCACGTGCTACCTGGAGACAAAGTGCTAGGCATACTGCTAACACGTGAGTCTCCCAGGAAAGTGGGCACAATGCCAATAGAAATACTCAGCAACCACTCTGCGAGAGCCATTTTTTTAAATGTAATATTTAGGAGGTCCCCAAAAAAGAAAGGAACATTCTAAGTGAGATAGCTATTTCTTTTTTTTTTTAACTTATAATAGTAAGTAAAACAGATAGAACATATAGAGCTCATGTTGTGCAACGGGCGACACATTTTTTCACTAATTTAATCCTTACAACAACATCTAAGTAGATGGTGAGCCCCATTTTTCAATGAGGAAACAGGTTTGAAAGGCTAAACAAGTTGTTGAAGTCAAGCATTTATTAGTGGCATACCCGAGACTCAAAAGAAGTTCTCTGATTCCAAATCCTATACCCCTAATCATTAATCTGTAAAGATTTAACAACCCAAAGTGATTTACCTCTTAGCCAATTATGGGCCCTACATTGAGATTACTCTAGAAGAATCTTAGGAAAGAGGGAAGGCAGTACAATTTCCTGAATCTGACATCTATTGCCTTTTTTTTTCTTGCTTCAAAGGAGAACAACAATCTCTGAAGTTAACTCTGACCACTGAAGCTCAACTGAGCTTCCTGGTTGTTGAAAAACATTAATATCTGGGAGGGTGACACTTCCCATTTTGAGACAAGGAAGCTTCACATTAGGGATGCTCCTAGACCTTACTCTATGCATCTCTTCATTTGTATTCTTTTTTCTAAATAAAACTGTAATCATAAGTATAGTGCTTTCCTGGGTTCTGTGAGTGGTTTCAGTGAATTACTGAACCTAAGGAGGTAGTAGGAACCCTATATTTGTAGCCAGTAGGTCAGAAGTTAGGTTGTCATGGGGACCCCCAAAGTTGTAGCTAGCATATGAAATCTTGGGCAGACTTGGCAGTCTGAAGGACTACGCCCTTAACTTTTAAGATCTTATCTAGTTGTGGAAGAAGAATTGCATTTGCAATTGGTGCCAGAGAGGGTATTTAGAGTTCGAGTTAGCCTCACGGAAGGCAGACACACAGACACACAGACACCTTTAGCTATATTGAAATCATACAGAGAGGTTAAATAACAATGATTTACTAGCAATAAAAGGCGACATTTTATAATGATGAAAATGCCAACCTACCCAGAAGATATAACAATTCTTATCTTGTATGCACTCATAGCATAACAACAAAATGTATTAAAAACTGATAGACTTAATAGGAGATTTTGGCAAATCCACAAGTATCACTGGGTATTTTAAATACAGTTCTTGGTAATTGATAAACAGACCAGGAAAGATATAAAATATTTGAATAACACAATTAACAAATTTGATATAATTGACGTACGTATAATACTATTCACAATTGAATATTCACTTTTATGCACACAGAACGTTTACAAAAATTGTAGCATTTTGCAGCTATTTGGACAAAAATTGGACAACGCAGCTAATCTTAAGAAATTGTAAAAGACTTAAATCATATAGAGAATGTTTTCTTATGACCGTGGAATTAAACCGGAAATCAATTAAGAAGATAAATAGACAATGGCCAAATGCTTGGAACTTAAGCAATACATTTCTAAAAAGTCCAAAGGTAAGAGAATTTTTTCCAATGGAAATTAGAAAATATTTTAAGTAAATCATAACTAAAGTATGACATAGCAAAACGTGAAGGATGTGGCTAAAGCTTATGCTTGAAGAAAAATTTATAGTTTTGCATGCATATATCAAGAAAAATGTAGGGCTAAAAATTCAATTAGTTTTCCAAAAAGTTAGAAATAGCAAAGTAAATATCCTACCCTTTTCTATTTGCAAGTGTTTCAAATCCTTGGGTTTTCAAGACAAAACTTTCAAAATTCATGTATTCTTTGAAAAGACATTGTTGTAGTTAGGATTAGAATGGCAGGTGTCTTCTGGAGAAATTCGCCATTAGTCAATTTAGATGGTTTAATCAAAAAACCCCCAATTTGTACTTGAAATCGTTGCCACCATTACTGTGAACCTGTTGTAGATCTGTGTCTTAAAGGAGCTTTAGTGTGGATATATTTTTATAGGTTTGAATGCTATTGTAAGGATTAATACATGTTTTCAAGGCTCTCTGAAATCTGTCAATGAAAAGAGCAATATAAATGCAAAAGTTTGGTTTTTTCACAATGTTAAGAATAAGAGAGAAAAGAGAAAAACTGAAATGTGAACTGCACCACAAAACTGGAGTGTTTACTTTTCTCCCTTCATGTTTAAAACAGCCTAGACTCAGAGGACTAAAAGGTAAGAGTGGGTGCAGAATTGGCTTCCCAACCTATGAACACTAGTTCTAAAAATAAGCTGACTGAAGAGAGAAATAAGAAGCTCTTAAATAAAACAAGCCACCTATACTCCTCAAATAGGCTTGATGATAATGAGAGAGTAGATATCAAATTTGATCCAAACCCTCGTGAGCAAATTCCTTATTATTCATTCACCAATTCATTAATTCAACCACCCATTCATTTAATAGATCTTTACTCAGTGGCTTCTCTTTGTCAGGCATTGTGCTATGTGTGGGAGATACAAGGATGAGCAAAACAGACACGTTTTCTTTCCTCTTGGTGCTTACAATTTCAGTAGGAAAGGAAGGCATTAAGTATTCCGTAAGTAAATATGCAAGCACTTGAGATCCAGTCATATGAAGGAGAGGCACAGGGTGTTTTATGAGCGTATAATAGGGAGTTTAGTCTATGGAGTTAAGGAAAGCTTCTTCAAGGAAATCTCTTAAGAGCTACAGTACGTAAGATAAGGAGTTCCTAGGTGGTGCAAAAGGAGCCCTGGTGGTACAATCGTTAAGTGCTCGGCAGCTAACTGAAAGGTCAGAGGTTCAAACCCATGACCTCCAGTGGCTCCAAGGGAGAAAAGACCTGGTGATCTGCTCCAGTAAAGATCACAGCCTAGGAAACCCTATGGAGCAGTTCTACTCTGTCCTATAGGATCGCTATGAGTCGGAATCGACTCAACGGCACACAACAGCATCAGGTGGTGCAAATGGTTAATGTACTCAGCTCCTAATGGAAAAGTTGGAGGTTCGAGTCCACCCAGAGGCACCTCAGAAGAAAGGCCAGGCCATCTACTTCCAAAAAATCAGTCATTGAAAACCCTATGGAGCATAGTTCTACTCTGACACGCCAGAGGGGGCCATGAGTTGCAGTGAACTCCTCGCCAACTGCTTTATGTAAAATAAAGATTGGTTAATGAGGGGAAGGAGAGCTGTGGTGGGGAAAAGCCTGCTGGATGGAGGAAACAGCACAAGGAAAGCCTTCTGGTGGAAGGAATCATGCAAACCTGAATCAAGTGTGACTGCGAGCAGTGATGAGATAAAGCTGGAGACGTCAGCAGCAGACAGATCACAAGAGCCCAGTAGTCCATGTTAAAGGTTTTGTCTTTCTCCCAACAGCAAAGGGAAGCTAGCAAAGGGTTTTATCAAGGAGATGACATGGTTTGTTTAGTATTTTTAAAAATATCATTTTGCCTGATGTGAGCAGAGCAGATTGGATTCTAGGAGACCAGTTTGGATCCTGTTGTATCAGTATTGAAGAGAGGATGGTACCTTGGTACAAAGCTCAGAGGATAATCCTCACCCTGGCAGGCAAAGTCCTCTCCCTTCTAACTACGCCTTAAACCCAAAAAAGCCAAATCCATTGCCATCAAGTCAATTTGGCTCATAGCGACCCTACAGGACAGAGTAGAACTGCCCCATAGGGTTTCCAAGGAGCGGCTGGTAGATTCGAACTGCCAACCTTTTAGTTAGCAGTCGAACGTTTAACCACTGCACCACCAGGGCCCCAAATCCATCTTCATTGCTTCTTACCCCTCCCAGGCCAATTTTCTCATTGTTCCTACATACATCATTCCTATTCTTTCTTCCACCTTTGTTCATGATAGTTCTTGCATCACAAATATCATCATCCCCCTGCATCTAAATCCCAACCATTTTATACACCAGAGCTCAAGTTCCATCTCCCCTTCTTTGAGGCTTTTTTAGAACATTCCCACCCACAACCATATCCTTCTTTCTCTTCACTAAGCACATGCTAGTACTTTCTTTTCTTCTCCCCAAGAAAATTCTAAGTTTCTTAGGGAAGGAAATGTGTCTTGAATTTCTTTGGAGTCCCTTATAAGACTGGGATTAACTGCAACACACCCTTTGCACTAAATCCAATTGCACTGCAATGAAAAATATCCACAAGGATATGGATGATAATTTGGAGAAATCTTTATTCCAAGTTCCACTTAAAGGGGAGGAAAAAAATGTATTCTGTGACTACAGGGTATTATAAAAAAATGTTTTATATTAGGTAAAAATCCAAGCCATCTGGAGTCCACTCCCTTAACTGGTGCATTGCTCTATGAGCTTGCTTTTTAGTGCTAAACGTGTCCTTTCTGATGTCTGAACACCCCTGCACATGCCAAAATATGGCCACAACACCCATGAACATGGCCCCAGAGGGACTCCACTAGAGCTTCTTCCAGGGCAGGAAGATGGCAGGCCAGTCACACAGGGCATATTCCCAGTGTGGCCCTCCTGCCACTGTGCCCCGCACTGGCTAGTCTTACAAGACTCTGACAGCTAACCAAGAAAGTACCAGAGTAACAGATCTTACCTGGACACAAGTTGTCAAGGATGCATCTCTATTCTTTCTGTACATTAGTCCCACAAATCTTCAATGAAGCAACTACAGCCTTGGTGTACTTGAAGTTTTTTATAGAGGTTGGTGAAGAAACTAAATTCTGTGAGACATATAAAGGGTCAGCCTACGTGCATAAAACATAGTTCCCGGCTTTGATAACACTAGCTAACCTGTGTTGCTGGTGCCTGGGTGGCACTCTGTGCTCCACTACTAAACTAAAGGTAGGCAGTTTGAACCCACCTAGCGATGCTGCAGAAGAAAGGCCTGGCAATGTGCTTCCATAGAGAATACAGCCAAGAAAACCCTAGGTAGCAGTTCTCTGAAACACATGGAGTCACCATGTCAGAATCAACTGGACAGCAATGGGTTAAAACCTACATTGATCGTGCCAGGCAAAATATTTAGCTCTTTAAACTTGTTAATCCTCACAAAAACTCTATGAAATAACTTTTACTGTTAAAAATAACAAGCCCAGGGCTCAGAGAATGTGGGTAACTTACTTAAAATCTCATAAAAAGTATGATGGAGACAAATCAAGGTTTGTCTGAATACAGAATCACAATTTTAAAAGCTCCCAAATAATGCCCATACATGGGCTAGCTATGTACTGGGAGTGCCTGGCTGGGGCCCTGGGTGGCCCATGCTCCTATTTCCAGACCACTGTTTTGCTAAAAATGGTTTACACTCCCCTCTTTCTTATTAAAGTCATCCCAACCTGAGGCAACCCCTCTCGTGTACCTCAGTAATCTCAGGAAATTCCTTGGCTACTTACTACTCCCCCAAGTAGGTAGACACTCTCCAGATCGGCATTCAGTACCCTCAACAACGCGAGAGAGGCAAAAGGTCATTGGATTTCAAAGTCTGGAGTTGAATTCTGGTTTCCCCACTTGACAACTGTGTGACCTTGAACAATTGAGTTAACCTCTCTATGCCTCCGATTTATTATTTTTAATAGTAGTGCCTACCTCATAGGGGTTTTCCGGTTATTAAATGAGATGTTGTTGTTGTTAGCTGCCATTTTTGAGTTGGCTCCAGACTCAGGGTGACCTTATGCACAACATTACAAAACGCTGCCCATACCCGTGCCATCCCCATAATCAGTTGTGCATTCGATCCTTGTGATCCATAGGGTTTTCACTGGCTGACTTTCAGAAGTAGATCTCCAGGCCTTTCTTCCTAGTCCTTTTTAGTTTGTAAGCTCCACTGAAACCTGTTCAGCATCAGAGCAACACACAAGCCTCCACTGACAGATGGATGGTGATTACGCATGAGGTGCACTGGATGGTAATTGAATCCAGGTCTCCAGCATGGGAGGGAGAATTCTGCCACTGAACCACCCATTCCTCATATTAAATGAGACAGAATGTGCAATAGTGCTTTGCACAGTTCCTGGCACAGAGTGAAGAGTGAAAAACTTTACATTTTCACTATTACTTTCCCCTATACACCCTCTCCTCTTTAAGCAAGCTGGACAGTTTGCTGGTTATTTAATATGCCTTGTGCTTGCCACGCTGTCTTACACTGGGTTCCCACAGAAGCACAGTCTGTTACAAGGATTTGAGTGCAAGTGGTTTATCTGGGAAGCGATCCCAGGAAGCACCCATCAGGAGAATGAAGGAGGCAGGAAAGGGAAGACAGCCAACTCAGGGTAAGTTAATGAGCAGCCCCCACTCTTGGCAACTGAGGCCCAGTCCTGCTGGGTATCTTTGGGAGGAGCAAAGAAGCTGGGGGTATTTATCCACCATTACTATGTGTCACTGATTAGGTTTGCTTCCAGGGGTATCAACTCCCTGACCCCTCCAGGCTACCCTGCATGTCCCCATGGCCATAGAAAGTTCTCAAGCAGAGTTGCAGAGCTTTCAGTAAGAACTGTCAGCATGCACTGGAAAGGTAAGTGCTCTAGGTATGGAAGGGGCACCTTCAACATCTGCTATGCCCATCTCCATGCCTTTGCTGTTACACTTATTTCTACTTGCAATTCTCTTCCTCCCTTTTTCATCTTAAAAAACCCTGCTTGGATACTCTCCCTCTCCATAAAGACTTACCTAATTGCTTCCAACAGAATGTGATCTTTTTCAGCTTGGAAGGTCCATGGTTCTTTTTTGCATCATGCGTCACGGTCTACCGCAGATTATGTTTATTTCCATGATGGTTTAGATGATTGATTCTTGAGACCAGGGGTCCCCACTTCCCTTTTTTTTTCCCCCTACAAAATCTAACACAGCACTTTGCCCATAGTAAGTGTTCAATAAATATTTGTTGAATTCAATTGTGTTCCACACTGAAGATGATTAAGCACAAAATGTACTTATCTTCCCCACTGTGAATGTTTTATACTTCAGCCTCTTGGGAAATGTTTGCTGTAACATCTCTTCACCCTCTTTAATGAATTTTGATCTTATATCACATTTAAATGCCTTGGAGTTGCAAAAGACAAATACATCCTCATGTAATTTAAATGACAATCAGCAGGCTATTTCTTTTCTTATTAATATACAGAAAGCTGGTGGTCACAGCAGGTAACTGATGAAGCTAATCTGTCAATGTCCTGATAATTCTCTGCCTGATTGCTTCCAGCCCAAGATGCTGCATAATCATAGAAACATCAAGCAATTTGATCAGGACCAGAAGAGACCTTCGATTGCCTCAGGTGATCTAGGTGTTTGCACAGAAGGAGGTTAGCATGATATCTCAAGGGAATCTCTCAGAAAGAAATCAATACTGAGACTTCAAAACCTTGTAGGAAAGAGCCAAAGGAAGCTTCTATGAGACGAAAACCTAGGAGTCGAACGGAAGGAGAATTTGATGTGATTAGTCATCATTCTGTTAATTGAGATTCTAGTCAAAGGCATTCAAAAAAGTTTTGAGGATCCTGATGGATGACTCAGCTGTTTGATTACTGTGACTTCCATGCTTCTCTATAGTTTTCTAATCAATCACAAATATTTATTAACCAGAGATTAACAAAAATATCCTCCAAACAAAGGAAAAATCATTGTTTCCATTTTGGTACAGAGGAATAAACAGGTGGTAAGGCCTTTGTTGTTGTTAGGTGGCTTCGGGTCAGTTCCTACTCATAAAGACCCTAAGTACAACAGAATGACACGCTGCCTGGTCCTGTGCCGTCCTCATCATCGTTGCTATGTTTGAGCCCATTGCTGCAGCCACTGTGTCAGTCCATGGAAGCAGCAATCAAGAAATCAAATGACGAATTGCATTGGGCAAATCTGCTGCAAAAGACCTCTTTAAAGTATAAAAAGTGTCCTAAGGTAAAATCACCACGAAGTTGCACTAAAGCAAAAAGAAAGGCTTTATTCAGCATATGTTCCAAGAGGCAAAAGTGGGAAATGAACAAGCATGCTGCCAGAGCCATGTCTGCCCAAGTCCAAGAAACGTTACAGAATCATCAGTATATATTAACATTACAAATAGATAAAAATCAGTGAAAGCTTTGCCTTTTCACAGATTGGCTAAAAACTTCAAAGTCATCGTGGGTCTACATTTTCAATTTTCTTTCTTAATAATCATTGGTACAGGTTTCAGTAATGACAGTCAGAAGGGTCTTCATTGGTCCAACAAATCTTACTATTTACTAAATGCTGACAGAAAAAGATAAGATTGAAAGTATGCAGGTCTTCTGTGCTCTGTTTAATTAGTTTATGTGAAAGGATCCCTAAAAGATGTTTTCCAAGATTGTCCTAGCTATTCTCTTTATACCTCAGGGCCCAATCGATATGTCCTTGTGAGTCCTTGTGAATTCAGCTCCAGCTGGGTCACCTTCTAGGACAGGGAATAATGGCTCCAATGTTATCTTCTAAATTAAAAACAAAGATGTCACCTTGAGGACTGAGGTGGGCCTGACCCAATCCGTGGTATTTTCAATCACCTCATACGCATGTGAAAGCTGGACAATGAATATGGAAGACTAAAGAATTGATGCATTTGAATTATGATGTTGGCGAAGAATATTAAATATACCATGGGCTGTCAGAAGAAGGATGAACAAATCTGTCTTGGAAAAAGTGCAGCCAGAATGCTCTTTAGAAGTAAGGATGGTGAGACTTCATCTCACATACTGTTATGGATTGAATTGTGTCCCCCAAAAATGTGTGTCAACTTGGCTAGGACATGAGTCCCAGTATTGTGTGATTGTCTACCATTTTGTCATCTGATATGATTTTCCTATGGGTTGTAAATCCTACCTCTATGATGTTAATGAGGCAGGATTAAAGGCAGTTGTGTTAATGAGGCAGGACTCAATCTACAATATTCGGTTGTAGTTTGAGTCAATATCTTTTGAGATATAAAAGAGAGAAGCAAGCAAGAGACAGGGGGACCTCATACCACCAAGAAAGAAGCACCAGGAATGCAGCACATCCTTTGGACCTGGGGTTCCTGTGCCGAGAAGCTCCTAGACCAGGGGAAAATTGATGACAGGGACCCTCCCCCAGAGCCAACACAGAGAGAAAGCCTTCCTCTAGATCTGGCACCCTGAATTCAGACTTCTATCCTTCTAGACTGTGAGAGAATAAACTTCTGTTTCTTAAAGCCATCCACTTATGGTATTTCAGTTATAGCAGCACTAGATAACTAAGACACGTGCTTTGAACATTTTATCAGGAGGGACAAGTCTCTGGAGAAGGACATAATGCTTTGTAAAGTAGAGGGTAATCGAAAAAGAGGAAGACCCTCAGTGAATGAATTGACACAGTGACAAGCTCTTAGCGTTGACTAAAGGACACCTGAAATTTTTTGAAAATAACTTTTAATAAATAAAAATGCTGAATACATATTGAAATGTTATTCTTTATGCTTTATTATGATAAATCTAGAAATTTGAGATACATAACATTTACACAATTAGGTAATTACAGTTTGTGGGTTGAATATTCCAAAGTATGTACACATACCTTACTTATTCCAGGCCATTTCCTTCACTGTTTGTTCTTTGGGGTCAATATTGCTTTTAATTTAAAAACTTTCAGTGGCAAGGTTTCCCTTCTTTCTCATACATTTTGCTAAAGTGGTTTATGATATCTAGGGATGGAGCAGGAGAGTAGAAGGAAAGAAAAGGGGAACAGGAAAGTTCATGTTTGACTGGTTGATCTAACATCAGAGCTTTTTGAGCTTGGTAAGTGTTGAAAACTAGTTCTTTCTCTCTCTCATGCAGTTCATTTATGAGTTCTCCATAGGCTCTAGTCTCTGAGGGTTTCCCACCTGCTATGCTTTTACTGAAGATGAATACATCTCTACATTTCAGTCTCAGCCTCTGAGAATCCAGCAATACTTCCAGCTTCTCTCTGCCAAAGTCTGTTCATTCTTTTAGGTGGTCTTCTTAGTTAAGACGTCTTTCACAAGAGGACCAAAAGCACTCACATTCCCCACCCCAACATATTACGTGTGTGAAATTATTTTCCAAAAGGTAGCCCTTTCTTTACTGCCATAGGCCACTTAAGCCAGTCTTTCACTTTACATATTTCTCATGCATGAAGCAGACTCCAGTCCACTGTGTCTCCGTAAAAATTCATTAAGTTCGCCAAATGATCCCCTTTGACCAAGGGCTTACAATTGTCCTTTACTTACCCACTAAACTCCTCCCAACAGCCTCTCGCTTGCCCCCAAATTTAAGGAAGCACTAAAGCACTGAGGTACAAAACCTCCCATCTAACAGCTTATTCTGAGAATCAGCTGATCACATAAAGAAACAGATCCTGTTAAACTGCTCTCCCATGCCGTCTGCTCACCCCCCACCACTTGTCCTACTCTCCACAATGTCCCTGCTAGTTCTGTTTATCCCTCCCTAGTTTTTTAAAGCTTTTTTTTTTTTTTTTCCTTCTTTTTAATTTTGAGACATTTGCTGATTCTGAGGTTGGCTCATTCTCCCTATTGTGATAATCTTTTCAAGTAAGGTCTCTCCTTATCTGGGTCCAGATTTATTTTTATTTACCATGAAGTGTCTCTTGGATTGAGGTGAAGAAGGAAGTACACGTGTACCCCCATGCCCTTTCCCATTTTAGAGGGAGGGGAAAGGACTCAGCTTACCAAAAGCTCTCTCTAAATATTTGTCTGTAAAATCCTCCAGCTATGCCGTCAACGTAAATAAAGAGTTAAATTTTTCTCTAATACTCTTTGTTAACTCTGAATATGGTCCAGTACATCCTTTGGAATGTGGTATCTAATATCTCTTGGTGCCATTTAAAAATCCTGTTACAATTATAAATGCATTCAGTGTATGATTTGTTCAGGGGCTACTCTAGAAGATATTTCTAACGTAATGTATATCATTGCTTTTCAAGGAAGAATTTGATATATATTTTCAGCTTAGAACACTGGAGCCAAGTTATGATTTTAAAACTAGCAGCTTTCCATTTGTGGGGCAGTACACAGGGGCAAACACTTAAATAGAATTAAATAATCATTTGAGAAGAGACTGACTGGTTTTTCAGAGAATTTTATCTTTGAAAACTGTTGAGCATATGAATGTAAAATTTCCTACCTTGTTTGATAGTGCAGAATATCATATTAAGGAAAATTTTCTGACTAAGTAATGTACACCCCTTGGGTAATGTCCTTTTCTAGCCTAAAATTTTCCACCTACTTAGGCAAAGGGCAGGTCACATGGTGCTCTAAAAGCCAGGCTGAGGAGTCTGCTTTTATTCCAAGTGTGATGGAAGCCTTTGGAGGTTTTTAGCAGGGGAGTTTCCATAATCTGATTTATATTCACTTTTAAAAATCCCCTCTTGGACGTTAGGTGGAGAAAGGATGATAAAAGACAACAGTGGCAGTTAGGAGTCTATTTTAGTAGTCTAGGTAAAAGACAATAGCTATTTGGACAGTCACTGTCACCAAGAAACTCAAAATGAATCCCTCAGGAACCAAGGCTGGACATTGTAAGGGCATGGAGTTCATGTCTCACCTAAAGTCAGTTGGTGGTGGTGTTATTGTTAGCTGTCATTGAGTTGCCTCTGATTCATGGTGACCCCATGCACAACAGAATGAAACACTGCCCAGTGCTGTGCCATCCCCATTGTTCATTGAGGATTGGGCCATTGTGATCCATAGGGTTTTCATTTGCTGATTTTCAGAAGTAGATAGCCAGGCCTTTCTTCCTGGTCTTAGTCTGGAAACTCCTCTGAAACCTGTTCAGCGTCATAGCAACACGAAAGCTTCCACGGACAGATGGGTAGTGCTGCACGTGAAGTATGTTGTCTGGGAACACATCCTCATTTAGGTTGCATGTTTCCTGGTTTCTGTTACCTTCCATGTTCCCTGCCTTCATGAGGCACACCCTTACCCAGCCACTCCAAACGTTACCCTTCTCTCCCTCCCTGGTGGGGGTCACCTTGATCTCTTTTCTCTCCTAAGCAATATTAATCTCAGCAACCCAGAAGACATAAACCTTGAGTACAAAGTCTGCATCAACTTTGGAGTATCAAGTGCCAATCATCCCCTTAACCCAGGAGGAATTAGGCTTATAATACTATAGCTTAGTGGTTAATGTACTGTTTGGTATCCACTCTGCCTGGGTTCAGATCCCAAATTTACCACTTAATAATTATAGTTGGGCCAGTTACTTAAATGTGTGCCTCAATTTCCTCATATATACAACAGGAATACTAATAGTACTTATCTCACATGATTGTCACAATGATTACGTGAGTTAACACTTACAAAATGCTTAGAACTGTACCTAACACACAATAATGGTTCTTGGAAGCTTGCTATTATCATCATTATCTCTATTTTAGAGTTATGTGAGAAACAGATCAATAATGCCCGTAAAGCACTTAGCACAGGGGCTCACACATACGTAGTAAGTTCCCAATTAATGGTCAGCTATTATTACCTTGCTCAAATATGACACAAATCCCAGCAATGACCTGTTGTTTATTTTCTGCCTCTCTTGGCTTCTCATTTCTTTCTCAGCCCCTATGAGGTCACCTGCGTCTGTGTCTGTGATGAGTATACTTAACCTCAGGGCCAAGACGGAAGATACTGGAAGAGAAGCTGAAGCCATTGGCGCACTTCCCAGTTTTTCTGCTTCTATTAAAAAATAGAACTATTTCTCGGAAGAGCTAGGTATCACATTTTTGAGACTCCAGCTGAGGTAAATTAGTTGAATAGTTCATTAATTTTGGCACTCTTACATAAAATGGATTAATTAGTCAATGGGAACATTGGGAATTTACAACTTTTTTTTTTTTTTTTTTTTGCTTCAGCAATTCAACTTTTGATAAAGACACCTTTTAACGTCCATCTGGTGATAAAAGTTAACTGGGATATTACTGGAGACCAAGGAACATCTCAGGGAAGAAGTTATAGGGACTGTGAAGCTGGAAAGAGAGAAGGAAACAGAAGAGACAGAGGTAAAGCAGAAGAGGCGAAGCTGTCTGAATAAAGACCAGTTGCCATTAATTCAATTCTGCCTCATGGCGACCCCATGTGTTGCAGAGTAGAATTGCATGCCAGAGGATTTTCAGAGCTGTGACCTTTCAGAAGCAGATCACTAGGCCTGTCTTCCAAGGTACTTTTGAGGGGATTGGAACTGCCAACTTTTCAATTATCAGCTCTTAACTGTGCCACCCAGGGACTCCTCTGAATAAGAAAGGACATGCTGAAGAAAGAACAACCACAAAAGGAAGCAGCAAGAATGCCTGTTCCATGTTGATGTCTGACTACATACATTCCAGCCCCATGTTTATGAGCTAATATTTATATTGTTACTGACATCCCTGTACTTCTGTAACTTCTGCATGCCTCCTAAGGAATGTCTCCAATTATTGGAGTTTTTTTCCAGCTTTTTAAAAGTATGTGGCAGCAAGGTTATGTTACATGACAGCAAACAAATGCTTAGTCATGCGATGAGAAGTCTAAATGCTGGTGCTGCCTGGAGCACAAATCAGAGTGGGACTTTTTCTCCTCCCTTTCTCTTTGTTTCCACCAATTAGTTAGGAAAAAAAAGAAATCGCCATTTGATCCCCAGATTGAAATTCAGCTCTATAAAAATTACAGAATCCCTTCTCCTGCTCATGTCCCCATGTATTTGGTGCTCCAGCTTAAATTTTAGCATCATACGTAACCTGTCTGGACTAGGCTAGATTCGTTTTTCAAAATTGTCTAGTGCCAGCTTTGCAAAACCATGACAAGCTCAAGAGGAATGCTGGAAAGGACCTGAGGATGACAGACTTATAAAACCATAAAAGATAATTTAGTCCAAAGTAGTTTCCCTACTCTAGGTGATTATCTGGCTTGTCTGGCTCACTGGGAAATTAACATGTCTTGAGCCACCAATTATATATCAGCTACTTTAACTAGTTGCTGTGGAGTGGATTCCAGCTCATGGTGACCCTGTGTGTCAGAGTAGAACTGTGCTCCATAGGGTTTTCAATGGCTGGTTTTTTGGAAGTAGATTGCCATAAATTTCTTCTGAGGTGCCTCTGAGTGGACTCAAAACTCTAATTTTCGGTTAGCAGTCCAGTGCTTTAACCATTTGCACCACCCAGACACTTACCAGCTACTTTACATAATTATTTCTGTATTCATTCTTTCCCACAGCACTGCAAAGTAAGGATCATTATCCCTGTTCTACAGATAGGAAAACAGAGGTTCAGAGAAGTGAAACGTGTAGCCCAAGGGCAAGCTGCACATTGGTGTACCATCATCCTTCGGTACCCACAGGGGATTGGTTCCAGGACCACTGTCAGATACCAAAATCCATGGATGCTCAAGTCCCTTATATAAAATGGTGTAGTGTTTGCATAGAACCTACTCACACCTATGCACTTTAAGTCGTCTCTAGATTACTTATAATATCTAATACAATGTAAATGCTATGTAAATAGCTGTTACACAGTACTGTGTTGTTTAGAAAATGACAAGAGGCAAGAGTTAAACAATCCTCAAACAAGGAGTGCTAAAGAGAGACAGAAATGGTGGGAGGCTACCACGGGAATGCCTACACATCACTTCATTTGCATGGATTTAGCATAGTGCTAGGCCCCTGGCAAATTCAAGTTTTACTTTTTGGAACTTTCTTTTTTTTTTCCTTTGAATATGTTTGATCTTCCATTGGTTGAATCCATGGATGTGGACCCTGTGGACATGGGGTGCCAACTGTATTTATGAAATTAAATATTCAAGGCAGGATGGAGTCTGAGCTTTCTAAGATTATCCCTTGTAGCCATCTTTCTACATGAGTGGGATCAGCAAAGCTATTCCTGGCCACAAGCTCGGGCTGCTGGGAGCCAGAGCATGTTTTTTTAGGTGGTATTACTTAGGCTTGTGGAACGTATCACAGAGAAAATGACATCACAGATGCTCATATGTGTCACACACTCTGGTTACTTCAGGGTTTGTGACAGAATCCAACTCCAACAGGATTTTGGATGCATATGGCAAAACAAACCTAATGTTGGCTGGGCCCCAGCACTCCTGTTAGTTCAGTGATGGAGGCGTTCTCCCACAGAACCTGGTGATGTGCATTCCACCCCATCTTAGGGAGCCTGGAGGATCCTGAAGCAGGGTTTGTCTTCGACCCAATGAGTCTCAACATCCCTCTTAATCTGGTCAACCCAGAAGATAAATAGTACATCTATTTCTCTCTTTCTCACACGTACACACACACACACACACACACATATACTCAGCTCTTTCTTTCAAATTTCTCGTAAGAGTTCTTTCCTACCTAGTAGAATCAAGTGACTCTAGGGAATGTAGGACTGATCCATATTCATAGAAATATTGAAGGACATTTTGGGTTATCACAATGACTGGTGAGCACTGCTGGCATTTACTGCCACTTCCTTCTGACATTCAGGACCAGAAATATTAAACGTCCTGCAATATGCAAGGCAGTCCTGCACAACCACAACTGCCCCTCCCAGATGTCAATAGTGCCCCTGTTGAAGAACACTGCACTAAACCCTCCATTTTCCCCTTTCTTTTCCACTCCTTTCCCAGTACCCGAACAGTCTCATTCTAGCTGGTGCCTTGTGAAAGAAGACAGGAAATAGATTAACACATCACTCCAAAAAGAAAACCTACTGCCTGAGTTCTGACCTCTTCTGAGTCATGTCCTCCTACTGTGTTGGTTCGCTGGGAACTCCGTTCTTTTGCTCAACCTGCTGAACACTCTTCACTGGCACCTACTCAGAAGGCCACTGCTTGACAGTCTCAGCCCTTGGGGTTGATTTTTGCTGCCCAAAACAGCAGTCGATGCATTCTGCTACATATTGCTGGGTCATCCATAAAGGTTCTTCCTTTGCTCCAACATGGAAAACATTTGTTCTGCCAAAGCCATGCCAACCCCTAGCATGTGAGTTGACAGGCTTCCATTTGCTTCTAGCAGGGGAAGAACTGACCCCTATAAATTACATTCTTTAATAATGGCTTTGCCCAGAGAAATATGGCATTAGCTCAGCTCTTTCTCTCTCCAGACTCATGGGAAGAGGGAAAGACAGTAATCTGAAATGACATCTCAGATTTTGGCTTGAGCACCCAGTAGATGTAATGCTACTTATCAAGATGTGAAAAGCTGCCTGGAAAACAAGTCTGGAGAGACAGGAATAAGGAGTTTATCTTTGGGCCAGTTGTTTGAGACGCCAAGATGGCAGCTGGCTATATAGTTAAAATTTCAGGGAGCAGGCAGGGCTGGGGATATACATTTGGGAGATATATGTAATTCTAGGTTCTAGGGCTAAGTAAGATAGCCTAAACAGAGAGTGAATACTCCCCCCTTTCTAAGGTGGGAGCTCAAGACTGAATAACTCCAACATTTAGAACCACTGAATCATTAATAGGTCCTGAGTCTATGAATATTACTAATATTTAGTAACGATGCTGAAACCAATGGCTGAAGTGTCAATTTAATCGATCTCATTGTTTTTCCCAAACACTTAATAAAGAATGAAATGTGTATGGTTACCTTCAAGTGGGGAGATTATAGATGATTTTGAATTTCTTCCTTACCCTTTTCTATATTGTTCAAATTCTATACAATGAACATGCAAAGATTTTATAATGAGGAAAACACAATAAATAAATGTTTAATACTAATAACCTATGTATTGTGCACACTGCATCTGAACCAGCAATCATCAGCCCACACAGCTTCCATCATAACCTGTTCATGATGATATAAACACACAGCGTAAGGCCAGACATTTCTGCTGGAATACACAAAGGATTTAGCCTCTCTGTTTTTAAGTTTTTTAAAATCTAGGATAATGATGCCTTGGTAAAAGCGATAAGACCAAGATGCTAGCATGATACTTCAGACATAATAGAAGCATATTTATTGAATAAATGAAAGGCCACAGCTAAAAGTTACCCTACAAGAGTGTATTAGTTAGCTTAAGAAGTAGTTTACAAGTATGTGATGTTTCTGTATCGTTTTCCAAATCTCCAAATGCAGAGGGATAGCAAAAAATGCAATCAGGGAAATACTTCTTGGCCACAGCACACATTCCAAGGGAAAAAATAACAACAAACTACCCAAGCAAAACCATCAAACCACATCCTGGTAAAAAACCTTTAATGCGCTGCTGGGGCATCATCTGGTCCCCATCATTACCAGCTGTGACTTGCACACTCAGGAAAGGCCAGACTTCAGCAATAGAAATTAAAATAAAAGGCCCATGACAGAGCTTTGAAGTTGAATGTGGTTAGCAGCATTTGGAACTAAGGTGGTGCCTGGAAAATTAAAAGAAGAGATAGAAGGGTCAGCGGAAGATGAAGTTGCTAGGTCCTGCTTATGAAGTACCAGAAATCTTTTCAAATCCCGATGAGGTGGCAACTTTCAGGTCTGTCACAATAGACTTCCTTTATTCATTCAGCCAATGAAAATTAAAAGCCTCCTTTGTGCAGAGACCTACCGTTGCTTGGGGAGATGAGACAATGAAACTGAAGCACTTTACATTAAAATGGGGAGAAATGACCAGGTACTGTGAAAGTGATATAAGCAAACTTAATCCTTATGCCAAATTATCACAGATATAATAGATGGGTCCTAGAATACTGCTCCATAGAACAATGGTTCCGAACGCTGTAAATGTGTGATCAAATAAGTTTGAGTAACATCAGGTTAATCAGGATAAACTTCTTACTGCAGAACTTTTAAGGCATGCTGTGAATCTCCCAAAGGGGTATAATAAAAGCAACATTTCCCTAAATTCTTTGCTCTTGAAACCCTTTTACCCAGAGCATATCAGAAAAGTTGCTTTCCACAAAACACAATTGATAAATTCTTCCTGGCAGAGATAAGGGCCCTGTAGGAGTAATCAGAAAAAAAGCTTTGTGGAAGCTGGAGGAGCAGAGTTTTGAGAGACAGAGAGCAGAACTTGATGGAGAACGGATAGGAAGGCATGTTAAACTGAAGGACCATACAATGTTTCCGAGGTTGAATGTGTTTGCCAAAGGGGAGAACAAACCGAGTTCATAGCAGAAGCACGGATTCCAAATTAGTCTTGGTTAAGTGAGCTTTCTCTAAAGATACTGCAGACGTCCTAACAAATCAGGTAACTGGAAAAATCAACCAGCACTTTGACTTATAGTTACTATGAGGCCAATGAGACGATAGCTTGTGAATCTTGAAGAATCCACTAATCTTACAGATAACATATCACAGAGAATTCCAAAGTTGGCTATTTAAATTACTATTCTGAATAATTGAAGAGTTGCCACATATTCTTAATGACCTGAATGTTTCAAAGCTATCATATTTCTAATTAGGTTTTATTAATTTGTCTCTGTAAGTTTTACTTGTCCCTTATAAGCTGTATGCTTCATAAGACAAATTAATAGTTTCATTTAATGCATCTGTTCCTTCTAGAATCCAGAATTATCAATCTTAAGGCAGAAATCCTGCCAATTATAACCTATCCCCACAAGACACCATCAAAACGCTGATTCATTCTGACTAAACACACTGCATGATAATTACTCATCTCAATGCCATTGTGTTCATCAAATATTGCTCTTTCCAAGGGAGGGAAAGCTAAGGAGATGCTGATGCTTTCAGGGCAGTTCATTAAAATGCCCAATGCAGCAAAAATATGTTGCTTTTGCCCTTTCATGAATTATGTAGAGCAAACCTGTGAAAATTATGGTGTGACTGAAGGCTTTATTGTTTGGAGTTAAAAATACATTTTTAAGCCTCCTTTCTTAAACCTTTTTGGTGGCTCAAATCTATACAACATGTTGCAGTGCTTCATGGTCTATATCTCCAATTCTTCACCATGAGCCACTCTCACTAGTATGGCATGGGTTGGTCATGTCCAGAGCAATGAAGAGAACCTCACACAGTAGAAACTAGTCTTGGAGTTAGACCGTGTTCACCTGCTGAACTTCAGTTACACCTAGACAAGACTTTTGTAAGAATTAAATTAAATCGTGAACTGTTTAATTAAATTCAATAGTTCTGTATAAGCGAGAGGCACTCAGACGGTTAGTCAATGATTAGAATTATCATTAGGATGAAGATCAGAATGAGCATAAAGTTAAAGCTGCTTTCTGGTGAACTGGTGGGACAGTACTCACCAAAGTTCCTCCGCTTGGCATTAAGAAGTCCCTTGGAAGCACAACTCAAGCCACACTCCTTTCTGGGGCTTAAGCATATTTGAGTATAGCCAGATAATTTGGGGCTCAAAAGAAGTTTTTTGGATGGGGGCTGAGAATCCTCTTTGTAGGAACTCTTCCTAAGAGAACAAGAAGTCAAGATAATGAGTTGGTCCAGTTACAAAGGCTTAGTTATCAGAATGGGGTAGGGATCCTGAGTGCAAATGATAAGCACTGTTCAAAATAGCCCCTGCCCCAGCTTCTTGGACATATGTATAAGCCCGGGAAAGTGAGATGGAGCTGTAATTACTAATCAGAAGAACAATTTTTACTAAATCGTGTAATACATCTATTATGATTCTCTCCTACTGGAACATTGGGCAAAGGCAAGTGAACCTATCTCCTCCCTCACTGATCCTTCTCTCTTTCTCTGACACAGACTTCATACAGGTTTGATATGATGAGGACTCAGGTCTTTATTGATGGTGAATAAATCCAGCATCCAGCTATGCTGAGCAGAGCAACAAAAACCAACAAAAAAAACCATCACTGTCGAGTCAATTTCAACTCATAGCAACCCTATAGGACAGAGCAGAACTTCCCCAAAGGGTTTCCAAGGAGTGGCTGGTGGATCGAACTACCAACCTTTCAGTTAGCAGCCAACCTCTTAATCACTCCACCACCAGGACTCTAAGCAGAGCAACAAGAGGGAGTAAAATGGCAGTGAAGAAGCATGGAGAGCACATGCAGAGTCATGTCAGAGAAGCACAGTGCATGGAAGCGTGATGGAAAAGACCCTGCTGGCTAGTGCTGCTGGGTACACTCAGGGTGGCAAACTGTTTATGAGCACAATTGAACTACCCTTTAGAGATTCCCAGAAATACTGGTGGGTGGGTTGGCAGAGGGGTTGAAAGTCCTTTGCTAATAGGTGGGGAGGACCAGTAGTACTAGTGGAATTTGAACTATTCGTATTAATATAATCTTAGTGTTGTTCTAGCTGATAAGACCTGGGAGAAATGCGAGGTAACTGCGAATCTGGGAGAAGTCCTTTTGCCCATTTTCTAATGTAGAACAGAAGCCTGAAAACTTCCATTCTAGGCGAATAAATTTGAGAAATCAGAATGGCTGGTGAAATATACCACAATTTTCTTTTTCATTCATCTTTCAAATATAAGAGTAAACCACAGGAGGTGGCGTAATCATGCGAGACAAGAAAAAAAGATGGAAGAATGTAAGAGAAGAAGAGAAGGAGACAGGAAGCCTACAGGTCAATGAGTGCCTGCTCTTCGTTGGATTTCTTTCATGGTCATTGTTTTAGCTAACTCTCTAATGAAAACTGAGTCAAATATTATAACCATTTTACAGCAAATAACTGATTTTTAGAAAGGTGAAATAACTTGACCAAGCTCACATAGATTTAAGTGTTAGAACTAAGATCTGAATCAAGGCGTACACGACATCAAAACTCATGCTTGTACCCCAAGGTATGAGCAAGAAAATCTGCTGGGGTGCAGGAAGAGGATATTCAATTCTTACTTATATTTATTTTTTATTTACGCTCGTCTATTGTTGTTCTTAGGTACTGTCAAGTCCATTTCGACTCATAGCGACCCCATGTGACAGAGTAGAATTGCCCCCATAGGGTTTTCTAGGCTATAATCTTTATGGGAGCAAATTGCTAGGTCTTTCTCTCAAAGAGCCACGGGATGGGTTTGAACTGCCAACATTTTGGTTAGCAGCCAAGCACTTAACCATTGCACTACCAGGGCACCGTTGCGTGTTTATAGGACCATTTTAATCCAGATTAGGTAGTGATATAACACACACAGTTCACAAAGTATCCTGTAGGAAGAAGGGTTGACAGAGGGATCACTGTGGCCTCCTCATTCATCTGTTAGCTTTCAGTGCATTATGATCAACCCAACAGCAACTGGTAGTATATGTGTTCCAGAGAGGTAGTTTATATTATGTGTCTTTACCAATATAACCTCAAAGAACAGATGAATGACTTCATAACATTTCTGCAAAGAAATGGGAGATTGAAGAAAATACTAATACGTGTAAGCACATGTGACTGACACGGCATAAGCTCTTTGTCAGCCCCATGACAATGATGACACAATTGACTCAAAGTCAGGCAAAGAAAAAAAACTATCAACACTATTTAAGAAATAGATTGGTATCTGTTATTGTAAACTATCTTTGTGTATGTACATATCTGAACATACATGCTTTTGGAAGTATTATATTTTAGCTATGACCATTATTAAAACCAAGTATATCAAGTGTATCTACTTAGAAGACCACTCATGAATTATTGTGTTTTAAATGTTAAATATTTTCAAAAACAATGAAACATTCGTAATAAGTTTAGTACTAATATTACCTTATATGGAACAAAATGATTTTGTCATCAATAAATGTAAAAATTTTGGAGTCCCCGGGCAGCACAAATGGTAGAGTACTTGGCTTCTCAGCAAAAGGTTGGGGATTTGAACTCACCCAGAGGTGCCTAAGAAAGGCCTGGAGATCTGTTTCCAAAAGGTCACAGCCTTGAAAACACTATGCAGCGCAGTTCTACTCTGCAACAGAAAACAAACAAAGGAAAAATTTTAAATATCATCTATTTCATTTTTATCTCACCTTTACAATTTTATCTTTTGGAGTAAAATGGACATGATATATTAATTCAGTGGCACATGTATGTAATTTATAAAGAAATAAATTTAATTTCATTGAGGATACATGTTAAAAAAGTCTGATAGAGTGTGTTACCTAAAAAAAAAAAAAAAGGCTGGCTGCTGCACCGTATATCAGAGTGTAGTGTAAATTGTTTGATATATAAAAAGGTTTTGATAAATATTTTTTTAAAAATGAATAAAAGTATGATCACCATATAGGCATGAGGTATAGTCCACGGAGTAAGAGACCAAATAGAAGGGGAGATGGCAGAGCTTAATTTTAATAAGAAGATTGAAGCCATTATAGAGTGACCATCCATCACCATTAGCCACAATTTATGCCTGGGATCTCAGTGGTGCCCCCTTTCACTTGCGAAGTGGTCTAGTTTATGTGATAAATATTATGGTCACCCTAGTTACATGGAAGCTTTCTAAAATTTCAACTTCTCCATCTCACCCTATTTCTCCTTCTCTCCTTTTCTGCCCCTGACTAAAAAAAAAAAAAAACTTGTCTCTTTATTTTCATGGCCACCTCTGTTAGCTGTACATGATATCTTCTAGTTTGTGACAAATTTATTTCATGACTTTTTCTCTCTGCCACCTCAATCTCTCTCCCTCTCCTTTGGCGCCCCTTCCCCTGCCTATAAACACATTCAGTTCTGGCAAATCTAAAATTAAAACAAACAAGCAAACAAAAACTTGCCTTTGAACCCGACCTCTCTTTGAACACTTTTCTTTCCCTTTCATTGTATTTTGAAAATTCTCTAAAAGGAAGTTCTTACTTGCCGCATGTACTTCCTTCTATTCACAACATGCTATTGAAATTTCTCTCTTGCAGATTTCCAATGACCAATGTCATATAAAACATCCTGTTTTCTACATTCTCCTACATACAGTTATTGAGAGCTTATTTAAAGGTTTCAGCATGGATCCCAGCCTTACATATACCTTTGACCAAAGAATGGTCCTCCTCTACCTAGGAAAACCAGAAACAGTGCGAGCAGAAGAAGCTACCATCTGTCTACTCAGCCAGACAGATAGAATCCAGGGTCTTAAGATGGTGACAACCACATCAGCCTTTCCCACAAAGGCATTTTCTTAGTCCTCCCCCATCTTTACCTCTCCAAATATTTGCAATTACTGACCAGCTTCACTTTCTTAAAAGGTTCTATTACTTTGGCACATTTCAGGACACTACAGGAATAGTGTAAATAATATGGAATTTGGAATCAGAAAGATCTGGATGGGAATTCTGCTCTGCCACTCAAAATTGCTCTGTGACCTTGCCCAAGTCATTAGCCTCTCTGAACTCTGATTTTATTGTCTATCAGACGGAATTAACAACATCTAGCTCACAAGCCATTTACTAAGGATTACTAAGACTATTCACATGGACTCTGTCTTTATTATTGTTATTATTAGATTTGAAGTTTTTGACTACCTTCAGTGACTCAACTCATTGGGCTGACTGTGCGTCCATCCACATTAACTTGCAATACAATCCAAATCACTGCAGTGGTCCCTTTTGTTGCAATGCTGACTTTCCACATACTTGAGTCAGAGCCTTCGGGGCAGTGACACTATCTGTTTTTATAAGAACTCAAGAGAAATAAATGTCTTGTGCAAGTTTCTGGGCTGGCCAAGAGCTGAATTACTTTCCTATAGTTTACATTAAGTAATTTTTTTTCTAATTCTAATTATATAATATATATACAAAAAGAAGAGATGTACAAAAGGATGTAGGAGACGAATATAACAGAAAAATTTTGGAACTGCTACCAAATGCCTGAGAAATGAGCAAGAGTCGAGGAAAGAGTCCAGCCTGAGAAGAGAAACATTTACCTTCATCTAGAGAGTTGCAGGTAAGAGATTTTCAGTGTCTCTGGGGAGGAAATTTCTAATGAGCCCTCAAAAGGGCCACATATGAATCAGAGTCTAAATATCTGCCAAGCCCATTGCACCCGACATCACCTCACAGAAGTATGCACCAGTAAAAGCATTGCTCCCCTTCTTCCTCACCCTCCTCCACATTCCAACATCCACAGAAATATGGAGGGGGAGGATTAGAACCACTGGCTTAGACAAGTAGACCAACACACCACCTTTTCCCAACCATAGACTTCACACCTGCAACAGTTGCAAGCTGGAGAAAGAGGAGACACTTCAATTTAAAATCAAGTTGGTAGTTTTGATAATTATATGGAATTAGAATCAACTTGATGGCAAATAGCAACAACAATAAAAGACCATTATACTTACTTATCTGAGTCTGTGTTTTATATCTTGGCCATAAGACATTTTATTATCCATGAATGACCACAGAAGTCAAGGTACTGCCTAAGTTTTGTAGCCTAAGGAAGACAGTGGGAGGCAGAAATAAAATGGTGTCACTGCTCCAGGACTTATGAAAGTAACCTCAGCTTCTTCCCAACATAGCCCCCCGCTGTGCTGCCCCAGACCCCTTTGGCCCATCTCTCTTCTAACTCAGACATTGGTTTTGAGCTGTCCCCCAAATTGCATGTGCACACTTTAACTTCAAAGCTGACACAATATAGCTTTCAAGCTTAAGAAGCCCATTGTAAGAGACGAAGGAAAAGGGAAAAGGACCCATTATGTGGGCCCTCAGGAGCCGAACGCTGGGTTTTCGTTTCAATTGTCAACAACATCAGCCAACACATACAAGAGGAATCGTGGTTTGCTCTGTTCACTGGAACGTGAAGTGCTCCAGGAGGAGGAATTATGGAAAGTGGAGTTAGGAGAAGGATTCTAGAGAAGGGGCAAATATAAGAACTATTAAAATTGGGTTAGGGACTTAAACCAACAAGAGTTCCCACATTTTTATTGCCTTCCAACACCCCTCAGCACGTAACCCAAACCACTGCCCTCCATCCCCAAACACACATTTATTCATAAGCAGGATATAAAATGGGCTCAAACATACCAAAGATTGTGAGGGTGGTGCAGGAATGGGCGATGTTTCCTTCTGTCATACATAAGATCACCGTGAGTCAGAGCCGACTCAGTGGCAACTAAGAACAACAACAAATTAGTTACAGAGATAAAAGAATGCCTCTTTTACTTATGGCCTGAGAAGGCAAAATTATATCTCAATTTGGTTCTTTGTACAGCAGGAGAACATGTTACTGAAAAGTTCCCATCCTCTGATTGAAAGGTCAGGCGAATATAGACATGAAGTTAGATTCAGTCTCAGAACGTGGCTGTATGTAGTGATTTATGGGCAGAATTCCTGGGATGAGGGGGAGGTATCAGCCTCAACACTGTAGATCAAAGGAAATAATGCTTTATAATCTACTGAACGAATGATAAGGCAAACTACAGAAAACATAGAACTGCTGAGATAAAAGCACATTCCCTGGGGCCAGGAAATTGTAGAGCCTTTATCCAGGAAGTTGAAAATGAGAGAATTTCCCTGGGCCCCCTCCCTGTATTTATCTTTCTCTTTCTCATATTTCTGTCGTCATTTCTCATTTCCTATATCTTACTTCATTATATGCAGCAAACACAAAAGTCTTCTTTAAAGTATTAAAAAGCAAAGACGTCACCTTGAGGACTAAGGTGTGCCTGACCCAAGCCATGGTATTTTCAATCGCCTCATATGTATTCGAAAATTGGACAGTGAATAAGGAAGACCGAAGAAGAACTGACCCCTTTGAATTATGGTGCTGGCGAAGAACACTGAATATACCATGGTCTGCCAGAAGTATGAATAAATCTGTCTTGGAAGAAGTACAGCCAGAATGCTCCTTAGAAGCAAGGATGGCGAGACTTCGTCTCACTTACTTTAGACATGTTATCAGTAGGGACCTGGAGAAGGACATCATGCTTGGTAAAGTAGAAGGTCAGCGATAAAGAGGAAGACCCTCAATTAGATGTAACGACACAGTGGCTGCAACAATGGGCTCCAACATAGCAACGACTGTGAGACAGCTCAGGACTGGGCAGTGTTTTTGTTCTTTTGTACATAGCATTACACATGAGTCATAAAACTGACTCGACGGCCCTTAACAACAACAACACATGTAAAATGGTGACTTTGTCTCCACATATGTGTGTGTGTATACGCACACATATACATATACACACATATATAAACCAAAAAAAAACCAAACCCATTGCCATCGAGTCAATTTCGACTCACAGCAACCCTATAGGACAGAGTAGAACTACCCCATAGGGTTTCCAAGAAGCAGCCGGTGGATATGAACTGCCGACCTTTTGGTTAGCAGCCGAGCTCTTAACCCCTGCACCACCAGGACTCCATATATATATATATATGTATATATATATATACACACACACACACACATATATGCATACATATATATAAACCAGTTTAAATATTAAAAAGTTTTATTTTTCTCTAAACAGTGATGCAGAATCAATACTTCCTACCTTTTATAAAAAACTTAATACTTAAAGCCTTAATAAACTGAAATACAGAGAGTATGACGTGACAAAAATTTCAATGTTGTAGCTAAGAAAAAATCATTATTTTGACATTTTTTCCAAAAAAAAACTTCCACTTTTTTGCATTTTTCTATAAAATGGGAAGCTCTAGTTTCATTCACATTAAATTTGTTGTGCTTAATTAAACCATCTCTCAGGTCACTTTCAGTTTTAAAATTCCATGTATATCAATCGACACCCTACTGTTTACTTAAATCAGCTGCCTACGTTTATTTTTCAAATTTTCATATTTACAACACAGACGATAATTGATAGCTATGCAGTGATTTATGGTTTTTAAAATATTATAATCTATTTGGGATATATGACCCCTTCAACTAGCTTAAATAGTGATTAAATAGGTTTTTATTATACCCTCCTAAGTGTTGACTCTGAAGTTCTTTGAGTTTTTAAAACTCAGTCTAGTATGATTATTTTCATAGTTGATTACATATTTTTAAAAAAATTAACCTCAAAGATTTGTTGAGCATTTCTATTTGGCAGGGCTATGCTAACAGCTTTATATGCAATAGTTCATGAAATTCTCACAACCACCCTCCCAGATTGGTGTACTGCATATAGAGACCTCCAGAACAGCCTCAGAAGACCTTCATCATCCACTCTCACACACATTTCCGTGGAAAAGACAGAAACGTGAAGCTGTGGGGAGTCCTGGGTCAGAGCCCAGAAGGGCACAGCTGCCCCATAGAGATACTCAGTGTCCACATTCTGTTTCTGGGAGGCAGGCTGTGTGATCAAAGCAGCTGTGACAGCCGAGAAAGAATGGTCCCCAGGGCTTGGGCATCGAGGCCCAGAAGAGAGACTAACTCTGCTGCTAAGAGTATCCTTTCTGTCCTCCTTGCTGTTAAGGCACATACTTGTGTGTCTTTGCAGAGGACCTTTCAAGACTAGTTTCTTTTCTTCACACTCTAGTTTCCCTGAGTTTAAATTCACTTTTTTTTTACAGTTGGTCATTCCTCATCATCTAATTGGAGGGACAAATTCTGGAGCTTAAATAAATTGTGCTTACAGTAGCAAGCATTGTTATTGTTGTTAGATGCTGTCCAGTTGGTTCCGACTCATAGCGACCCGAAAAGGACAGAGCAGAACTGCCCCATACGGTTTCCAAGGAGCGGCCGGTGGATTTGAACTGCCGACCTTTGTTTAGCATCCGAGCTCTTAACCGCTACCCAACAAGGGCTCCGCGGACAACCTCCCTCTACAAAAAAACATGTAGGAGCTTAAGCTTTGTCTTATTAACCAAAATTCCTTTGGGTTTCGTTTTTGTCATTGTTGTTTTGTGTTTGATAGCTGCAATTGAATAGCTGTTCTGATTTTTTTCTTTTGGCAAATTATCTTTCCTTGGCCTCAAAGATGGAATTTAATCTTAGCCCATTGCTAGTGCAAAGGAAGCTGTAGGAAAGAATTCCACTATTAAAAGAGGTCCTCACTTTATGTTGCAAGCCCTAAGGAAGTTTAGTGATAAGATCCAGGGAAGTTCTGGCTCATATAATGCCTTAGCACTAAAGCTGTGGCATAAAAGGTCATTCTCCTCTCTCACTCTACTCCACTCCACCCCCCAATGAATGAGAGTTTAAATGACAAAAGACTTACCATTATTTGGTTGACAGCTCAGCCTCTGTCAGCACCACCTTGCATCTGCAGATCTGCTCATCATCACAGCCAAAGCAACACTAGGAATACCCTTAGGCTGCAGGGAAGCTTCCAGCAGCAATAAGATCCATCTCCACATTGTAATCTATATGCCCATTGGCATGTCGGTGTTCCCAGTTACATACAAATCTAAGTGAATTAAAAAATGTGGAACCCTACTCCCATCCTTTCTAATAATACTGGTCTGTGGGATAGAAGATGAAACCCATCTCATAACCTTTCATTATAGTGTGTGTGTGTTTTAATTTCCTATTATTTCAACATTTTTTTTTCTTGGTCAAAATGTGATAACACCTCTCTTTCATAGAATATTACCAAAGCATTCATCTACTCATCCATTTATTCAACAAGCAGTTATTAATACATAAAACAAATAGCTACCTTTTATTGAGAGCTTACTATGCACCAAGCACTGTGCTAGGTGCTTCATCTTATCACATTCACCCCTCATAACAACCCTATAAGGTACATACTATTATTACTCCATCTTACAGATGAGAAGACTAAGAGCTACATTGACTTGCCAAAGCTTCCATATCCAATTTATAATCAATACTTGAAATCAAATCTCTCACTTTGGAGCCCAAACTCTTAACTACTCATTTACACTGCCCATATTGAGTATTCATTAAGTGTCAGAAATTGTGCTAAGAAAGCAAGAACAAAACCAAAAAAAAAAAAAAAAAAAAACAAAGGCTCTACTACATGTGGTCAAGGGAAGGAAAACAATAAATCAGCATCTCTTTATAATTGGGTCTGATAATTCCAGAAATGTAGTTATTTATGTTGCCATGTGCCATAGCGCATATCAAAATCTCTTAATGCATCATGCCAAGGACTCTCCCTCTATGCTGTTGTTGTTGTTAGCTGTCGTCGAGTTGGTCCTGACTAATGAAGACCCCAGTGTTATAGAGTAAAACTGCTTCATAGAATTTTGTTGGCTGTAATCTTTATGGAAGCAGCTCACCATGGCTTTTCTTCTGTGCAGATAATTGGGTGGGTTCGAACTGCCAACCTGTCGGTTAGCAGTCTATCACAAACTGCTTGCACCACCCAGTCTCCTTCTCCCTCTATAGTATTTATTTAAAACAATGATCTACAGAGTAAAGTTTCTAAGTGGATGACAGGAAATGAGATAATTAAATATTTGCATATACTGACATGAAGTTCAAATGGAAATAACCCAGGAAGCCAGCAAGACTATCACATCTTGGCAAACCTAAGAAGAAATCATAAAGACAATCTGGCCAGGGGTGGCCTTCTCCTTCCTTTCCTGCCCAAAGTCTTCTGGAAGACGACTTGGTGTCTCTCCTCTCTTGCTTTGTTCTCTTTCAGGAAGATTTCAAATACTTCTCAGAAGTCCCTTTAGAAGGCATCTGCTCTAGCCCGGAACAGGATGGATTCCCAACTTTCAAGTTTTATTCAAATCTTTGCTTATCTTTGGCCTGATTTCTTCAAGCTCCCTAAGGCTGAGGTTTACTGCTATTTTTTGCCTTATCCAATTATCGGTAGTAAGCAACCTCATGGCGTCTTAGAGCTAAAACAGACCTTGGAGATCATTTCTTTCAACCTGTTCATTACTCTGTCATCTCTCAACATTTATGCAATTAGTTTGCTCTATTTATTTTGCACTTATACAGCTGTAAATTTGGTAGTATACTTAAGAATTTTTCCTCTGTGCCTTTTATGTCCCAAGTAGATTATAAGTTCCTCAAAGACACGGAGTGTAAGAGTACAACTTATCTTTATTTTTAATGCTCTCTCTAATATAGAGAGTTTGCATATAGTGGATGATCAGTAAAAGCTATCTGGTGGGCAGCCCAAAAATGCAGACTAAATAATCAGAAAGTGTGTTTAAAAGTCCTTTTTCTTCAATTAGATGAGCAGCCCACCTACTCTACAAAGCTTTTCTGAACTAATGAGAGCAGAATTCAAAACCGAGTTTAGACTCGAGCTATCATACAATCTCCATGATATTCAGTCACATTAAACATTTATCCCTATGTTAGTTTGGGATAAATGCTTTTGGTCACAGATAACAGAAACCCACTCAAGACTGCAAAAGAAAAAACAAAATGCAGGCCACTGTGAGATGACAAGTTCCGGAAATAAGCTTTGCTTCCGGAACAGCCTCTGACACCTTCAGGAAGGCTTCCCACCTGTCATCACTCCTCTCCTTTGCACACATACTTTACTCACCACTAGCTCTCTATCTCCATCTCTCCTCCATCTCACCATATGGAGGAAAACAAGATGGCCATCAGATACCTAGTTTACAGATTGCAGCTGCAGCTCCTCAAATACAGACTGAACTTCTTGACCCCAATTCCAAATTTCCTAGCTAAGGGATCCTGATAGGCCCAGCCTGAATCTTCTATCCACCCATAGACTACCACCAGAGAGGCAGGATAATGTGAAAATTCAGCTACTTTCATTCTAACAATCAGATAAGTTGATGAGGGTCTTTTCCCAAGGTGGAAAAAAAAGAAAGAAAGAAAATCAGAGCTAGACAGAAAAAAAATCAATGGAAATCTGTTACAGTATCTATGTCCATATACTTGATTACTCAGTTCTCTAAATTCTGATTCAGAGACCAAAGTCATGACAACATAACTCTTGCACGTTGTTGTTGTTAGCTGCCCTGAGGTCAGTTCCAAGCCATGGTGACCCCACGTTACAGAGTAGAACTGCTCCATAAGGTTTTCTTGTCTGTAATCTTTTTGTTTGTTTGTTTTTAATTTTTTTTTTTTTTTGTATTTCAGGTGAAGGTTTACAGAACAAATAGTTTCTCAT